>NC_083223.1:234611838-234943290 GCF_032191835.1 Heteronotia binoei
CCTTCCGAGGTTGGTAAAATGAGTACCCAGCTTGCTGGGGGTAAAGTGTAGATGACTGGGGAAGGCAATGGCAAACCACCCTGTAAAAAATCTGCCAAGAAAATGTTGTGATGTGACTCACCCCATGGGTCGGTAAAGACTCTGTGCTTGCATAGGGGACTACCTTTACCTTTAAAGTAAGTCTTGAAGGCATGCACCTGCAGGTGGAAAACTCTCTGTTAACAATGTTACATCTGAGCTTTTCTTAGTTTAAAAAAACTACCCCACAGAGAATGCAGAAGTCTGCTGTTTTTGAGCTGGACTAGTGTGGTGCTTGAACTCGAGGTGGGAAAACCCTGGTTGCAGTTTCACTTTATGGTTTTATTGGGGCTTGCACAAGAGATCTCCCCGAGAGAGTGTGCTTATAGCTCACCTTCAGATGAACCCTGTATTAGATTGGAGTTCTAATTTAAGGTTGACAATAGGGAACATAGCTGTTAATGTAGGGTTGCAGCTGTAGGATTTTCAATCTGTCGTTTCGGTGAAATAGTTACTGTGATTTGTTCCTCCCACTTCCCACTCAAGGAAGCCAGTTGCATATGAATCTGAAGGCGGTTTTGATTTATTTTAATCTTGGAGGTTAACCCCCCCCCCTCACAGTAGTACAGAGGCTGCAATCAGTTGAATAAAAAATTCAACTAACTCTACAATGATAAAGGGTTGCTTCATGCATGAAATAGATGGGCCCATTCCAGCAGTTTGTATAGTTTGAAGATACATTGCCTGGTGGGGATGCGGAGTAGAATTGTTTATTTATTAACATAATTTATATCCCATTTGTTAGCTTTCCAGGTGGCTTGTGAAACCTAAAATGCAGGCAGAGTTTTAAAGCTTATAGCCAGAATTGAACTTTGTTGGTGTTAAAGGTGCCACTGGACTCAAACTTCGGTAGCTCTTAAGACAGATATGTTTCTTGGAAACATCATATCTGGTTCTTGGAGACACTGGTGGTGGAAAGTGCTGTCAAGTCATAGCCAACTTGCAGTGACACCATGGGATTTTCTAGGAAAGAGATGGACAGAGGTAGTTTGCCTTGCTTGCATCTGCATAGTGACACTAAACTTCCTTGGTGGTTTCCTATCTAAATACTAATTGGGGCCTGCTCTGTTTACTGTCTGAGGTCTTATGAGATCTGACTAGCCTGAGCCATCTAAGTCAGAGACACTACCGGGTTTTAATGCAAATATGGTAACAAGAAAGGGCCTTTCCTCATGGAATGGGTAGCTTAATTGGCTTTATGTCTTTTTACTACTGTGGTTTTAATTAACTTTATTTTTAATTAAAGCTGGTTGTATGAGATTATTAAGTGGGGGACAAAGAACTGCTTGATGGCTGATGGTTATAATTTGATTGCAGCTTGAACTGGTTGTAACAGAAGAGTGGGATGGGATATATAAATATTTTTAATGAGCTGTTGGGGAGCTCATTAGGTCTTATTCTTTTTGGCTTTAACAGTGCACAGTGAAGACATTTCTGTTATAGAATGGCCTTGGGAAAAATGGAGAATTAGATTGCTGCTCCTCTCAGTCACTATTCTTTCAGCTGTTTTTGCTTTTTAAGTTTATGCTTTGCTTCTGTCATGCCTTTTACGGTTGATTGTTTTAGTGTTTGCTTTGTAAAAGTTGTTAGCTTTCTTGCAATTCTATCCTAAGAACACTTTCCTGGGAGTAAGCCCCACTGAATAGATCTTTTCAGGTTTCTGAGTAGGATTGCTTAGGCTGGCACTGTAAGAAGGGAGTTACTAAGGGAAGTTAAAAAGGTAAAGGTAGTCCCCTGTGCAAGCACCAGTCGCTTCCGATTCTGGGATGATGTTTTCACAACATTTTCACAGCAGACTTTTTACGGGGTGGTTTGCCATTGCCTTCCCCAGTGATCTACACTTTCCCCCAGCAAGCTGGATATTCATTTTACTGACCTCGGAAGGATGGAAGGCCGAGTCAACCTTGAGCCGGCTACCTGAACCAGCTTCTGCTGGGATCGAACTCAGGTCGTGAGCAGAGAGTTCAGACTGCAGTACTGCAGCTTTACCACTCTGCGCCGTGGGGCTCTTTAAGGGAAGTTACACCTTCCTATGTCATTTGAAGTCAGTGAACTTAGAAGTAACTCTTAATAAAACTAGATGTTACAAAATTACAGGGGAGAAGAAAAAGCAGACTCCTCAGGTCACAGTCTCAAAACTGGGTTATGCCAAAATGTGAGATGCTGTGTAGGTTTATCATTTTGAATTGCTGTTGGTGTCAGATTACACCATACCCTCTGCCCATGGAATCCTAGGAAACATAGCTTAATTTAATTTAATTTTGGGATTTATATCCCACCCTATTCATCAAGTGGACTCAGGGTGGCTTACAACAGGACAACAGCTATAAGAGGAGGCTAGGAAGATCTGTCTGAATTCTCAACAGAGAAAGTTGTACATCTTTATTAGTTGTTGCAGAATCCCTGAGATGGAGTGGTAAGGTGACATCATGCCAGCAATAAAATTATGCTAATCACCTGCTTGGAAGCATGCAAGATCAGACCTTGACACCCTTCCCTGAAGAACATGCTTTCTGCCCTTCTATCTTTTAAATTTTTGTAACTTTCAGCCTGATGGAGAGTTCTGGTGAGCTGAAAGTCTGCACAATGTTTTGTGTCAGGTTGGTTGGTCCAAATAAAAGGTTGTTGGTCCAAATAAAAGAGTTTGCCTCTTCCTAAACTGAAAATATTATTGTATATAGTTACTACTGCTAGAATTCTATATGCTAAGTACTGGAAAAATGACATAATTCCTAATAGAGATGAGTTTATTAACAAACTGTTGGCTGCCGCAGAATCTGATTTACTATCTACAAGATTAAGAAATGGCAATGTCCAACAATGTCAAGAGGAATGGGATCCTGTTTATAAATGGGTTAAAAGTAGAGATGCTGGAATTGAGTAAATATGGGACATTCTTTCTGTTCAATATGTAGATGTTTAATCCTTTCCATCTCCCAGCGTGTATGGCTGGGTAGGTGTTTTGTTTGTTAGATGTTATACTTGTTTGTGTTGATTTGTTTTCTGGGTGATTGAGAATGTTGTTATTTTTGTCCTATATATGTTTTTCTGTTTCTTTTGATTTCTTTACTCTTATCAATAAAATCTAAAAAATTTTTTCAAAAAAAAAAAAAAGGTTGTTGTAGATGCTCAAACTACTCAGTGTTGTAGCCACTGGGTGTAGTTAACTTTAGTTCTAAACAGTCTCAGAGATTCTTGGCGAGTTTTACTGCAATATGGGAAGGGTTAAATGGAGGGTCAAACAGAGGACAAGGATTAAAAATGAGAGCACAGAGCTAGTTCAAGCTACAATATCACTTTGAAACTTTATTATTCTTATAGATTAAAGTACTAATACCAGAGACTAGGGATAGTGAGTTCACAGGTAAGGCTAAACCATAGGCACCTCAAAAAAGATATTGTGGCATTGGAAAAAGTGCAGAAAAGGCAACTGAAATGATTAAGAGGTCAGAACACTTTCCCTATGAAGAAAGGTTAAAGAATTTAAGGCTCTTTAGAGGGTGCCAATTTAGTGTAGTGGTTAAGAGTGATTGACTAATCTGGATAAATGAGTTTGATTCCCCGTTCTTCCACGTGCAGCCAACTGGATGACCTTGGATCACTCACAGTTCTCTCAAGAGCAGTTCTCTTAGAGATCTCTCAACCTCCACCTACCTCACCTCACAAGGGAATCTCTTGTGGGGAGAGGAAGGAAGGGAGATTATAAACCAGGTGACATGTAAATCCAACTCTTCTTCTTCTCCCCCTTCTCTTCTTCCTGAAGAAATAACAATTGAAGGGTGACATGATAGAAGTTTACAAAATTATGCATGGGAGAGAGAAGGTAGAGAAGAAGTACTTTCCTCTCTTTCTCACAATACAAGAACTTGTGGACACTTAATCAAATTAATGAGCAGTAAGTTAGCTTAGATAAAAGGAGGTATTTTTTCACCCAAAGAGTAATTAACATGTGAAATTCATTGTTGCAAGTGGTGGTGGCTACAGGCCTATACAACTTCAAGAGGGAATTGGATAAACATATGGAGCAGAGGTCCATAGGTGGCTATTAGCCACAAGGTACAGATGAAACACTATGTCTGGGGCAGAGATGCTCTGTGTCTTGGTGCTTGTGAGGGGGGGCTGCTGGAGTTCTAGCTCTGTTGATGGACTTCCTGATGACACCTGGGTTTTGTCCACTGTGTGGCACACACAGTGTTGGACTGGATGGGTCATTGGCCTGATCCAACATGGCTTCTCTTATGTTCCTATGTATTATATTGATGCTGTTCTTTTCCATGAGCACCTTGAAGACTAAAAAGGTTTCCAGGGTATAACTTTTTGAGTCAAAGCTACTTTCATCAGATACCAGGTGTCTGATGTAGGGAACTAATTCTCAAAAGCTGGTACTCTGGAAAACTTGTTGATCTTTAAGGTGCTATTAGACTTGAGTCATGGTCTTCTACTGCAGACCAACATGGCTACCAACCAGAAACTGATTTTGTTCTTGTTTATGAATTCTCAGTACTCCTTCCAAACTACAGTTCCCAGGATTCTAATTAAGACCAGTTCAAAACCACTATAAGTCTGTGACATATATGGTCGCAGAAAGGTAAGGGAGTAGGGCAACTGAATAAAGTTTGGCAGCATTCCTAAATCATCATTTTCTTCCAGTGTAGCAAACATTGAACCAGTCTTTCACTGCCCATTCATTGAAGCTGTCTTTTGTTGCCCATAAGTAAGAAACAAATCTCATTTGGTTGAAATCTCTGCTGTCCCCTTTCTCCCTCCAGTCTTCCTATTTTTGCTCTGTCAAGTTGGATTTGTCTGACTGATCAGTCTTTGGGCTTTCAGCTTTACATCTGCCTTGCTTGTTTGATGAACAGCTGTATGTATGTACACAAGAGACAGATTTTCTTAACAAGCCTTGGGCAGTCTTGCCTTTATCCTTGACAGAGTTGAGAAAAATCTGATGCACATTGGCAGCTCTGGATATTCAGATGCATGCCAAAGGGCTAGCCATGGAATTGCAAATGTTATTTGGGGTGATCTACATCTCATTATTTGAGGGCATAACAAGGAGACCTAGACACCTGATATAACTTCAGGTGTACATCTTTTTTTCCAAGTGTACACATAACAGCATGAAGTGAGAATGCATCAGTTTATTGCATCTTGGGTTTACAGTATCAAGGGTTATGCCCCTCCAACACACCTGCTTGGAAGAAGTGATGGCCAACCTTGTCTGCAACCACAATCGACTTGGGCCAACCTTTCCACCCCGAGCCTTATGCGGTGTCACCTGCCTCCTCTGCTGTCGTGGGGAGCTGACTATGTCTTAGGCACTCAGATCTTCAGTTCTCGCCAGGTTGCCAGGTGAGCAGGCAGTGGGCCCAGTGGGGCAAGTATCCCAGTTGAGCCTTCACATGATCATACAAATGTAGCTCCTTGAAAAGTGAACACTCATTATTGTTACAGCTATAATTGCAATCCATACTCTAGTGCTATAATGGCAAACCATTTTCAGTGCTTTCCTCTTCCCTTTGCGATCTGCCAGTCAGTTAGTGACTTCTAGATAGTATAAACCACAGCTTACTTCACAAACTATGCTTTGAACTTACCCTCCAAAATTTGAAGATGGTTTGAAATGTAGGCTGGGAGGGGAAGCACAAACACTATTTAGTTATTTACTTAAATAACCTGAACCTGCTGCTCCCAGATTATAGTCCAAAACTCTTGACTACTAGACAACACTGGCTTCTTTTTCTTCAACATTCTTGGTTATCTTCTCCTTTATGAGAAGTTCATGGGGGCAAGATGGCACAAACTGAGGTTCGCAAACCATGAACTGGGCCCAGTTCATGACAAATTTCAGTTTGCAATTCGGTTCATGCTCCTTCAGTTTGAATTTCTCCTGTTTCTTTATTGTAATTCATATATAGAATTGCTCATTTAGTTTCCTGGTATATTCTCTTGTATAACCACAGCTGTGTCTGAACGAAAGTACAGGTGCTTCATTTCTGCTGCTTTATGAGATCATTCAGAACGCTGACAGGCAAGCCCAGAAACTGATGTTCATTCACATGCCTCTATCTGGATGTCAGAATTGCTGGGAGCTGTAATGTGTCATCTTGAGGAATGTTTCTGCTTCCTCATACTTGAATGGGAACAACAGACAGTAGGAAGAATGCTCCTTGGTTCTTATTGGGGAGGAAGGAGCTGTTCAGCATGGGAGAACCCAAGTAAAAGGTGAAGATTAACCATAGCCTGTCTGCTGGAAAAAGAAAACAAGGTAAGAATTGTTGCTGAATAAGAGTGCAGTCTGCTTGGTCCAACATTTTGCTTTCAGCAACAACATGGGTAGATTTCCTTGGAAGTTAAGAAGTGATAGATGAAGATGATGGCCTTCTCCAGTGCCTTCCTAGCATTTGATATTCAGTGCTGCATAAAATCTTTGGTTTAGATCTCACTTTTGCAATTCAGTTACTAAATAGTTTTTAAACAGGTCACTGTTGTTCAGCTTTGGTTCTCCATCTGCAGTGCAGGAAGAATATATTGATCTTGTAACCAATGCAGAGTCTTGTGGGCAAAAATCCTACTTTGTGAGCTACTGGCATTAAAGTTGTGAGCTACTGCATAAATTATTGCACTCAGGGATCAATTTTCCTGAGCTGAGACAAAAATGTGTGAGCTGGAGGCTAAAAATCTGTGAGCTAGCTCACACTAACTCAGCTTAGAGGGAACGCTGCTTGTAACTTTACATGAGTGTCAGAGATTATCAGGTTGATGTATTTGAAGAGACTGGGATACCCTAATAGTATTATAGTATAATTGCAACTGTATATGGCGGTATCCTGGTGACTGATAGATGAATCCTCCATGAACCTGGTACTTTGGCTTATCAATAAGAAGGATGGATTGTTGCAGCACCTGTATAGCTTCTCCCCATACATCTCTGGGAACTGTATGTAAAACAAATATATGAACACAAGAAGAGTTCTGACCCTGGACTAGGCTAAAGGTATATCTTTCTGTATCTTAGTGCCCAAGCACGTGTCATTGGAATTATTTATTTATTTTATTATATCGGGCTCAAGGCAGCTGACAACAGTCAACAATTTGATAACAGATTTAAATTATTAAAATAAAACATTAAAATATTAAAACAATTTTAAATACATTTTAAATGCTCACAGAGCAGGGCACAAAGATGACAGCTGTGACTACTCATCAGTTGATTAGTGGCAGTTTGCCTCTGGACATCTGTCCCACTGAGCCATCATGGTTAATAGCCATTGATATAACTATCATCTAAGAATTTTATCTACATTTTATATATTTTATTGTGTGTTGTTGTATATCACATGTTGTAAGCTGCCCAGAGTCTTGCTTGCAAGAAATGGAGTTGGATAGAAATCGACTGAACTGACACACATTGATGATATCACAGAATCACTTTTGTTGTTACATAATGGTTAGCGTCATAGGTCGTCAGATGAGTAATAGGCAACTGTCTTTTGATTTGCAGGTCACAAAAAGGGTTCAGCAACACCTATTGACTTGTGACAGAATTGCCAATATAACTATGAGTCTTTGTCAAGAATATTCAAGGCAGACTGTAAATATGTTGGGCTGATTTTAAACACGAGTCCATATGTGACATATAACATATTTGTTCTTCACATCACTACTACACTGCTTGGAGAGTTGACATTTTAACATTACAGTTCTATACAGAATCACACCTTCCTTAGTTCACTGAAGTTGGCGGGTTCTAGACTAGGCTATCTGTCTGTATCTGTCAGTGCCCAAGGACATGTCATTGGAATGCTCACAAAGCAGGGCAGTAAATATGAGTGTAACTCTGCTTAGGATTTCATTTTCAGTGTGGAACATAAGCATATGAACATACCATATGCCTGTTCTGTATTATTTCCTCTAATACAGACATTAGCAGAGTGATAGCTATCTGAGGTCTGCAACTATACTGCTAAAGGTATTTGGCCAGCCTGAAGTTTATAGGTGCCTATAGTGGGAAGACAAGGCTGTGAGTCTTTTCATACACTGTTAGTGAGGAGTAGGGAATGAAAAACTGGCCAGTGTCCTTGCTTGTTGATTATATAGCAGATGTACAGGAGATATGCCTTTTTACTTAGTCTACACTTAGACTAAGACTGTGGGGGCTGAAGTAGTGCATATGAAGAGAGCTCAATTTCCTTTTTTATGTCTTCCTTTTGCTCTAAAAACCGCTATTGCATTGAAAGAGATAATTTAAACAAAATCGTTTGCTTCTGTCGCATCTTGTTTGTCCCTAAAATGAAGAAACAAAAGATGTTTTAAAAGCAGCTGTCATTCAGCAAGTTAACAGAGCTGTCATTTTTTGTTTTGGAATTGGTTTTTTTTTAGCACAGCAGCAGCTGAGACAGTCATGGTTTATTATTTACTTATTTAAAATGTTTATATCCCAACTTACTTCCTCGGAGTCAGTGCCGCTTAAAAAAGCAACAAGTTGCAAAGGCATAGCATTTAATTATCCAAAAACAAAAGAACACACAGGGCCAAACCCAATATTTTAGGGCAGCCACAAGTGCTATCTGTGGCTGCTGATGCCATTTTAGAGAAAAATTCCACAATTTAAAAATGCCACAAAGGTCTGATTCCGATCAGATCTGCTGTGCATCAGGAACTGGGAAATTGGATTCTTGTCTCTCCTTTGCACCCCTGCTGTTTCAGCACTTGAAAAGGTGCAAGGGTGACAGGATCCTCTGTCCCTGCTGTGCCATGGACCTGATCAGGTTCAGGCCCTTACATCATTTTTGGATGGCTGAATTTGTCTCCTAAAGTGATACTTGTGGCCGGGTAGGACCAATGGCTGCTGTAACATCTAGCTTGGCTCATGAATTTAAAAATGCATAGTCACTTCTACCAGATCAATTCACTGTCCATCAGATGCTCTCTAAAGCAGAAGTGTCTTGCAGACCTTCCTTACCCATAACCAATGAAGGTGCCCTCCATAGTCTCTTTCATGTCGCATTCCAAAGGGTTGGCCGTATCTAGAAAGCCCACTACCTAGTTGTTGCTGTTAGGACAGTCCTAAAAGAGGGTACCACAGGTCTGCAGAGCACAGCTGTCGTGTGTGAGTATGCCTGGAGATGTACTTGAGTAAATATCATGTTTCAGCTCTGGTGCAAAGCACTGCTAATACATTAGCAGTGGGAATAAACCTACTGTCAGTAAAGTGGCAACAGTGCTCAGCACTAGAACACAGTCACATATTTCCATTTATTGCCCATTGAGTGATTGTGGTCATGTCTTGCAGAAATGGCCACTTGTATCATTGCTTCCAGAAACACAGCTGTGTTGCAGCAAAACACAAGGGTCACGTGAAACCAATTCAGTATATTGTGGCATAAATGTGACCTGTCTGGTAACTGTGGCAGAAGTAACCATCTTCTCCCCCTGCAGGAATCTGGGTTTGTCTCATTTTGAAGCAACTCTGGCTCCCCTTCCATGCTCTCTCTGGCCCCAATGTGAGGACAATATGTGGACAGTTCTTAGAAAAATCTCTCCACAGGAATAGAATTAAGGAGAAAGAAGCAGCAGTCAGAGTTTATTATGATCAAAGATCTGTTGCATGTCAGGAGAAAGCAGTGACCCTTACTGTATAATGACGAGGTTTTGGGGAACCAAAATGGCAAGAAAGGAAGGGTTCATTTGCTCCACAGGCCAGCACTCCAAAAACTGTTAAAAGGACAGGACTTTTAGAAATAGTATTTGGGAAAGAAGCAGGTCCTTAGGAGCAAAGGGTGAGGGACTTATTGAGCCAGACTTCTGCCTTCCTTCCTTTCCTCACTGTGCAGTGGAGACAACAGTTGGAACCATTAGCTGCTCAGATTTGCTGAAGTGACACTATTGGCCTTCCTGGATTTGCTTTTATACTTTTGGAAAATGCTGGGGCTTCCACATTCCGGAAACTTTCATTTGCTGCTGTTCGATTGACACATCAGAGCTTTTGCCCTTGAGCTACAGTTTTTATTACAAGTAAAATCTGCAAACTCTTGAGTTTACTTCAGAGCATGTGCTTGTTCTTTGGGATCAAGATTAACAGATTCCAGGGTGTTCCTGGCTGCCCAGCTTCTGCTGGACACACCACCACCTTCAGGCATATCTGATCACTAATGGATTGGGTTATTTTGTGAATGGAGGCACAATTATGCATTGGACTTCAACCAAAGTGCAGTTTCCTTTCAACATCCATGCTGCTTTTCTAAGCTGGAGTCACTCCAGAGAATTCTTAGAATAGCATGTGCCCTATCTCAGTATCACAACTGGCTCATGCTCTTTGTTTTCAGGGTACCAGGGATATACCCACCGGAGGAACTGGGAGTGGAAATTTGCACACTGTCCCTGATGCAGATGGCAGATTGGTATCTCCATTGTCTCTCAAATGGCATTAGCTTTCCTTTTGAAGCAGCATGGAGACATTGTGGAGTAATGCTTAGTGCATTGGCTGGGGGAGGCCTAGCTTCAGATGCCCCAGTCAGCCATGAACATAACTAAGTGACTTTGGTCCGCACATATCTCTCGGCTTAATCTACCTTGCAGGGTTGTAGAAAGGGTAAGAGGGAGAAGGGGAGAAACATGTATGTTGTCCTGAGCTTGCTAGAGGAGGAGTGGGACAGGAATATAGACTAGCCTGATACATTGCTCCAGGAATGCCTAAAAGCTTCCACACACACACTTTTGCTTTACAGCCTGGTTTTTGCTTTACCTTTGCTACAGGGGCACTTTGAAGAGAGGACTGAGAACCATTCCTTCCTTCCAAAGCAGGTACCATCAATATTTTTTTTTTGGTAAAGCCACTTTTCTTGCCTTTGAAATGGCACGAAACCAATGGGGGGGGGGACAAGCTGATGTCAGGGGGACTGATCTGCCTCTGGAGCCTCCAAGTGCTGACCCCTACATATGCAACACATAATGCCAGACTCTGGAATTCCACTATATTTGTCCAAGAAATAGGGATGCAACAGATTTTGCTATGAACTTATTCAGCAGTCAAACTTATTTTCAACTGTGATGATCATATGTGAGCCAATCACCCACTCTGTTCAGTTTGACACTGAGTTACTGGAATTTTCTTCTTATTGCAGCTGGGGTTGCTAGTCCTGGGTGAGCTGGAGATTTTAGGAGTAGAACCTGGAGAATACAGGGTTTGGGGAGTAGAGGTCCTATCACCTATATACACAGAAAGCTTCAGCGGATGTGGGTATCATGCCCCTGATGTGAGTGGTGGTGCAACCTGAATAAGCTGGGCAGTCTGTTAATGCTTGCTTCTAACTCTTTGAGCAGGAATGATACAGTTGTGAGTAAAGCAATCGGGTTTCTCAAGAACTGTGTGTGTGTGTGTGTGTGTGTGTGGGGCGGGGTGTATCTGCAGTGCTGAATTGGGCAGGCTTTGCCCATATGTTGAGCTCCAGCAGGGCACACATTCTATGTTCAAAGGGGAAAAGACACACTGGAAGATGTGCTGAGCAATCTGTGCTATTTTCTCTGGCAGCTGCAAGGATTAAAACACAATAATAACACTAAAGCTGGTTGTTAATAAGGGCTGAAGTGGGCAATGGCTTTGAGTGCTGTAAAGTCTGGAAGCAAAAGACCAATAGGGGATTGAGTGCCTGCTTAGCTTAGGGTCTTCCCAGATGTTGGTATATTCCAAAGACGTGGAGGCTGTATTAAGATAGATGGCAGTGGGATGGAAAAGGTGGTTATAAAACAGATGTGTTCTAAGAAAGAAGAAGAACTTTAAACTGATAGGGCTTCATGGTGTGTGTGTGTAGCCTGTCAGTGCCTTGAAAAACTGCCGGGGTTGCACTCTACTCATACAGGAGGTGATGGACTTCTGATAGAATGCATGTATGTGGAGGGGTTGCATCATTAATGCTTCTTTGTATGAGAACTCCTTGCAAATGAAAAACCAGCAGATCAAGGAGAATGGTTCTGCTCTATCCCTTTGCATGCTGTGCTAGTTTCCACTGACTGACTGGAGATTGTTAATATAGAGAAACTTGGAAATATGTGATTTTTCATCTGTAGTCTGAAGTGGTACAGTCTGTTTCCCCATTCTGGCACCCTGCTCTAACTTGATTCTTCACCTGTAGACCAGGCCTTGTGAGCTAGCACTGGTCACGATTGAGGTTTATACACTTTGTGAAAATTATGGCGAGAACAGGGGAGAGGTAATTTCCTCCCCCCCTCATAATTCTACAACTTTGAAATAAACCAATGCAGTTTAAGGAGCTATTCCTTCACACACGCATCATTAACATGGAATCCATTATTGTAAGAGGTGATCCAATAACATTTTTTTTAAAAAAAAGAGATTGGACAGGTCCATTAGTACGTTTTGTAATGTCTGGCTGGCACTAGTCATTCTAGCAAAATGGGAACCATCTAAGTACTGGATGATATGAGCCAGAGTAGTGTCCTAGTTTGTATACTGGACTAGGATCCAGAAGACTGGGTTCAAATCCCAACTCTGCCATTGAAGTCTGCTGGTGACCATGAGCTGGTCCACCTCTCTCAGCCTAATCTATCTCATGATTGTCATGAGGGTAAAATGAAGAAGAATGTATGCTGTTTTGAGGTCCTTTGAAAAAGGACAGGAGACAGCTGTACTAAACAGGTAAACAACAGGGGCCAGCCATTGTCTTCATATCTGATTTAAAAGCTTCCAATAGCACTTTTCCCTTGGAGAGGAAATGCAGGACTAGATGGACCTGTGGTCTGATGCAGCATGGATATTTTTATGTTTCAACCGTCTAACAAGGTGGAGGTTGCTGCTGTAGTGCTTTGCTGTCGTCACACAAGAACTGGCTCGAGCCAATGCCTGTTTGACCCGACATTTTGCTTCCAATAGTACCTAGTTAGAAGCCCCCAGTCAGTCCATAAATACAGTGGCTGTGTCCCATTGCTATCCAGCTCTTCGTATTTGGAGGTAGGCAGTTTTTCCCATGGATTTGGTTATATGCGTTTGCCCTTTAAGGGGTGTGAAGGCCAAGAAAAAAATCTGGTGGGAAAAATACACCTTCAGGACCTCACCCCCTTTCCTCTTTTTCTTCCAAGACAATTTTTTCTAATGGAAAAATTGGGAAATTTGGGGTAGCACTGGAAAAAAAATGTGCTTTTATTCCCCTTTGAAATCAGTTTTCAAGCTTTTAAAGACAATGTTTTAATCAGAACTTGTGTGAAATGTGTTCATTTCTTATGGAATGAGTGAAATGTGCTACAATCGCAGAAAGATATGTTTGAAGCGCTTGATTAAATATTGAGTACATTTGCAATTTGCTTGTAGAAAATGGAGGTATTTATACCATTAAATTCCATAAATATGCCCATTAACACAATTTAATATGCTAAGTTAAATGATGCATTTTATACTGACAAAGTAGCAAAAATGGTTCAGGTTTGATAGGAAAGTACTATTGCATGTACACATATTATTTCACTTTTCACAAAATTTTACCCCCCCTCCCCCAAAAACAAAAACCTAGAAGAAAATGGTTTTTTTGGTGGCTTCAAAATACATGGAAATTTTAGAGGAGGAGGAGATTGGATTTATACCTCACCCTTCACTTGGAGTCTGAGAGCCGCTTACCATCTCCTTTCCCTTCTTCTCTCTACAAAAGACACACCCTGTGAGGTAGGTGGAGCTGAGAGAACAGCTCTGCTGGAGAACTTGTGGCTGACCCAAATTTGCATCTCTATGCCCATGTTACTGTAAATACATGTCAAAACTTTGTAGTGGCAGCAAGAAAATAATGGGAATGTCATGGCTGCATTAGGCCTTACTTCTCTTCTTCCCTCCTGGCCTGGTCTTTTGCTGTGGTTGAAGTAGGGGGTTTCGACAGATGCCTTGTGATTCTGAGGGTAAGGCAAAACAAAATGTCCAGCTGTATTAGCTAAACTGGGGATTTCAGAGCAGGGTGATTATTCATCATCTGCCAAGAGAGTAATAAACTCTGAGAATAGGTTGTGATAATTGCTGTTCCCAGAGAGATAAGATTAGAATAGACAATAGCAGCCAGTCCTGTTAGTTGAAAATGTACAAGTCTATATATGTAAACCTTTTGGGATACAAGAAATGCTTATGATCATCCATTGCTTTCTGCTTCCCACAGCAGTCTGTGGCAGCCTCCTTTCCCCTACAGACCCCGGTTGACAAAAAAGCTACCAGGTCCAGGGAGCAGCAGTGAGGACAGGGAGGAATAAGGCAATCTTGCTGCTCCTGCTTCTTGCACCAGCAGGGCTCCTGCTGCTGCTGATGAGAGCATCAGATTAGGATCTGGCAGGCCCATATTCAAATCTCTATTCACTGTAAGAGCTCACTGGGTGACCTTGAATTTAGCCTAACCTACCTCACTGGATTGTAGTTGTGAGGATAAAATGGAGGATGGGAGAATAATCTTGTAAGCCACTTCTGGTGCCTACTGGGGACAAATGTGATGTATAAAATACTGGAATTAAAAATAAATAAATAAATTGTGCAACTGGGTCTGCTGGTTGAAGAGAAAGGGGAAGGTACTTTTGCCCAATTCCTGTTCCTCACTGATACCACCCCTCTCCCAGTGCCACATGGCCTTTTGTCTTTGGGGATCTTCCAGCCTGAATCAGCCTCCACCATGCAGCTTCTGTTCGCATTTTACAATGCTGTGAAGATCTGATCGTGGAATTTTCCCATGTCTCTTCTATATAAGTACATAATTGCTGTAAAGTTGCAACTGATTTATAGTGCCCATCTCCAAGGGACTTTCAGAGAAGGGGAGAAGCAGAGATAGCTTTCCTCTGCAGTCTTCCTTGGTGGCCTTACCACCCAAGTACCAACCCTTTTAGCTTTCAAGAAGTGGAAAGATCAAGCTTTACCATGCCTGCTTCCCTTCCCTGTCTCTTCTAGTGTGACCCATAGGCCAAGTGTCTTGACTTCAGACTACCAAGTGGTATTAAAGGTAGTGGTAGGCATAAGTTGACTTCCTCTTTTTGACACTGACAAATTACATGAATCTAACCTCTTGGTGACTTCTCTATAGCAGCTAATGCAAGGAAGCAGTTTTTGTACCATTAGCTCAAACTTGCTTGAGCGTAAGCTGCAGTTTTTATTGTGTCCATCAGTGGATATTTCAAAATGAACTGAGGCTTCCTATGTTCTTAAGGCAGGCCTGTTTATGAGCTTTTAATTAGAATTTAAAAAATCAGTCTCAGTGGCTGTTCAGGTCTCAACAGTGAATGCTGTGCCTTGGGTCTTTTTGTATTTTTTGCAAGAGCAAAAGGCTATGTGTTCCATAAAGACTGCTTGGATATGCCTCTGGATGCTCGGTAGTGTCACCTCTTTGTTTAGCTTCAGAGAGAAACAATGTTTTGAGCCACACTCTCACCCCCCACCCTGCTCCCGCTGCCAGTGTGTCTTGGCAGTGGATACATGAAACAGAATTCTTTCACACTTTTATTTCAGTTCTTGGGGGTTGGGAACCAAAAGCTTTGTTGAGGTCAAAAGGCTAGTGGCTCCTAGACTTTGCAGCGCCACTTGTGTTCAACAATAATTCAGGTGTACAGGACCTATGCATTAAAAAGATGAGAGGGCAGTTAAGAAGAAAGAAACTGGGTCTTTGAGTCTGCCTGATCATAATTCTGCATTGCTTGCTCATGATTCCCTGGCAATATATAAAAGGTAGATTCTCTCTGTACCTCTGGCTTTGCAAGGACTGAGGATCTTTGGGTTTCTAAAGGATGGCTTCTGGCAAGGGGTGATCATAGGGTAACAGGATGGGGTACAATATGCTGCTATATGTAGATCGCACCACAATGCACAGCATCCCATCCCAGGGTCCTTGCCACATGCAGCATATCCTCCCACAAACCCTGCTTGTCTTTATAACATTCATTTTACTGTTGGGGTTTTTTTTTTGGGGGGGGGAATTAGTACTTTAACTGCTAGACTTTGCAAGAAAACAAGCTCCTGGAAGAGGTTGCTGGTGGAGTGGATTCTAGGTCACAAGTAAACTTCAGTTCTGAAAAGTTAAATTTAGAAGCTCATTAAAATATTGTCCTTGTGGAGTAGACACAGTTAAAGCATCTGCAGAATGCTCTCTGGGAGAATTGGTAGATTTTTGTTGACACAGCTAAGGGCAGACTTGAGGATTGCATCTGAAGCCTGGAGAAATCAATGGAGAGAACTCCCACTGAATTAAAAGGGATTTGCTTTTGTCAGTATTTTTCACATCAGTGTTTCTTAATTTGCATAACAGTGCGGTCATGGATTAGGATTGGCTGCTGAAATGGAGCTCTGAAGCTGACCCAAGGAGGCCAAGAAGTATATATTTGATAACAGGTTTTAGTAAGGCTAGAAGTATGTGAGAATTGGTGTGGTGTAATGGCTAGACAACTAGACTTTGACTGGAGAGAGCTGGACTGCAGTCCCTGCTCGGCATTACTGGGTGACCTTGAGTTGATTACTACCTTTTAGTCTGATCTACCTCACAGGATTAAAGACAGGTGTTTTGCTGGTCTGTAATAAAGCAGCTGTTGCAACAGTATTTATTATTTACATAATGTGCCTAAAATATCTAATCATGCTATGATGATAAAATCTGACAGCACCCTACCTGCAGGCTTATAATGGAATAAAGAGAGGTGATGTGATGGACTCCACATAAACATTTCAACTTCTCAAAAAGTGTCAGTTATATGATACTGACAGACTATGTATCTGCCATGAGGGAGGGAGAATCCTTTGGAAAAAGAGGGTCTGTTTGCAATAAAGTTTGCTGGTCTGAGTGCTTCTGACTTCTTTCCCAAATCCTCTGATGTTTTGCCTGAGGAGTATTCAGAGGTCCATCAGTGGCTATTAGCCGCAGGTTATAGATGGAACTCTCTGTCTGGGGCAGTGATGCTCTGCATGTATTCTTGGTGCTTGGGGAGGGGGGGAACAGTTGGAGGGCTTCTAGTGTCCTGGCCTTGTTGGTGGACCTCCTGATGGCACCTGGGTTTTTTGGCCACTGTGTGACACAGTGTTGGACTGGATGGGCCATTGGCCTGATCCAACATGGCTTCTCTTATGTTCTCTTATGCAAGAAGTGTTTTGGGGGGAGTGGGATGGAATGCTGGTGTTCTGTGCAGGTGCTGAATGACAGAACATATCTATGAGGGTACCTCTGCTTCTTCAAATAGTTGTATTTCTATTTAATTTTGTACAAAACAGAGACTTTACTTTGCTTAGACACTGTCATTGACTGTATTCCATATAGTCAGTAATGTTGCTTTATTCAGGGGTGTCTGTTAGTACACAGCTTTGATCTGTGGGGAGAGGATTTACGCACCAAATGATTTTAAATGAATTTTTCACAGGGCTTTGCATCCTATAGCTCCACAGCTCAAATGTGGTTCAGTATGGAACCACATGTGGCTTTAAAAAAAAAGAAAAATGAAATCTTTAAGTTAAACTGTCCTGGAGGGGTAAGCAGGATGCTTTGAATAGCCAGTATGTGAAGGGAAGATTTTATGGGACTGAAAGGCTTCTTATTGATGATCAACAGATAGGGGGGTAAGGGTTGTCTGTAATTCCAGGTGTGACTATGCCAGTGGATTTATGCCAGTGCACTCAGACCATTGTGCAAGGTATTTCTGTGTATTATTACTTATTGTAAGACCTTGTGTGCGCCGCTTTCCAATGACAGGCTTGTAACAACCTGTCTTTGGGCTATAGAAACTGGAAGAATTAGTAATCAGTGCAGCTGTTATCTGTAATTTTAATTTAATCAGTAGTGTTAATATTGAGCCCATTTACGGGAAAAGGCGGAATATAAGCCTACTAAATAAATAAATAAAATAAATTTTCAGGTAGGCAGAAGTTCTTTCATCCTGGCTCTTTGTTGGTCTCTTGCTCTGAATTTTGATGTAGTTTGGCTCTTTTTTTATAGAAGGTTACTGACACCCACTGCAACCCCTTACAATGGTCACATCCCCATTCCCTAATCATGCTTTGACATGACACTGTATTTTCTGGAGGCCGATGGAAGTTGCAGGTGAGAGAAGTGATTTCTCTCATGCACCATTCCTCCCCTTCAATGTCATTTACTAACATTGCCACCCTGCACAGAATTATTCCAGTCTAACCTTAAAGTGGAGTCACTTTGCATTGACTGCACAGTTAGTGTGGTAAAGAAACTGTGTGCTGATTGTGGGTCTTTTAAAAGTAAAATTTATTCTGTAATAGTTTAGTTTTAAAAATCCAATCACAAATTAGTTGAGCATAAGACCATGGGCTTGGATCCTGTGGGTGCAAGGAGACGGATCAGGTTCCACCAATTCACCCTTCTCACAGAAGTGCCAAAATACTTCTCCTGGGGAATGGGGGACCACTAGGAATATCTTTGGGGTTAATCAGAGGTCTCTCCTGAGGGCAGGAGTAGTGAAAACTGCCTTCTTTTTGCACCTGTGGGATCCAAGCCATTTTCTTTCATAGAATTGCAAGTGTGAGTGTTAAATTTTGCCATTAAACAACACAAGTTTTAATTTTTGATTAAAAGCACCCTCAGTTGAATTGTGTGGCTGGCAAAGACTTGTGGTACTTTTTTGTACATGATTCTGAGAACCACATCAGAACCTATCTTATCTATAGTATGACATGGTTCATTCTGAAATGTGACTGTTATGATCAGCAGTTCTGTTGTTGGTCTCTTATAGGGTTGCCAATCCCCAGGTGGGGGCAGGGGATCCCCCGGTTTGGAGGCCCTCCCCCCGCTTCAGGGTCGTCAGAAAGCAGGGGGAGGGGAGGGAAATGTCTGCTGGGAACTCTATTATTCCCTAAGGAGATTTATTCCCATAGAAAATAATGGAGAATTGATCCGTGCGTATCTGGGGCTCTGGGGGGGCTGTTTTTTGAGGTAGAGACACCAAATTTTCAGTACAGCATCTAGTGCCTCTTCCCAAAATATCCCCCAAGTTTCAAAACGATTGGACCAGGAGGTCCAATTCTATGAGCCCCAAAAGAAGGTGCCCCTGTCCTTCATTATTTCCTATGGAAGGAAGGCATTGAAAAGGTGTGCCGTCCCTTTAAATGTGATGGCCAGAACTCTCTTTGGAGTTCAGTTATGCTTGTCACAGCCTTGATCTTGGCTCCACCCCTAATGTCTCCTGGCTCCATCCCCAAAGTCCCCAGCTATTTCTTAAATTGGACTTGGCAACCCTAGTCTCTTACATGCCCCATTGTAGGTGCAGGAGATAATGATTGGAAACTGAGTCCCAACACAGAGGGATCCATTTGCTTTTTTGTCTTCCTTTATTTATTTATATCCCATTTTTCTCCCCAGCTAAGACTCAAAGTGACTTAGAAAATTGTTTTTCTCTCCTCCTCATTCTCTCACAACCCTGTAAGGTAGGCCAGGCTAATATGTGAGAGGTCCAAAGTCATCCAGTGAGCTTCCTTGGCAGAACAGAGGATTTGGACCGGGGTCTCTCAGGATCCTAGTCCAACATTCCATCTGCTATGCCATGCTGGGGCATGGTTTGTTTGATTAAACCATGGAGATATTGTAGTGCTTCTCTAGAAGAGATTTGTTTCCTTTTTGCTTTGCGTTAATCTATTAAGTTAAACCGTCATTTTTGCCAGACCAAAAGATACAACAATACATTTCTGCCAGCACATTTGCTTTTTCTTCCTGATGCATGTGAAATTGAGGACTAGTAGCATCTGAAAAGCAATGTTAAAACTCAAACATGGTTGAACCCAGCTCTCAGAAGGGGAAGAAATTAGACAGCAAAATCAGTTGATGTCATCAGTATTTCAACTTTATTACCATAAAACAGCATAATCTCTCTGCAGCTTTAAAGGAAAGAGCCTGCCAGGGTGAAAAGTTCCCTCCAATATGATTGTGAAAATGCTTAAGCAATTAATATTAGTTGGCTATAAAATTGTCTCTGTTAAAAATGATATATCAGTGTTGACAGTATTGAAGTCCATTGATGCTGAAGGGAGAAAAGTGGTGAGATAGCAAGGATCAAGGTATTAATTGATGGGTCAGTTGAGTGATTTAATTATAAAATTAAAATATGCACTTTAAATCGCTTTCAGAGATTTTCTTTGGAGTCAATGGAGAGATGGCATTGAACTCCTTCCTCTGTCGTGGACCCATTTAGTGACTTTTGGCAAATGACATACTTTCATTTCCCTGTATGTCAAATTAGAATACTAGTAATCCACTTTGCAGGGTTGTTTTGAAGGCAAAAGTAATAAAGACTGTAAAGTACTTTTCAGGTTCAGCATTCTGTATTTTATAGATCATTTCTGGGTTGTTCTCTTATGCTCTATTTCAGGCCTGAAAAACTTATGACTGACTAGAGATCCTTCTAAAATTCTCTCTATCCAGATTTCTCTCCAGGTTGTGTACTTCTGAACTAATTGGCCTTATTTCATTTCATTTTATTTAGTTTATATCCCGCCGTTCCCACCAAAGCGGCTCAGGGCGGCTCACAACACAAAAGTTCTAACATAGGATTAAGTTTTTAAATACATCAAAGAGGAACTGATACATTCCCTTGGTTCTTAATTTTTGTATGGAACATTACGCTCACATGCAGTTTTCAGCTCTTTTAATTAATTTAGTGCTTTCCATACATTGTGAGTTTATTTATAACACTGTCCAAAAAGAAGTCTTAATGTGATCATGCCTGCAATTTCAGTAGAATTCGTTTTGCATGGCATTTTGCTGATATTCTTCTTTTTTTTTTTTAAAGTGAGGAAATTCAAACATAGAGATTTTCCCACCTTCAGTGTTTGGTGGTATCATGTTATTTCTCTGAATGTGTGACTTATAGGCTGCGGTCTCTCTCTTGGAGCATTATGAATGGTGGAGGATAGTTCAAACTGGAAAATGGGATCAAGGGACAATAGTGAAAAGAACAAAGTGCTCTTTAGGACCCAGCAAAACCCTAACATTTCCTCTCAGAAACAATACCATTCATTTTATTGCTTTAATAAGAGGATCAGTTGTAAGTTATTTTTACAACACTTAACAACCAGCAGTGGATCCTTGAATCAATGTATCATGAATTACTTTTGAGTCTCATTATTTATTCGCATTGTGAATGCTTTGTTTCCTTCTGTGTTTTGGTTCCCATTTTTGGTCTAACAGTGCTCTCTTGATTTCTATGTCTTTAAGTAATCAGATTTTAATGTGGGCCTGGCTTTATAAAACTTCGAAGAATATGACATTTCAAGAAAGCATCACCCTTTGTATAGCCTGTGAATAAAAGGGCTACAACAAATGCAGAAGATGTGTTGTGAAGGGGATCTTACAGTTGAGAAAACATGACATTCAGCAAAGTGACGCTTTTGTATAAAAAGCACTGATAATTTCCTCTTGGAATGGTGAAGTTTATGTAAAGATTTATGAGGGTTTTTACTGATTGTGGGCAAGCACTCATTTGTTTTTTAAGGGAAGAGAATGACTCCATGTTTTACTCTTTCCAGAAGCAAAATCACATCCACATGGTTGGGATGACCACTTCGGTTTTATCCATTCATATTGGCAACAACTTTCCAGGCTCTCAGGCAGAAAAAAATTCTTACTTATCACCTACATAAGAACATAAGAGAAGCCATGTTGGATCAGGCCAATGGACCATCCAGTCCAACACTCTGTGTCACACAGTGGCCAAAAAAATTATACACACACACACACACTGTGGCTAATAGCCACTGATGGACCTCTGCTCCATATTTTTATCTAACCCCTTCTTGAAGCTGTCTATGCTTGTAGCTGCCACCACCTCCTGTGGCAGTGAATTCCACATGTTAATCACCCTTTGGGTGAAGAAGTACTTCCTTTTATCCGTTTTAACCTGACTGCTCAGCAATTTAATTGAATGCCCACGAGTTCTTGTATTGTGAGAAAGGGAGAAAAGTACTTCTTTCTCTACTTTCTCCATCCCATGCATTATCTTGTAAACCTCTATCATGTCACCCTGCAGTCAATGTTTCTCCAAGCTAAAGAGCCCCAAGCGTTTTAACCTTTCTTCATAGGGAAAGTGTTCCAACCCTTTAATCATTCTAGTTGCCCTTTTCTGGACTTTTTCCAATGCTATATTATCCTTTTTGAGGTGCAGTGACCAGAATTGCACACAGTATTCCAATTGAGACCGCACCATTGATTTATACAGGGGCATTATGATACTGGCTGATTTGTTTTCAATTCCCTTCCTAATAATTCCCACCTTGTACCTGATCATTTTTTATCTGTTAGCCATAGTGACTGAGGGGTAAGCATCATATTCAGAGACATTAAGCCAGAGCCAGGATGCAATTTCAGGGAAAGACCTTGGCCTCTATGCCCTGTTGTTGGCCATCCAGAGAAACTGGTTGGCCACTGTGTGGGACAGGATGCTGGACTAGATGGACCATTGGTCTGATCCAGCAGGACTCTTCTTATGTTCTTATCTACTAGGTGTCAGGGATTGAACAAGGGTGCCTAATAATGCTTTCTCCTCTTTGTATCTTCTTTACGTTGGATCACAGACATATTCTGGAAACTCCCTGTTCATGGGAGCCCAGTTTGGACTGGGATCTTCATACATGGGAGGAAGGAGAGTAGACCTTTATCCTGCATCATTTCCTGACTTGAAAGGGCTCCAGAGAGCAGCTGTTTGCTCATCTGGGAAACTGACATCTCAGTACATTTGCAGCCCCCAGCAGGGTAGATAATGACTCTGGGGGTGGGGTGAGTTCAGGTTAAGAAAATGGTGCAAATGAAACGTCAAAGGTATGTGTGCCATAGGCCTGACATGAATCTGAATCCTGTACAAGGAGGAGGAAGAGTTTGGATTTATACCCCACCCTTCACTTGGAGTCTCAGAGCAGTTTACAATCTCCTTTTCCTTCCCCACCCCACAACAGACACCCTGTGAGGTAGGTGTGGCTGAGAGAGCTCTTCCAGAAGTGCTCTTGAGAGGAGCAGCTCTGAGAGAGCTATGACTGACCCAAGGTCATACCAGCAGCTGTATGTGGAGGAGTGGGGAATGAAACTTGGTTCTTCCAGAGATTACACACTTAGTCATCACACCAAACTGGCTCTTGGAAGCTTGGAACTCTGTGACCTGGTCCAGAACATATCTGGGAAAAACCTAACATGGACAAGTAAGACATAGGGAGATATGTTCTTGGTGCCCCCTCCCGCCCAAACTGTACAGTTTTGTTCCTCAGGAGATATGCCAGCGTGAAAGTGAGAAATCTTTAGGAAGTGAAGACTTGTAAAAAAGTTTGGACTGGGCAAAGTTAATCTGTGCCAAAGATCTGTTACTCAGCAGCAGAGCACATGCAGAAGGTTCTGGGTTCAGTGTTTGGCAGCTTTAGTTAAAGCTTCTCAGGTGCTGGAGGCTTTTTTCTGCCTGTGACCCTGGAATGCTGATGGCAACTTGAGCAAATGACAGTGAGCAGGTAAGCCAGCCATTTCATGTAGTATAAGGAGGAAGTGTAGGTTTTTATGTCAGTTTTAAAAAATCTTTTCAGAATTTTCCTTCTGCATGCATCTATTTTAAATTAATCCTGTTCATTCTGAGCCTTCAAAATGGGATATGCTAGAAATCTAAATCAGTCGTAACTAATCAATATAGGGCATGGATTTGTAGGTGAAGTCTGAGCTAGGCTCATTATGCTTGGTACCAGCAAGAAAAACTGGATGGGAGTCTTCCTACTGGCCCAGTGTCCAAGAAGATGAAGATGCACTGGCACCCAGTATGACCCCAGCCTGGCTGATGTGTCACAGAAAGGGGGAAGGACAAAGGCATGGCCATTGGCTGTGTACCCCTTTTGGAAGAGAACCCACTCACCTCTAGAGATTTGAAGTCTTGTGAGGGGGGGCGGGATGGAAAAATTTGCAAGGAGAGGGAAGCCTTCCCTTTAAAAAAAAAAAAGATTTCCCTCCTTCAATATTCTCCGATGGACATTTGGGGGAGCACTGGAAAAAATCATGTTTTTATTTCTTTTCGAAATGAATAAAATGCTGTTAAAGTTAATACAGATCACTCAAAACATGTAGCATGAAAAAGTCTGAGGACCTACTAAAATATAGGAAATTTTAGGGGAGTATTGGGGAAAACCTCCCCATCGTTTGTTCTGGGTAAGTGTTGGAAAGGAGGTGATTGGCCATGCAGTTTGGCTGTTAGCAAAGAGTGCAGGCTTTGGGGCGAGACAATTATGAATCAGCTACAGATGTTGAATCAGCTCATAATGGACCCATTATGGACTCATAGTGGACTCAGAACTTTGAAGTTTGAAATTACAACCCCCTTTCCTCTTACAAATGTCAGCACTATCACTAGACCTGAACAGTGTCAGATTCTGTTTGGAGGATCATACGTTCTCTTCCTATTTTACATTTTCATGGATTAGTAAACCCTTAATTTCCAATCACTACCCATGGGTCTCCTAATCAGGAATATTAAAGAAATGAATTTTCAGACCAAGTTGCCTCTTGATTGAAGAAACCACATAAAGTTACTTAGGAAAAGCCCCAATACAGTTAAGCAGTTGGAACAATCAGTAATCTATCAAAAGAATAAAATTCTGAGTGAACAAGGGAGTAGCAAAACTCTAAGAAACCACCTGGTAGAATGTGAATGGAGATCTTCATTAACAGAAATTTATTTATTTATTTATTTATTTATTTATTTATTTATTTATTTAATGGTTTATATCCCGCCCTTCCCAGCAAGTGGCTCAGGGCGGCTCACAACATAGAATCTCACATAAATAAGGTTTAAGCATATAAACAGTTAAAATAATTAAAACATTTAAACATTTAAAACATTAAGGACAGCAGAAATCTAGTAAAACCACACTTAGTTTCTTGTGCCAGCTAGTTATAGGCCAGCCGGAAGAGGGTTGTCTTACAGGCCCTGCGGAACTGAGCAAGGTCCCGCAGGGCCCTCACCTGTCTGATTTGGGATATTTGAGTGTTTCAAATTCTCCATTACCTACATGAAGTTTTAATAGTGTGCTGTAATGTTAGTAGTTTGTCACTAGGTACTGCTGTAGAGTTTGTCAGCATTCAGAAATAATTTTATTTGATCTAGAAAGCACTGTAAGAGTGTTATAGTGACATCTAAAATTATATTAAAGAGATGTAGATTCTTATCTATCTGATTAATTGTGGCGATGGGGAGTAACATCAGTGGTCGCTATTGTATATGCTTTGTGCTCATTTTTTCTTGGTTAGAGTTTGATGCAGGGCAGTTTGGATATTTTCCCCTTGAATATTACATACATATTCCTGTTTTAATTCAGTGCCCTTTGAGCAAGACTCTGGAGAGGTGGCATATAAATCCTCCAAATACAGAAATGCGTGAAAATCAGGTGAATTTCAGACTTGTGCTTCACAAAACTGTGGGGCACCTCTGAAAACCACTTTTTTTTTCCAATGAGAGTTTTCCAATGAGAAGAGCAGCATTTATGAAAAAGTTCCCCTGAAGATCAGCTTACTTGCCAGTAACCATCATTCTCTGGAAATGCATTTCTCAAAGGGGGGTGTTGGATGCGCAGATGAAACAATACTGAGGCCCAACAAACCTGGTCTGAACAATGTGCATGCTCTGTTACACTCTCAGAATCCTTTACAATACACACTGGACATATGTGGTAGGCATGAAGGGGTTCTTTGGCAGACAATTCAAGGTGAAAAGGCTTTCCTGAAGCCAGAAAGTTTAGAAATCACTAAATAAAAGTGATAGTTTGCTTTGGAGCAAAGCTTGGAATAAATTGACATTTAAACTTATAATTAATAATTGGCAACACTTAACAGAAGCCATTTGTTCCAGATTCTGCCAGCAACTTAGACAGTGAAGAATAATTAGAGAATTTTGGCTCTTACAGGCTGCTAATTAGGTTGCATCTATGCTGTGTCAGATCTTTCTTTTTAAAAAAATGACCTACTAGAGAATAAAACGAGTCAGGGTAAATCTTATACCTTAGGTCCAAGAGTAAATAAATGTTTGGAAGGGTAAAGAAGGAAAGGAAAACTGATTTTATACCTGTTTTGAATATACAGTAAGAATATTACATTAAGAATAAAGCTAAGGGACATCTTCCTGGATCCTGAAAGATAAATTATACGGCCATGGTCTTTTTGTTGTTGCTTAGCTGGCATGACTACATTTGAGCATAGATCCTGTCTGATTTGGGATATTTGAGTGTTTCAAGTTCTCCATTACCTACATGAAGTTTTAATAGTGTGCTGTAATGTTAGTAGTTTGTCACTAGGTATTGCTGTAGAGTTTGTCAGCATTCAGAAATAATTTTATTTGATATAGAAAGCACTGTAAGAGTGTTAGTGACATCTAAAAATAGTTTGAAGGGTTACATCACAACACTGGTTCTTTGGTTTCCTGTCTCCATGCTGCAAAGGAAGTACAGTTGGAAATAAATACTTTAGAGAGTAAACATTTGATGACAAAACAGCAAGCTGATAACCCAAAATCCACACTTAAAGAATCTTGCAAGAGTACAGAATTTAGTAGGGCAGTAATTCCTGATATGGTGCCTGCCAGTGTATTTCCTGGTCTTTCCTGGCTTCTTTCCCAAAGACCTTGGCTTTCCTCTACTTCAAGGGTCCCTAGCTATTTTTGAGCCTGTGGGCAACTTTGAAGCTCTGACAGACGTTGGTGGGCACAACAACTGAAGGGTTGGCTCAAGAGGCAGTCATCCATGCAATGTGATGGAGTGAGATAATACATAACTCTAATAGTAACTTCTCACCATTTCAGATTGAAGCTCTGTTTAACAGGATGCTTTTAAAAATGAACATATTTAATTAATTTATTTATTTGACATATCCTGCTGTACCGCACAAGTGGGCTTAAGGCAGCTCATAACATAGTAAAAGAGTAAAAACTGATAATATTAAAACAGTTAAACAATTAAAACAAGACGTTACTAGAACATTAGTAGTCCAACATCTACTGTGATATTTTAACAGGTGGTAGTAGATAGCTAGATTTATAACATTTTTTTTAATCAGATGGTGGTAAGTACCCTAATGTACAGTGCTCCATAAGAAATAGATAGTATCTGGAAGGCAGTGGGGCAGGTACCAATGGCATGGGAGGCAAGGATGGTTTAGGCCTGGTGGAACAGATTCATCTTACAGGCCCTGTGGAAGGGTAGCTCTCACAGGACCTTGATCCCAAGTGGGAGCATATTGTTCTAAAACATTTTCTTGCAATGTACACAGATTGTCTTCAGTCACACTGAGGGAATCTTTGTGCTGTGGTGGCAGATGGTGCCAAAACAACTTTTTAAAAATCAGGAGGGGGAGTTGATTGTTTTTGCTTTTAAAAAGATTTTAATTAGACAAATTACAATGCACAGTTGTATTAACAGAATTAAAAGGGCACAACCCACAAGATTTGGAAAGAGGAAAAAACTTTCTCATACCTATCAGTGGTCACTGGGGATGTATGTGTGTGTGGGGAGGTGGGGAGCTATTTGTGAAGTTCCTGCATTGTGCAGGGGGTTGGACTAGATTACCCTGGAGATCCCTTCCAACTCTATGATTCTGTAGTGCCATATCCCCATCTCTTTACATCAAGACACAAGAATATTCATAGTTCCTACCACTTACATTCCCCCCTGCCCCTTTCATTCCCACAGATGTTGTATTTCAGAATTCTCTGGTGGCTTTACAGCCCAATCCAGACATGCATGGCAGCCAGCTGTGGTGTAAGTGCCGTGCTGCTAGTAGACTTTCTGAGGACTTTGGCACGCTGGAGCGTGGAGAGAGGAGAGGCGTAGCTTGCCGTGAGGAAGACGGTCGCCATGGCAACGTCGCTGGCATAGGCAAGCAAGAGAGGTGGAGGCAGCCGGAGGGGAGGGCCAGCCCAGCCCAGCCCAGCCCCCACCCCATTTGCCAGTCCACACCCCCCCATGGGCCAGTCCTGGCGCATGTGCTGCGGGTCATGATAGGGATGGAGAGAGGCAGCCACGGAGATGCTGATAGCCATCCCCAACCCGCCCCCAAATAGAGAATGGAGCCAATGATGGGCAGACCATCAAAGGCAAAGGAGAGACGTCCCACCAACACAGGGAGGGAACAGGAGTGAGGCTGGGCATGCGCGCATGAGAAGCCTGGCTTGGTGGCGAGGTGGGGGTGGGGGCGGGACAGGCCCACACGGGACCATGAAGAAGCTGTCAATCCCCTCATACCCTCCCGCTGTCAGAGACTCTGCCAATGGCAGGCAGACAAGCAGGAAGTACCAAGCGCAGGAGTTCACTGTCATAGATAGCAGCTGTAATGTGTGTCTGGGAGTGAGCAGCTCAGCAGCCGACCCCCCCCCCCGAGACCCCCTGTGTTGCCCTGACGACCCCTGCCATGGGCACGGAACACCTCCCCCGGGGCCCGGAGAGCTCAGAGTCCACTTCATCAGCCCCCCTGTGCACAACAGCCCTGTGGGGTCAGGTAGGCCGTCAGCCCAGGCAGGCTGAGGGGTGGCACCCTCCCCCATCCAGCCATGCGGGGGCATCATGGCGGCTCATAGCTCGCTCCTCAATAACCAAATCTGCCTACTCTCCCAGGCATTCCCTCAGAGAGGCCACTGACAGAGTGGGGGGTGGCTGCCCAGGGAATGTGCAGCAGATGCCAAGCAGGAGAGACAACAGAGGGCACAGGTCAGACTTTAATTTTTCGGAACAGAGTGCAACAGTTTCCCTGGTGCGCACTGGGCAGTCTCGCTGTGGGCGGGGCTCCATTCAGAGCAGTGGCCAGAAACAGCTGAGGGAGTGGTGGGGGGTGGTAGAGCAACACATGCGGAAGCCTCTGTGTTGAATTTCCACCTGCAGAACAGAGACAGAGATCAAGAGCACCTGCAGGGGTGTCGGCTGGAAGAGCAGGCTGCATTTCAGCCGGGCACTCCCTTAAAGGGACAGTCTCTGACCCACCTCCTCGCAACGGGGCAGCTGCCACATACACACACACCGTGCCCTGCCAGGGGTTGGGAAAGTGGCAGAGGGCAGATGAAAGGAAGGGAGCAGGCAGCAGCACAGGGTAGCGGGGTCAGCAAATGCCCCCTGCTGGAGCCCACTGCTGAGTTTGAGTGCCAGAGACGTTTGCACACCGAGCGGTCCAGAGCGAGGGGAGGGGGAGAATAGTGGGGGTGCAAAATGAAACTTATCCAGCGACAGTCCTCGCTCGCATGCAGAGCCTCCACGAGCCCAGAACCTGTGGAGAGCTGGAAACAAGAGCAGTTAGCCCCAGGGGAGTGACCTCGCTCTCCCCCGCGCAAGTCAAAGATACTGTCAAAGCTACAGCGCAGTGCAAAACCCATCACCAACGTGCCTGCCTGTTCCTCGTTCTTAAGTCAGTATGGCAGGGAGCTCGCCAGCAGAACTTCCCGCCATGCGCTCCTCTCCCTAACAACTGAGTTGTGCGAGGCAGAGTGGAAGTACTTCTAGGAGGGGAGGAACATGATTGGGCACTGGGGAGGGGGATCTCCAGGCAGAGGCGTGAGGGGATTGCTGAGGCAGTCACACCACTCCCTAAGGGGTTTGCGAGCTTCTGCAGCGGCGGAGGTGACCTTTGTTTTTGGTTTGAGTGCCTATGAGACACACCGCTGTTTTTGCAGGCGTAACGTTGTGCCTCTCGGGGTGTGTGTGTGTCATGGGCCAAACTGCTCAGGAAGCTGCCTAAGCCTGGCCGCGCCCCCAACTCCACCCCACCCTCTGCCTGAGCACTGTGCTCCGCCTCACTTCCGCCAACACTTGGGCTCAGCCTTCAGGTGCTGCTGCCCTCAGGCGGAGTGGCGCTGGGACGGCCCCCCACCCACATAACTCCCCTCCACTGTGGCGGTGCCGGTTGTATGTGGGCACAAATCCTTCCTGTGCCCACGTAGCGGATCGTCTGTTCCCAAAAGAGTTTCCGTCCCCCCCACCCCACCCCGATTGTGCTGTTAACTAATTAGAAACAACTATTACAGGTTTGTAAAGGCATTTAGTAAGTGCATAAAACCAAGATAACTTGCTTAGTCTACATCTATTGATGACAGTAGCTCAGGAAATGTGAAATATGAATATAAAGCAGGTTATCTGTCCTACAGCCAGTAGGAAAATTATGGTTTATGGTTCCCAAACAGAAATACTAAGAGATCTTCCCCCCACCCCCTTTAGCTAACATGTATCCTGAAAGTTAGGAATGAATTTATTTGAAAGTAACCTCTTGGAATGCCTTTCAAAGACAAACTGGTAAAATTAAATCAGTGAACAAAATGTCTCATTTAACTGCTTCAAAAAGACAAAAACAGCTCTTCAGTCCCTAGTCGCAGGTACACCACATCAGTCTGGTAGGCAGATTTCTTGCCAACTGGGTTCTAGTCTATGAGCCGGTTGATATTATCAGATAAGAAAACAAAGCCACCAACTACATTCTAATGTCAGGTTTACAAATGCAAGATGGATAAGCAAGAAGCAAAGTTTTTCCTAGGGTGACAGAAGCAAGGACAGTTTAAATTATTTTGTTCATCTTGATGGTGAAAAGAATTACCTGAACTGATGTTTATAATCTGTTTGTTTGCACCAAATGGCCAATTTGTGTGTATGGTGTTTCAACGGAACATTTACGTAGTTTCCTTTAACATAAAGTCTTGTTTATAAACATGGTAAACACACACACACAACCTCAGGCACAAAATCTAAGACAATTTGGTTGGTCAGTATTTCCTTTAGTATCCAGCTACCAACATACAAGTTATTTGTTGCAAATTTTAAATAGGATTATCAGTAAAAAGAACTAGGTGAGACTCTATGCACTCTGATCTGAGATTAGAATCTAGTTTAAAACATGTTTTGAGTAGTCCACAAACCACAAACAAACCAGTATTTCTGGATAGCACAAATGTATCAACTACTCTGAATTCATCAGCCCAAAAACTAATCACTTTTTGCAATTTGCTTTAAGAGGTTTTTTTTATTCATTTGATTGCAATATGGTCTCTTAGTATTTGTTTTCAACAGGAAAAACATTGCAGTAGCCAGGGCAGCTTTTGTAGAAAAAGTCCAGCATGAACTTATTTGCATACTAGGCCACACCCCCTGACATCACTATTGTTTCACACAGGGCTTTTTTGTAGAAAAAGCTCAGCAGGAACTCATTTGCATATTAGGCTACACCCCCTGACAACAAGCCAGCCGGAACTGTGTTTCTGTGCATTCCTGCTCATAAAAGCCCTGACAGTAGCCATATTTACACTCTGATGACTATGCTGGCCTCCACACTCCAAACTAATAGAAATGAGAGAACACTTTTGGTCAAAAACATTAATGGAAGGGATACATATTATGATCTCCTATGGCCTTTTGAAACAGCCATATATGGCTACTCTCAAGGAAGGGTCACTGGAGCCCTTGCCTCCTCAACAATCTAAAGTGTCCCTCCAAAGATGCAGTTAGTGTACAAATGGCACACTTCCCCCCCCCTCCACCACCATTGCAGCTTTATAGAGGCCATTCAAAACAATTAGTAGATGCGGTAGGAGATGTTAAGACCTATTTCCAGTCACTTTTCCACATATGGGGCTGTTAATTTCTTTTAGCAGAGATTCTGATCATGGGTTTCCTGAATCATGCCTAATTTTTTTGTTTTTAGATAATAACCTATCCGGAATTACATAGCATAGTGGACTGAAAAGCTTTCTAAATAATTTGAACTCTTAACAAAGATTCATTTTAGAATAATGATACTGCTTGAAATTTGGCACAGGAAGAAATCCACTTTTTGTTTACATCAGATAAAACATGTTGAGAGCAAATTCTTCAAACATTTGACCTGTAATGTTGTAAAATCAAAGTACTATTTTATTAAAGCTCTTTTATACACTATGAACATTAATATAATTACAACTGTAAAATGTTAAAGAATGAACCAATTTTCAGATTTCCAAGTATGGCACAATTGTACAGTTACAGATTTGTCTTTACATAAAACCCGAGGAACAGCATAAAAATATGAATGCTTCCATAGCCCTTTCATTTTGATGATCAACAGTTAGAAAAGCAGCTGCAAGTTTTTTATGCAGTGTCTGACAGTAGAAGAGTTGACAGGATCCATGAATTAACTTGTGAATTTTATTCCTTAACATTAGCCAGTTCTGGAGGAAGTGGAGTTTTTATTTATTATTTATTTATTATTTATTACTTTACATTTATATCCCGCCCTCTCCGCAAGCGGACTCAGGGCGGCTTACAGTATCATAAAAACAATCAATTCCATAAAACATATAAAACCATAATACATTTATCAGTTTAAAACTATTACGCTATCTCAATCCAGTCTGGCGGTATTGGGTTCTGACTATGACCACCAGCTTCTGTAGGATGTCCGGTGGCAGCCCATTTTCAGTCAACCAGAAAAGCCTGCCTAAACAGTTCGGTCTTACAGGCCCTGCGGAACGCCGACAAATCCCGCAGGGCCCTTATAGCTTCTGGGAGGGTGTTCCAGAGTTCTGGTGCTGCCACCGAGAAGGCCCTAGATCTTGTTGCGCATAGGCTGGCTTCTTTTGGGCCAGGGGCAGACAGCAGATTTTTTGTCCCTGATCGCAGTGCTCTCTGGGGGATATATGGGGAAAGGCGGTCCCGTAGATAGGCAGGTCCCTGACCATAAAGGGCTTTAAAGGTTAATACCAACACCTTGAAGCGAACTCTGAACACAACAGGCAACCAGTGCAGCTCTCTCAGCACTGGCCGAATGTGCTCCCGTCGTGGTAGCCCCATTAACAGCCATGCCACAGCGTTCTGCACTAGTTGTAGTCTTCGGGTTAGCGTCAGGGGTAGCCCCATGTACAGAGCATTACAGTGATCTATTCTTGAGGTGACCGTAGCATGGATTACCGTCGCTAGGTCGCTGCGGTCCAGGTAAGGGGCCAGCTGCCGTGCTTGCCGAAGATGGAAAAAGGCAGATCTAACAGTGGCTGCCACCTGAGCCTCCATTGTAAGGGAGGACTCAAGGAGCACGCCTAAGCTCTTGACCTTGGGGACCGGTATTAGTGGCACCCCGTCAAGGGCCGGCAGCTGGATCTCGCTCCCCGGACCGCCCCGACCCAGGTAGAGAACCTCCGTCTTCGTCAGATTCAATTTCAGCCGACTCAGTCTGAGCCAGGAGGCCACGGCTTGTAATGCCAGGTCTAGATTTTCCAGGGTACAGTCAGACTGGCCACCCATCATTAGGTAGAGCTGGGTGTCATCCGCATATTGATGGCAACCCAGTCCATACCTCCTGACTATCTGGGCAAGGGGGCGCATATAGATATTAAATAACATCGGGGATAGGACCGCTCCCTGCGGCACCCCGCAACTAAGGGAGTGCCTCTGGGATGCTTCCTCCCCTATCACCACCCTTTGTCCCCGATCTTGGAGAAAGGAAGTCAGCCACTGCAAGGCAGATCCCTGTATCCCCACATCGGTGAGGCAGTCAGTCAGTAGCTGGTGGTCAACCGTGTCAAAAGCGGCTGACAGATCTAATAACAGCAGCACTGCAGAGCCGCCCTGATCCAGATGTCGCATAAGATCATCCATGAGGGCGACCAGAACTGTCTCCGTCCCGTGACCTGGCCGAAAGCCGGACTGGAATGGATCCAGTGTGGAAGTGTCCTCCAGTGTCCTGCAGTGTCCTGCAGCTGAGTTGCCACCGCCCGCTCTATGACCTTACCCAGGAAGGGAAGGTTTTGTATGCCTGCTCTCAAAGTGCTGTTTGAAGGTCTTGATATTTTGCATTTGTGTCCTATAGATGGTGCAGGTGTACATTAGAGCAACCGTTGCTGCAGCCTTCTGGTCATGGCCTTGTTTCTTTTTCTGTCCAGCTTTTTTTTTGGGCATTTTTCTGATGACTGGCTCTTCTGATGTCCATGAGCCATATCTGAGATTCAGTGTCCTACCTGCCAGGTGTCACTTGATGGGTATGGGAGGCTCCACATGGCCCAGTAGCAGTAGCTGCTACTGCCTGTCCAGAAAAAAAAAATCTACACAGCCGGTCACACTTCCACCAGCCAATCAGAAGTCCTGCTGAGCAAAAGATCCACCTGTCTCTGCTCATTTTCTAAAAACACTTGATGTGCACCAGAAAAATGTTAGCGGGTGCCCTGGTGTCACAGACACTACATGCTTTGCTCTGCTTCATTCACGTAGGAGATGCTTCAGAAGAATCCAGGAGATATCAACTTTATTTCTGCAAGGAATTTCCATTTGGATTCAGCAGCCTCCATCATAGGAGATTGTTCAGCTTGGAACCTTCTAGCATTTTGTAGAACCTTCCAGCATTTTGTCACTGGACCTAGCTTCCATAGCAGCCCATTGTTGTGGCACCTGCTGCTTGTTCTCAGAATTCAAAAAATTGCTCACAAGCTCAACAGTGTTGGGCGTCCCTGCAGTAGGGTCTTAAGAATGAAAAACTAGGATAGCCAGTTGGTGCCTGCTGGTGCATGTGGAAAGCAAGGGTAGAACAAAAGGTCTTTTTCTAACTTAAAAAGGGAGCAATTTTCCCTAGTGGAAAGGACAATATAAGTCTAACCTACAAAAATATGTAATGAAACATTATTTTTCCATGGAAAGGAGTACTTTAAAAATATAGTTGAGTACAATCCAATCAAAGTTAAGCACTCAAGTCTGTCTTGTTGGAAGAGAAAGGTACTATCCCTTTGTCTCACCCTCCAGGAGGAGTGAGAAGAGAATTAGAATAGCTCAATAGTCTAAATTGAGACAGGATACTGGATTAACTGTACCAGTTACTCCAAACAAGTTTAACTTTAAGTCTCACTGACTATTCCACTGAATTTGGTGAGACGGGCAGCCCAATCCAGACATAAGTGGTGACCGGCTGTGGTGTAGCTGCCGCGCCGCTAGTACACTTCCTGAGGACTTCAGCACGTTGGAGCATGGGGAGGGGAGAGGCGTATTTTGCCATGAGGGAGACGGTTGCCATGGCAACGCTGCTGGCATAGGCATACAAGGGAGGTGGAGGCAGCCGGAGGGAAGGGCCAGCCCACCCACCCCATCAGTTCTGGCGCATGCACCGCGGCTCATGATAGTCAGGGATGGGGAGAGGCGGCCCTAGAGAGGCTGATAGCCATCCCCAACCCGCCCCCAAACAGAGAACAGAGCCAATGATGGGCAGACCATCAAAGGCAAAGGAGAGACATCCTACTAACACAGGGAGGGAACAGGAGTGAGGCTGGGCATGTGCGCATGAGAAGCCTGGCTTGGTGGCGAGGTGGGGGTGAGACAGGCTGGCATGGAACCACGGAGAAGCCATCAATCTCACACCCTCCCGATGTCAGAGGCTCTGCCAATGGCAGGCAGACAAGCAGCAAGTATCAAGTGCAGCAGTTTGCTGACATAGACAGCGGCTGGAATGTGTGTCTGGGAGTGAGCAGCCCAGCAGCAGACACCCCCCCACCCAGAGACCCCCTGTGTTGCCCTGACGCTTCCTGCCATATGCACGGAACACCTCTCCCGGGGGCCACAGAACTCAGAGTGCGAGTGCATCAGCCGCAGAACTCTGAGTCCACTTCATTAGGCCCTCTTAGTGCCCTGCGCACAACAGCCCTGTGGGGTCGGGTAGGTGTCAGCCCGGGCAGGCTGAGGGGCGGCACTCCTTTCCCCAGCCACATGGGGGGGCAGCGTGGCAGCTCATAGACTGTTCCCCCTCCAAAACCAAGTCTGCCCACAATCCCAGGCATTCCCTCGGAGAGGCCACTGACAGGGGGAGGGGGTTGCCCAGGGAACATGCAGCAGATGCCAAGCAAGAAAGACAACAGAGGGCATAGCTCAGACTTTATTTTTCCGGAACAGAGTGCAACAGTCTCCCTGGCGCACGCTGGGCAGTCTCACCATGGGCAGGGCTCCATTCAGAGAGGTGGGCAGAAACAGCTGAGGGAGTGGGGGTGGTGGTGGAGCAACACACGCGGAAACCTCTGTGTTGGAGTCCCACCTGTAAAATGGAGATAGAGATCAAGAGCACCTGCAGGGGCGGCCGCTGGAAGAGCAGGCTGCATTTCAGCTGGGCGCTCTCTTAAAGGGCAGTCTCTGACTCACCTCCCCGCAACGGGACAGCTGCCACACACACACCGTGCCCTGCCAGGGGTTGGGAATGCAGCAGAGGGCAGACAAAGGGAAGGGAGCAGGCGAAAGAACAGGGGAGCGAGGTCAGTAAATGCCTACTGCCTGGTTCAAATGCCAGCGACGCTAGCACCCCAAGCAATTGGGAGTGAGGTGAGGGGGAGGCTGGGGGGGGGGGGAGACAGTGGAACTTACCCAACCATGGGCAACAGTCCTCGCATGCAGAGCCTCCAGGAGACCAGAACTTGTGGAGATCTGGAAACGAGCAGTTAGCCCCAGGGGAGAGACCTCTCTCTCCCCCTTGCAAGTCAAAGATACTGTCAAAGCAATCATGCAGTGCAAAACCCATCACCGATGTGCCTGCCTGTCCCTCACTGTAAGTCTTTATGGCTGGGAGCTCGCCACCTGCTCCTCGCCCTAACAACTGAGTTGTGCGAGGCCAGAGTGGAAGTATTTCTAGGAGGAGGGAGACTGCGATTGGGTGCTGGGGAGGGGGCTTGTCAGCCCAAGGCGCAACGGGATTGGCGAGGCAATCACGCCGTTCCCTAAGGGGTTTGTGAGCTTCCTCAGTGGCGGAGGTGACCTTTGTTTTTGGTTTCAATGAGTGCCTATGGGACACGCCGCTATTTTTGCTGGTGTAACGTTGTGTTTCTTGGGAGGGGGGGGTGTCCTTGGCCAAACGGCTCAGGAAGCCGCCTAAGCCTGGCCGTGCCCCCAACTCTACCCCCTCCGCCGCCTGAACGCCGTGCTCCGCCTCACTTCCGCCCATGCTCGGGCGCAGCCCTCAGGTGCCGCTGCCCTCAGGCGGAGTGGCGCTTGGGTGACCCCCCCCCCTCCCACGTAACTCTACTCCGCTGCAGCGGCACCGATCGTACATCAATGCAAACCCTTCCTGTGCCTACGTAGTGGTTCGTCTGCTCCCAAAAGACTTTCCACCCCACCCCCCCTTGGATTGTGCTGTTAGATGCCTAATTTTGGCAGGATCATGCCTTCTGTTTTTAATGCGCACACACACACACACACACAAATAATTATTGCATTATTTGCATGATAGCCCACCTTGAGATGGGTCACGTTATCTGGAATAGCATGATTTTGTCATGCTCATCTTATCTGGCTTCCTGCTTATTCTCCCTGTTCTCTATTTCAAAGCAGGTACAGGGAAATCTGTGCCGTAATCAGTGTTTCTTCTTTCTTCACTATTAGGCCAGTGTTGGTTCTCTTTAGGCAGGCATATGTCTCCACTGGGGGCTATCCAGCCACATTAAATTAATTTTTACATCATGTAAGGAAACACCGTGCAAAGTGAAATTAACCAACCAAAGAATCCATCAATAAACACCTTGGCTGAGAGCCATATTTTGAGAAGATTTTGGAAACCTCCAGAGCTACCAGAGGCCCTTCTATTAAAACAGAACCTGCAAAATCTTTTCTTTAAAAATACAGCCAACTCTCTTTCTCTCTCTCTTCCTCGCTCTCTTCCTCGCTTCTTATAACCTGCTGTGCTTTCAGGCATTTATCTTGTTGAGAAATGGGAAATTGACTCCAGTTGGACCTCAGCAGGTACTCGACCATGCTGATCTCTGACATGGCCATGCAGGCTGCCTGAGTCATTAGATTCTAAAAGGATAGCCCTATTACACTGTTAACAGAAACAAGTAACAAATAGTCCTAGTGAGAAAGTTATCATGGTATCAGCTTTGGTAGGGTTTAACTCATTTTGTCAATATTTATCTTATGAACCTTGGTGGCTCCATACATATTACTAATACATGTAGAAACAGACTGCGTGCTTAATCACTGCCTACCAGCTATATGTAACACTGCTCACTGTGCCCCATTTAATTGTCTGGTGAAGTGTGCATGCACACGAAAGCTTACATTCTGAATAAAACTTTGTTGGTCTTAAAGGTGCTACTGGACTCCAACTTTGTTTTATAGAAGACAGTTGTGTTAAGCTACTGTGCAATAGCAATAATGTATGAATTCAGTCATAATGACAATAAAAACTTCCTGTGCAGGAAGTTTCGTGTAAAATGTTTCACATCGCAACAAAAAAAATCTCAGCTTTAAGTGCATTCTAGTGGGCTCTGAACTTGCTGAAACTTAGGGGGAAAGAGACATTGAGGTGATAGTGGATAGCTTAATGAAAATGTCAACCCATGGAGCAGTGAAAAGGCAAACTAAGCAGAGGAATATTACGAATCATCCAATGCTGTAGTTCCTCTCTATAGATCTGATGTGGCCTCATTTGGAATACTGTGTGCAATTCTGGTCACCGTATCTCAAAAAGGACACCACAGAGCTAGAAGTAGTACAGAGAAGGACAACCAAAATGGTTAAGGGGTTGAAAAACTTATCCTATGAGAAAAGACTGAAGAGTCGGGTATTTTTTAGTTTAGAAGAAAAGGTGACACTGCGGGGAGAGGAGTCATAATAGGGGTTTATAACATGCACAGGGGAGAGAGGGTTGAGGAGAACTTTCTGTCCCTCACCTGAAATGTTAGAACACAGTGACATTCCATAAATGGGTGATGGGTGGCAGTAGGTACACAGCAGACAAAAGGAAATACGTCTTTACACAAGTGATTAAAATGTGGAATTTGCTGTCAGAGGATGTAGTGATGGCCAGAGGCATAGACAGCTTTAGATGGAGGAGAGGTCTTATCAGTGGCTACTAGCTATGGTAACTAAAGAGAACCTCCACATTTAGAGGCAGTCAGCCTCTGAATACCAGAATGCAACACTGAGGAAGGGCTTGTTCTCTATGCCCTGTTGTTGGCCCTTTCGAGTAACTGGTTGGCCACTGTGTGAGACAGGATGAAGGACTAGATGGACCACTGGTCTGATCCAGCGGGACTCTTATGTTCATACAGTACAGAGATGCTAAATTCTTTATAAGATATTAGCATAAAATATGTTGCAGAAATAATTATGATGTGACATTAAAGCTGAAACTGCATGTTCATCTCAACAATTTGTAAAAGCGGTATTTTAAATAAATATTTTTTGTAAAGGGATCTGATGTTAAAGTTGTGATATGGAGTGGTTGTTTATTGAAATAAAAAGGTCGTTCACATAGTATTGTAGAAATTGCTTTAAGAATTAATATCAGATTTCTGGCATATAATAAATTCAAAATGGCTATCTACATTTTAAAAGGATTTTTATAAATCCAATTGCTTTGATGCCTAGAAGGATCATGTTGTCAGTTGTTCTGATTGTACTGCAAGTGTATATAAATAAAGTGCTGCTTTGAGAGGAGAAGAGGGGATTATAGGCAATTCTTTCCCAGTCAAAATGTAATAAGTGTTCTGTTGAATGATAAAGAGAAGATGTCTACAATCTCAAATATAAAATGCTGCTATTTGTTTATTTTTTTCCTTCAGTTTTCTAAGCATACCTAGTACATTTTTTTTGCCAGGAGCTGATTTGTTTCACTTGTAGTTTTAAACTGAGGTCAGATTTCCTGATCTTCAACTTTAGAAATCAAAGGCAGCTGATTCTCCAATCCCTTCCCAGCCAAACCATTTAGGGATAACAGATAAAACTTCCTAGAGGCTTGAGATATGTTCTGGAAATTGGACATAAGGCACAAATTGGATATAAGGCACAAATAAGCATTGGTAGTGGCAATCATGTAATTTAAACAGTGGGCGACCCCATTCACAATTAAAGTGAGGATGGAGGTGCAATTTAAAGGGCCCAAGGGACAGAGGTTGTGGAACCCATATCCATGTCTGCCACTTTTATCTGGCCTATCCCTCCTGGGGATGTATTTGAATAATTATATCCCACCATTTTATATGATACTTTCAAGGCACCTGGCAGCATTTATGTAATACTGTACTTTTATTCATGGGTATTTTTCCTCATGTTCACTGTGCATGTCCACACAGTGTTTTCTGTTCTGCATTAATCTCCTCCACTTCTTCAGTGCTCAGGCCACTTTCTGATCAGTTCCACCATCGTTTTTCTAAGAGTGCTTGGATTCCCACCTGCCCCTTTGCTGGCCCTGGAAGGTCAGAACCTACATTGAGGTTAGTGTTATCTTTCCCTCCCTCCCACCTTTCAGAGCATTCAAGAGAGGCTTATTTTTTCTTCCAGTGATCCAAGTCTAATGAAATACTCCATTCACTAGACTTACACTGCTTGTAAAAAAAAAAAAAGTAAAAACTTTTAATGCTGAACTATTGAGCAGCCTGGCCAAGGATTCCTCCTCCTGCTTCATAAGAACATAAGAGAAGCCATGTTAGATCAGGCCAATGGCCCATCCAGTCCAACACTCTGTGTCACACAGTGGCCAAAAAATAAATAAATAAATAATACACACACACACACACACACACACACACACACACACTGTGGCTAATAGCCACTGATGGACCTCTGCTCCATATTTTTATCTAAACCCCTCTTGAAGGTGGCTATGCTTGTGGCCGCCACCACCTCCTGTGGCAGTGAATTCCACATGTTAATCACCCTTTGGGTGAAGAAGTACTTCCTTTTATCTGTTTTAACCTGTCTGCTCAGCAATTTCATCGAATGTCCACGAGTTCTTGTATTGTGAGAAAGGGAGAAAAGTACTTCTTTCTCCATCCCATGCATTATCTTGTAAACCTCTATCATGTCACCCCACAGTCGACATTTCTCCAAGCTAAAGAGTCCCAAGCATTTCAACCTTTCTTCATAGGGAAAGTGTTCCAGCCCTTTAATCATTCTCGTTGCCCTTTTCTGGACTTTCTCCAGTGCTATAATATCTTTTTTGAGGTGCGGCGACTAGAACTGCACACAGTACACCAAATGAGATTGCACCATCGATTTATACAGGGGCATTATTATACTGGCTGATTTGTTTTCAGTTCCCTTCCTAATAATTCCCAGCATGGCGTTGGCCTTTTTTATTGCAAAAGCACACTGTCTTGACATTTTCAGTGAGTTATCTACCACAACCCCAAGATCTCTCTCTTGGTCAGTCTCTGCCAGTTCACACCCCATCAACTTGTATTTGTAGCTGGGATTCTTGGCCCCAATGTGCATTACTTTGCACTTGGCCACATTGAACCGCATCTGCCACGTTGATGCCCACTAACCCAGCCTCAACAGACCCCTTTGAAGTGCCTCACAATCCTCTCTGGTTCTCACCACCCTGAACAATTTAGTGTCATCTGCAAACTTGGCCATTTCACTGCTCACTCCCAACTCTAAATCATTTATGAACAAGTTAAAGAGCATGGGACCCAGTACCGAGCCCTGTGGCACCCCACTGCTTACCGTCCTCCACTGCAAAGACTGCCCATTTATACTCACTCTCTGCTTCCTATTACTCAGCCAGTTTTTGATCCACAAGAGGACCTGTCCTTTTACTCTATGACTCTCAAGCTTTCTAAGGAGCCTTTGATGAGGAACTTTATCAAAAGCTTTCTGGAAGTCAAGGTAAACAACATCTATCGTGTCTCCTTTGTCCACATGTTTGTTCACCCCCTCAAAGAAATGTAACAGGTTAGTGAGGCAAGATCTTCCCTTACATAACCCATGCTGAGTCTTCCTCAATAACCCGTGTCCATCAATGTGCCTACTCATGTCCACACAGTGTTTTCTGTTCTGCATTGATCTCCTCCACTTCTTCAGTGCTCAGGCCACTTTCTGATCAGTTCCACCATCGTGGCTTGCTTGACCTCCCCTTGAAAGAAGCACCTATTTATTTCCTTTTCCCTCCCTTTTCTCTCTGTCAGTAGCCCTCAGAGTGTGTCAGTGGCAGCAGTAGCTGCTCCCCACCTTGCCTCCCTTATGGCGCCGAGGTTGGCAGTGGCGGTGCTTTCTGAGGTGGCCTTGTTCCTCCTTGTTGCTGCTGTAGCAGGCTCCATCTCATGCTTCTACCTGTGCTTCTATGGCGAGGAGTGCCAGTTCTTCCACAAGGAGCCCAGCATCACCACCACCACCTCCGCCACCTGTTTGGGCTCCTGCCAGGCTCTGCCACTTCTCCTGTTACTGTCTCACTGGGGCATGGCAGCAGTGGCTACCTGGGGCATAGGGCAGTGGTGCCAATGTCTAAGAAACCTCCTGAGTTGATTATGGGAGACTGTGGACACAGAAGGAGTAAGTGGTGGAATGGGAATGGATAAAGTTGAAACTTTGTGTAAACAACACAGTGCTGGTTTGAAACACAGAAGCATGTATAACTTCCAGGAACATATCTGGATTATTCTGAACATGACCAGAGCCTTTTAAATAAGATATCTGTTTGCAAACAAAATAAGGGGGGGGGGGGGAGATCCTCAGAACAGAATGAAATTGACATTAAATGTAGGAGAAGGAGACACTGAAATTGGAAGGCTTTGAAAACATCCCTTTAATGCTTCAGTGGGCAGTTTTTTGGCATGGACCATTTTGATGGTCTCCAGAAGCCTAACATTAAAATGGACCCCACCCCTCAAATGTCACAAGTGACATCCCAACCACAATCAAGAAAAACTGCATTTTTTGGTTGTAGCTGCAGAATCAATTCACAGAATACACCAGAGAAAAAAGAATGGGGCATACTTGAAAGGCTTGACTGCTGAGATGCTCTACAGTAAGTTGCCCATGCATAAGAGGCCCTGGTGGCTTTAAAGTGAGTATTTATGATAATACCAGAGTGGGGGGGAGAGCAAGTTTACCTCCCACAATCAAGGTACTTTCTCTGCAATAGTGGCCTGCCACAAATATGAAGACAGGGAAGGGCCTTGAAGGATGATCTGAGAGAATGGGAACATTCATATGGGGGCAGGTAGTCCTTTTCTCTCAGTGGGGCTTTGATGCCAGAGGTGAGCCTCTTGACACAGTCCTGAAATCAACTGGTCAAGCAAGAGCTGGATTGCTGGGCACCAAAAAGGGACTATGGGGAAGCCTAATTCTCAGTTCCAGAAGTAGTTTCCCTCTGAGCAAGCAGCATACATGTTGATTGCATAACTTGGTAGCTCAAATCAGTTGAACAGTTTTATTGTGTGCTGAGAGCCAGTTTGGTGTAGTGGTTAAATTTGCAGACTTTTATCAGGGAGAACCAGGTTTGATTCCCCACTCCTCCACTTGCACCTGTTGGAATGGCCTTGGGTCAGCCATAGCTCTCGTAGGAGTTGCCCTTGAAAGGGCAGCTGCTGTAAAAGCTCTCTCAGCCCCACCTACCTCACAGGGTGTCTGTTTTTGGGGAGGGGGTAAAGGAGAATGAGACCGCTCTGAGATTCAGAGTATAGGGCGGGATATAAATCCAATATTATCTACTATCATCCAGTAAACTGAAAAAGGGGTGGAGTTGGCTAAAATCTGTTGTTCTGCCTATTCTGCTTTAAGAGCAGGGTTAGGGTGTCCATTTAAATGAATCGACAAGTCAATCTGGACTTCACCAAAGCTCACCTCAGTAATCCTGAAATTGCCAATCAGGGTACATTAAAGAATTATTGAGAAATACATCCATGAGATAGTTGATGGTTCCTAGCCAGTGTGGTGTAATGGTTAAGAGTGGCATACTCTAATCTGAAAAACCGGGTTTGATTCCCCACTCCTCCACATGCAGTCAGCTTTCTTGGCTGCCTGGCCTAAAAAAGGTATCAAATTAAATCTTCAGTTAAATACTCAAATTGTAGGTGTCCAGAATAGTGGCTCATTTGGAGACCAAAGAGATGGCAGCCAGTATTCCCTCTAAGTTGCAGAGTCTTGTGAGCAGAAATTCTACTTTGTGAGCTACTGGCATTAAAGTTGTGAGCTACTGCATAAATTAGTGTGCTCTGGGGTCATCCTTTCTGAGCTAAGACAAAGATGTGTGATCAGGAGGCTAAAAGTATGTGAGCTAGCTCATGCTAACTCAGCTTAGAGGGAACACTGATGGCAACGTGTTTAGAGTACAAGGGCATGCTTCCCAATTATTTGAAGCTCTGTGTGTATGTGAGAGATGCTCTGGAAACATTGGTCTAGCCTTTCCTTGGCAGCTCATTGTTTACAACTGGAAGTCTAGTCTTTGACAAACTAGGAAATGGCTTTTCAGCATCAGTTCTGCCTGATCATCCTTCTCTGGTTATTATTATAGTCTTGTTGAGTTTTGTTTATGATACAGGAAAAAAGAAAATTGTAATTTTCTTCAGATGCTAGTGTCATTCTGGGGAGAAAAGTGTATGCATCTCAGCTGTCTCTGATTCAGTGCTCAGTAATTGCTACTATTAGAGGGGGTCTGAGAAAGGAGGCACTTTGAAGTTGCTCCTTGCCTTGTTCAGAAAGTTTATCTTGCTGTGTACATCCTTGTTCAAGATGGAAGGCTGCCTTATGCTGATCTCTCAGTAAGGAAACTTCCTCCCCCTTCCTCCTATTGTTATTTACTATGTTAATAGCACTAATAATGTCTGGTTAAACAAAGAGAGCTGTAAATGGCAGTCTAGCATCCCCAATATCCATGTCACTTCAGCAAGTTTTTGTACTGAGACCTATATTGTGGTAGGTATTTCTTCCTTCTTTGTTAATTAGTTAATTAAATTGCTTCTGCCTTGCCTGTCGAATGAAACAGTTCACAGGGCAGTGAACAAATAGTAAATAGCAATTAGATCAAATAATCTGAAATATAAAAAAGTAAATATCAACAAAATATAGTTTACATAATCAAAGAAATTGTCTCACTCCTCTGTATGTCCCCATCTGCCAACTGCCATCTTCTGGTTGCTACCATACTTTCTGGTTGTTGCTGTCTACAAGAGCCCAGACCTCTTGTATTGTGGTTTCCACATTTTAAAATAGGCTACTGAGGAGGTGAGGAGAGACATCATAAGAAGTTTTTAGGAGGCACCATAGGACTCATTTATTTGCAAGGAATTAATAGGTAATGAATAATAACAGGTGAAATCTTTAAAGATGATCCTGTTGAAATTCGGTGGTAATGTGTTTAATGCAACATTGCTCTCCCACCCTGTATTTTACCGTTATCTATAAAGTAGGTGGGGCTGAGAGAGAAGGGCTGGCCCAAGATTACCCAGTAGGCTGAGTGCAAGTTTGAACCTGAGTTTCCACAGTCCCAGTACCAAACATGTATTATACCAATCTGGCCTGCTGCTGTACAATGAATTGGTTCAGAAGGGGTTGGGCAGATGGTTGTGGCTGTCCAGATACAATTGGAAGTGGCAGTGGGTGCAGTTCTAAGAACATTTTCCTTGGACTCTTTCCTATCAAGTGAAATGGAACTTGCTTTCAGGTAGATCTGTTTAGGATGGTGCTATGTATCTTTGCTTTCTGCCTCACCAGTCATCTAAGAAATGAAACTTTTAATTTACTGTTTTGGCAAGATGTCTGTTACAGACTAGAAAAAGATAATTCTACATCTTAACATTTTAATGTTCAGGGATTGTTGATTCCTGCTTTGCAGTCCTGTCCAGCACATGTCTGGAGTAGAAGCCTTATCACACTCTCTTGGTTGTGCTCTTAATTCAGGAACTAAACAAAAGTGCCTGTTGATGTTGCACTTTTCAGAGCCTGCTTAAGACAGCGGGAAGTTAACTGGCTTAGCATCCTCTCCCAGCCAAGGAACCAGGCTATTGAATGGTTGAGTAAACATTCCCCCTCTAGGATTGTGCAGATGATTGTTCTTCTCTTCCTCTGTGACATCAAATTTTTGCTTCTAGTGTGGCCCATGGTGAAAGCAGTAAGCAAAGCTCGTTGCCTAGCAACTGCCATTTCCTTCATGCCATTTACCTGTCTTTTCTCCTTCCAAGGAAGAGGCTCCAAATCAGCCACCAAATCAGCTGATCAAATTAAAATCTTATTAAAGACCCATATTTTAAATCTGAAAATCTGCAATTAAATAATTGATTACCCATACTGATTGATCTAGAAATGCTTTTGACTTTGCTTGTTTTTTTTTTAACAAATTACCACAGAAAACTGGCACAGATAAAGCTGGTTTAAATATAATTGGTCATGTTTCAGTGCTAGTGGGTAGCCTTTGAAGATTCCCCCCTCTCCCTACACTGCAATTCATGATGAAGCTCCTTAACTTTATTGTTCTGGTTGTTCATTTCTGCACACAATCCTAATGACGCTTTCCTGAGAATAATCCTCATCGAATAACATGGGGCTACTGCATCAATTAGTGTACTCTGGGGTCATCAATTTTCCTGCGCTAAGACAAAAATCTGTGAGCTTCCTCACGCTAACTCAGCTTAGAGGGAACACTGCTAGCAAGCCCTTTTTGCCACTGGCTTTGTAAAGCAAGTTTCCTGGGGCATGCTAGAGCCACACTCACCTATTCTTAGTTTACTCATGCTTACACAGAAAAAAGTCACAAGTTTTTTTTTCCTGAACATCTTCTGAGAAAGTGGAGAACAGGGGGAACCCGCCCATCACAATTGACAATTCAGTGTAATATACTTTGAGTACGTGAATCTGGTTTACACTGAATCACCATATTGGTCTATCAAGGTTAGTATTGTCTCTATACTGATGGCAGTGGCTCTCCAGTTTTGAAGAGAGATCATTCACATCATTTACATACTGACCCTTCAAACTGGAGATGACGGGGATTGAACTTGGAACGTTCTGCATGCAAACAGATGCTTGACCACTGAGCTGCAGCCCCTTCCCAACTCTGTGAGGGCTAAGATACACATTATAATTTTTGGCTAGTTGGGTTGGGGTTCCTCAGACCTGACATTCTTTTCCTGCAGTCTCACAGCAGCAACAGGAAGAGGCATTTTGAAGTCCCCAGGAACCTGATTCAGCTCAGAACTGCAGTGGGAGGGGGAGAAAGTCTCCTGCCTTCTCTTCCACATTTTCCCCAAACTGAAATAATCCCAGCAGAAAGTTATTTCTCTAACTTTGGAACTTCATGTGCTTGGAATACTCTATCTGCTGCTTCAAAGTTATGTAAATAATTCTCTGCATGGTCTGTTTCAGCTTAGGAAAACACAGTGGAAGGGAAGACAGGAGCCTCTGTTCCCATTATACTACAGTTCTGAGTTGAATCAGGTTACTGGAGGCTTTCTAAAACAACTTTCTGCATAGCTGCTGTGTGACTGCAAGGAACCCAACTCAACTTGCCAAAAATGTAACGTATAGTTTAGCCACGACTTTTGGATTTTGTTGGCTGCTGGCTATACAAATAAGCTTCCTTCTCCTATAATAACTAGGCTCTAGCTTCTAGTCTCCCCTCCCATGCAATGTATGTGTGCCTTGTCTTTTATTTTTTAATTCCACTGAATTTGTAAATAGCCAGACTGAAAAAATTGGGGGAAAGGGGTGGACGTCACAAAAACACTTTGTTTTGACTCCATGCAGAGCTAAGTTTTGTTCAAAGGTCTGTAGGTAATGTGACAGAGCCCTTGTGATATAAGGGCTTTTTAAAGTGTCTTGGTCTGAGGCCAGGCAGTTTCTGTGGTCAGGCAGCTTTTAATACAGTTGAAAAGGAATACTTAAAAGGGTTTCTGAAACCTCCGCTCTAAGCGCTCTCTCAGGTGAGAACTAAAGTTAAGCATCTTATGAGTTTCTTGAGAATGAAAATATCTGCTGCTGTTATGTAGCTGACATCACTGAGACAGAGGTCAGACCCGGTCAGATTGTGGTAGGCAAGGTGGAAGTAAGCTGTCACGGGCAATGAGACTTCAGAGTCCCTGTGCTTTGCAGATCAATTAGAGCGCCTGACCTGGGAGGTTTTATCAGTTTTACTGTGAGACCTGCTCTGGCCTGCTGTTGTGAAGAAAGGATTAGAAAATAAAATATCACCAGGTGTGTCATTTACTGCCACATTATAACATGGTTTAGATGATTAGACAAAATCATTCATGGCTCTGGAATGCCTGTCATGGTAGCTGAAGGGAACCTCCATGTTCAGAAGCAGTAGCCCTCTGAATGCCAAATGTTGGGAAAGAACTGGGACAGAATTTTTGCTCTCACCTTCAGGCCAGTGTTGGAAACGAGACGCAAAGCTGCATAGTCTAAACCAGCTGGATTCTTATTAAACCCTTAAGGCTATTTTGTTTTATGACAAATGATGTAATATTTTTAATATTATTAAAATTAGATTTATAACTAATACCATAATTGATGGAGATCCAAAGCTGCATTGTTCTCCTTTCCTGCATTTTATCCTCACAACAGCCCTATGAGGTAGGTCTGACAGAGAGTGTAACACTCAGCAGCCTTCCATGGTGGGTTGGGGATCTGAGTTTTAGAGACTCAGATTGCTTAAAAACTTTTATTACATGTTGTCTGTTGAAGATATGCAACTTCCATCATCATTTTGGGGTTGGTGGCCAGTTTTTAAACATGTAGCATCATTTTCAGAGTTAACACCTGTCACAGAGACCCTTAGCTTCAGTTGCAAATAGTGTGGCATGGTAGGGTTTGTCTCACCTGGGCTAGAATTTTCCCACACAGAATGGTAAGCTGCAGTCCAGGCTCTTCTCACAACCTGAGTTCAATCCCAGCAGAAACTGGGTTCAAGTAGCTGGCTCAAGGTGGACTTAGCCTTCCATCTTTCCATCAGTAAAATAAGTACCCAGTAAAGTGTAGATGACTGGGGAAGGCAACGGCAAACTACCCTATAAAAAGTCTGCCATGAAAACATCGTGATGTGACGTCACCCCAGAGTCAGAAATGACTGGTGCTTGCACAAGGGACTACCTTTACCTTTACCTTTATTGTTTGATGAGTTAACCAGTGTGGTGTGTCAGACTAGGATTTGGGAAACTCAGGTTCAAATCCCCACTCTGCCATGGAAGCTTGCTGGTTGACCTTGGACCAATCACACACTGTCAGCCTAACCTACCTCACAGGGTTGTTGTGAGGATAAAATGGAGAAGAGGAGAATGATATAAGCCATTTTGGGTCCCCACTGGGGAGAAAGGTGAGGTATAAATAAATAAAATATATTACCAGTATTGAAGAGTTGGACTCGACTGTGCGACTGAACAACAACAATTGATTTCTTGGTGCCGTTGATCTGAACCCTTTCAGAATTTTGCATTCTTTTCTTGCACGCTGAGAATATTTGGTGAAGATGACTCATGATGATATTCTAATTATATCCTGTCCTTTCTAAAGGAAGCTTGGCCATTTGGATAAATAATAGATGGCATTCTCTTCCTCTCCCCTCCAGTGTTCCATGCAAAGTGTGTTCCAATGGTTCCCAACCTCATTATGCTATTGAGTACTTTTGGAACTTTGAGAACAGGTAGTGAGTGCCATAACAAAATGGCTTCCATGGAGTGGGTGGAATCAATTGGAGCTTTCACATGGCGACTGTTTGCAAGAGGATTTTGCTATTCTTACCCAGTAAAAATCCAGTTTGCAAAGTGCATTATGTAGTGTGTGTGAATGCATCCAATATCATAGGAACTTAATCCAGTCACAAAATATAAGGTTCTGCAGAATGTTAGGAGATTCCAAGGCAAGGTGACTTCCAGTTGAGTGATTTAGGCATCACAAAACTGTCCCTGAGCCTTTTCAGAGCATTGCTTACCGCAGTGTGGAGCATGGAAGCCAGAGTAGGCTCTTTGCTTTAGGGAAGAGTTGGCTTGGGGAAGAGGCAAGTAGGTGCCAGGAAACAAAGAGATGGTTGGGGAAGAGGTAAGCAGGTGCCAGGAAACGCATTGGCAGGCACCACCCTGTGGATCATGGGTACAATCTGTGTTTCAGGAGAATAGCCATGTTGGTCTGCAGTAGAAGAGCTAGAATCGAAGATACTCTGACAAAAAGAGCTTTGACTCTCGAAAGCTTGTTGGTCTGTAAGGAGCTACTGGACTGGAATCTAGCTGTGGTGCAATCTGTGTTTTTGATCAGCTCACTGATGTTCACACTGATTCACAGCAATGAGATGGGCCTATCCATGCCAGTGTCCAAATCCCTTTGTTTAAAACAGGAGGTGTAACTTTAGCTTGGGTAACATTTACTGTACTTATTATATGATATTTAAAAAGTAACAAATATTATCTCCATACACTTTTAAAAAAGGTTGAACATTGCTGAGGATTTTGTTCTTCATAATATGAATGGTAGCCTGAAAACTTAGACCAGCTTATTTGGGGTATTGCTCTGCCTCAGGGGTGGCCAAACTTGTTTAACATAAGAGCCACATTATAGAATAAATGTCAGATGTTTGAGAGCCGCAAGACAGGAACCGGATATTTGAGAGCAGGAAGGAAGGCAAACATATGGGGGAAGGAGGAGAGAGAGGTGGAAAGAAAGCAACTTTAACTTTAAATGCATTGTCCAAATTGCTGGCTAGCTTGGAGAAATTTTAAAGAAAGAAATGCTTTCTTTAAGCTGGCCAACAGGGAAGTAGTGGCTTTGAGAGCTGCACAATATGTGTGAAAGAACCACATGAGGCTCTTGAGCCACAGTTTGGCCACCCCTGCTCTCTCTGGATACTGACCAGACTGATACGGGCTTAGTTTTTGACAAGGTAACAAGCATCATGTGCGCTCAAAGCTTTCTCAGGTCTGATAAATAAAGAGAATTATGTTGGCATAAGAGGATTCCCTAGACACTTATGAGCCGGCAAATTTCCTAAAATAGAAATAAAAGAAAATGCTGGAATGAGTCAATTTGTTCTGCAACAAACCAGCAGACTTGTGGTTTTAACAAAGGTGGTGTGAGATGAATTTTCACAGAACATTCTAGTCATTTTAAAGGGATTCAGCTCAGTGAAAGAAGCAAGGTTACAAAAGAGAGAGAGGTGGACATAGCAAGGGAGCCAGCAAGAATCACACCACATCTGTCAGCCCTTGGACTAAAGCAATCTGTGAATCAGAGGTGTAAATGCAGAAGTAACTCTCTGCTTTAGCAACAAATATGCAGCTGTCATGAAGAACAGAGAATATTTTTTCTGTCACCTGGTGCATTTGGCTTTGGTTTCTCCAGGTTGTTTTCCAGGTAACTACATTCATTTTTAAAATTTAAAAATTGCCAAAGGCCACAAGGGGCTTCAAGATTCCATTTCTTCAAGAGATTTAACTGTGTGGCAGTTATTTAAGTCAAGATCCGAGCTAACATGGTTTTTCTTGTTGTTCAGAGTTTTTAAATAATTTAGGCAATGTGGGCCTTCACAGGTTTTTAACATATCCCACTTTTTATTTAAATTTGTAACTTCCTTCCATTCCAAGGCCCCAAAGAAAGAAAACTAGACTTTAGAAGAAACAAGTGGGCACTCACAAGAAACTTTTTTTTTGCGGGGTGGGGGGAGGATTCCATTCCCCTTGAGATGGCTTCCTTACCTCTTCCACGACCCTTCTGTGTCACCTCATTAGTCACCAGGCTGCTTCCGCAGTGGCTGGGTTTCAGGTGGGGGCAGTGGTGATTTCACCCACCCACCCGTCACCCACCCACATCATACTCTTTGGTGGAGTGGCAGTATCAACTCCCATGTGCCCCATGCTTACCTGCAGCATTGCAAGATTGGTGGTGGGAAGCAACTGCAATGTTGTCAGCTTGGTAGCATGGCAGCATGAACATCTGCACCTCTTGGCACCTGGCAGTCCAAGTAGCAGTGTTTGCAGGGTGGTGGTGGGGGGCAGTGACAACTCCTGCTCCCCTACCCTCTGAATGCTCCCATACCTTCCTCATCTTACTTGATGGGCCCACCTACCCAGCTGAAGTGCTGCCACAGCCCGCCTGCTACAGTGCGTTGCTGCAGGAGGTATGTGTGCTGTTTGGCTGTCTCTTGAGACTTAGAAGTTGGTCCTCCTGAATCAATAACTTTTGATGTCTGTCAATTCCACACACCCCTATTTTAATTTTTTTTTTTAGCCATCGGGGAGCTCCTTTTCCACACTGATGTATCTGCCAGGGATTTTGTGTGCATTGCAGATTATTGGGGGGGGGGGCTCAGGTTATGCTGAGCACTGGCTTAGCATGAGGGGATCCATCCTAGTCTTGCTCAAATTGATAGTATTCCCTAGAATCTTAATAATGACCAAGGTTTTTAGGAAAGGTTGACTAATGCTACTGACCTCATCATGGATCTTGTAAAATGCTTTTGATGAACTCTCAGTTTAGAGCCCTGTGGTTTTAGACAATGTATGACCATTCCTATAATAAAGCACTAATTGGCTTGAATGCAACAGTGGGGAGGGCTGTAGCTTAGTGGTGAAACATTGGTTTTGCAGGCAAAAAGGTTTCCATTGGGTTTCCCAGTTAAAGTTATCATTAGAAGGTGATGGAAAGACTTCTACCAGAAAGGTGTCATGGGTGCTGGGGACCCTGTAGAGGAAGTTGAGCCTGCAGCAGAAACTGTGCCCCTGCCACCTGCACCAGTGCCCCTGCCTCCTGCTGGAGAAGATCCCAGCCCCCCTGCCTCGCCCTCTCGGGTGGCGCGTGTGCGTGACCGCCTTCGTCAGGACCTCAGGGATCGGAGGAGGGCGGCACGCTCACAAGCAAGACGCTCCCTGAGCCCTGAGTTTTGAGAGGATTCTGGCCCTTCTAAGAGCAAGGATGCTTGAGTTGCAACAGGATCCTGGCTGCCTCTCTGAGCCAGCAATTAGCCCAAATGGGCAACAGCCAGCAGAGGGCTATATAGCTGTAGGCTTTGGGAGGAGGCTTTGTGGAAGCAACTAGTCATCTACCTGACGTCCTAGCATCCACTTCGGCTTTTGACTTTGGACCTCCTGACCTTGGCTTGACTTCTGGACCCCCTGACTACGGCTTCTGAACCTCTGACCTACGATACCTGGACAACGATTTGGCTTTGGCACCTTGGACACTCTTGCTTACCGGTTACAGACCTTGGACTGCCCCTGGACTTCGCCTGGCCTGGCCCCAGCTCGTGACAAAAGGGTAGAGCTGCCAGTCAGAGTCAATAGTACTGATTTTGATAGACCAATGATCTGATTCAGTATAAGGCTGTTAAAAAAAAACCCTCTCAGATTAAACTGCAACAAAGAGGTAGAATTTCCAATTAAGACCAGCAATAATAAAAAAAAGGTCAATTCCTTTTATAGGAATTCAGGATTAAAAATTACCTAATTACAGGGAGAGGTATAATTACCAGCAGTGTCTTGAAAGCATGTACATCCCAAGGAGGAGTAAACTGCACCTGTTGCCTGGGGTATAAAAATAACTGTTTTGACTCAGATAGTGATAATCGGCATAGAGGGGTGGAGTGTAATTCTAAATGTAATTTGGGTAGCAAAGGATAAAGCTTATGAGTGCCAATGCTTCATTTAGCAATAATCACAGACACATACTTGGCACTGGTCTCTATAAAATTAACCATGTACTAAATTTGTAGATTTGTTCCAGGAAGAAATGAGGAAATCAGATAGCCCCAGACATGTAATTATAGACACGAGAAAGAAGTGGGTTATCTCATGGCAAAAGTTAAAGCGGACAATGTACGTATCAGAAATGCAGTTCTGGGAGAACCCTGACTAGTTCATCATGGGCAGACAGCATTGGAATTCATCATTTGTTGCAATTCTGCATATTTCCATTCACACAAAAACACGCATAACATAAGATGCATAACATTTTCCTGCACATGGAGGATGTGCCACACTTTGGGTTCTGTGGACTCTCTGGTGTGATAGCAGATGTGTCCATTCATTACAGAGTTTGAAGGTGATGATAAATCAGTGGTACTTAACAAAAATGGTTTGCAGGTTTATTATAATTACTTGCTCCCATGTATTTATACCTGATCAAGTATGCAAATATGCATAACTGCATTAGCTTCCATTCATCTCTCATTTCCTTTTCTGCCCTCCCCTCTCTTTTCTCTCTGTATGACCTGAGATGTAAACTCCTGGGATCATGGCATTGCCTCATAATTAAATGTGCATCATTAAGATGAATCTGGATCAAGAGGGTTTGTCTATTGTAGGGACTTGTGGAGGCCTGAAATATGTCATAGAATCATAGAGTTGGAAGGTCACTGCACAATGGAAGGTAATATGGTCACTGCACAATGCAGGAAACTCACAAACACCTCCTCCTAAATTCACAGGATCCTCATTGCTGTCAGATGGCCATCTAGCCTGTACTTCCCCATGTCATCATATCCCAGTGTGACAATCTGTGAAGGCAGTGCCACACAATGCAGTGTTGGGGACAGTAGGCAGATCTTTGCATCGTATGCTATCAGTCACTGTCAAAATCAGTATCCAAAAGCATCCTTTTCAGGGTGAGAGAAAACCCACCCACAGAATCAGGGATATCCTAGGTTCACATGGGCTAAGCCCCCCTGCAAGCCAAGAACTGTTCTGAAGCATTTATTTTTTCAGTTATTTGTATCTCGCTTTTCTTCCTGGTGAGGAAGAATCAAAGTAGATCACATTACAAAACAGAAAACACAGCAAAATAATCTGGGGGGTGGGGAAGGGAGGCTTCTGAGGTCAGAGTAAGTCCTCTCTACCTCCTGACTGATCTTCCTGTGGGCAAGTGACAAGTGGAGTGCCTCAAGGACCTGTTATGTTCAATATCTTTATAAATGATTTGAATGAAGGAATAGAAGGAATGCTTATTAAATTTGCAGATGATACTAAATTGGAAGCAGTTGCAAATGCAATAGAAGACAGAAACAGAATACAGGATGATCTTGACAGGCTGGAAAACTGGGCTAAAACAAATAAAATGAATTTTTACAGGGATAAATGTAAAGTTCTTAATTTAGGTAGTTAAAATCAAATGCATCATGGTAGGATGGTGGGGATTTGTCTTGGTAATAGTATATGTAAAAAGGATCTAGGGGTCCTAGTTGACTGTACACTGAACATGAGTCAGCAGTGTGATATGGTGGCTAAAAAGGGAAATTCAGTTACTGGCTGTATCAACAGAAGTATAGTGTCCAGATCAAATAAAGTGATGGTATTGCTTTGCTCTGGTTAGACCTCACCTGGAATATTGTGTTGAGTTTTGGGAACCACAATTGAAGAAGGCTATAGACAAGCTGGAATGTGTCCAGAGGAGGGTAACAAAGATGGTGGGGGGTCTGGAGACCATGTCCTAATAGGAAAGGTTAAAGGAGCTGGGTATGTTTAGCCTAGAGAGGAGGTGACTTAGAGGTAATATGGTCATTGTCTTCAACTACTTGAAAGGCTGTTATCTAGACGATGGTGCAGAATTGTTTTCTGTTGCCCCAAAAGGTCAGACCAGAACCTATGGGTTGAAATTAAATCAAAAGAATTTCTGGCTAAACATTATGAAGAATTTCCAGATCGAGTGTGGTGGTTTTGGTGCATGGTGGTTAAGTGCATGGACTCTTATCTGGGAGAACCGGGTTTGATTCCCCACTCCTCCACTTGCACCTGCTGGAATGGCCATGAGTCAGCCATACCTCTCATAGGAGTTGTCCTTGAAAGGGCAGCTGCTGTGAGAGCTCTCTCAGCCCCACCTACCTCACAGGGTGTCTGTTGTGGGGGGGGAGGTAAAGGAGATTATGATCACTTTGAGACTCTGAGATTTAGAGTATAGGGTGAGATATACATCCAGTATCACCATCATCTTCTTCTTCAGAACAGGCTTCCTCAGGAGGTGGTGGGCTCTCTTTCTTTGAAGGTTTTTAAGCAGAGGATAGATGGCCAGCTGATAGCAATGCTGATTCTGTGAATTAGGCAAATCATGAGAAGGAGGGCAGGAAGGGTTGTATCAGTGCTTAGTTCTTGTGGCCCTTTCTTACACACTCAGGGAAATGCTGCTTGTCACTTTGGGGTCATTCAGCAATTTTTCTCCAGGCCAGTTTGGCAAGGGATCATGGAGGTTTTTGCCAGCTTCTTGGTATGGAGCAGGGGTCACTGGGGAAGTATGTATGTGGGGAGGTATTTGTGAAATTCCTGCATTGTGCTCCACGGACTATAGGACCCTGGATGTCCCCTCCAACTCTATGATTCTATGAGTTTAAGGCTGTGAGCCTCAGTCTAAGAGCCAGAGGACAAGAATCATTTGGCTCTTGCTCTTTGACTCACAAGCCAGCTATATTTTATTCAGATATTTTTAGTCAGCTATCAGGCTCTTCCCTGTTTCTTCCTCTGCCAGAAAATGCCCCTGGGTAGACCTGTGGAGCAAGAGGAGAATAAAATCATCTAGATGTTATTTAGCCAGCTAGCAGCGTCATCTCCAGTTCCTCCTGTGGTAGAATCTTCTGTAGTATGTTGTAAGTCCATGATTAAATAAGAAGCAAAATACATTTTATGCTGCAGTAAAGAAGAGCCCCGTGGTGCAGAGTGGTAAAGCTGCAGTACTGCAGTCAGAGCCCTCTGCTCATGTCCTGAGTTCGATCCCAGCAGAAGCTGATTAAGGTAGCTGGCTCCAGGTTGACTCAGCCTTCCATCCTTCCGAGGTCAGTAAAATGAGTACCCAGCTTGCTGGGGGGGAAGTGTAGATGACTGGGGAAGGCAATGACAAACCATCCCATAAAAAGTCTGCCGTGAAAACGTTGTGAAAGCAACGTCACCCCAGAGTAAAAAATGACTAGTGCTTGCACAGGAGGCTACCTTTACCTTAAAAAAAAAAAATTATACCAAAACTGCTGACTCTTTCCCCTTGCAAAATGCCTTGGGGAGGGCACAAAGAGACTTTGTACCTGAGAAATGGGGGAAAGGGAGTGTTTATTACTTGCTGTGCCAGAAGTAATGCCCCCCCCCCTGAAATTTCATCCCTCCCATTGGCAGTGAGTTGCCACAATTCAGTGAGTGAGCTTCATTGCTGAGCTAGTGCTTGAACCCAGGTTTCCTTGTTCATGCCAAACCACACTAGTTCTTTTATAAACAGTCTTATTAAGGCAAATAAGTAGCTATAGTCTACTGACTAAATTATAATTTGTGTTTGCAGGAAGACAAAAGCAAAAAGCTGCTACTGACTATAAAATATTTCATGAGCAGGCATTTAAATGTATGACAACACTTGAGGATCTGAAGTGGAATGTAGGACAAGGTGGTGCTGTGAGCTGATGGCTTGTTCTTTAATTCCTACCAAAATGTCTTGAAATCCTCTTTATGTCTTGAGCAAAAATGAGATGGTTGATGTAATCCTTGTCCTTGTTTGACCTCATGATGATGGATAGTTTTTTTGTTTAAACAAAGATAGAGTGTATTATCCAACATTGTTAAAATAGTATCTCTTGGGTTATGAAATACTTTGTCCCTTCCTTTCTGCATTCATTGTTACATACTGCCCAGTCCCAAGGACTTGGGGCAAGTAAATTAAACTTAATATGTGGCAATGGCTTAGTGGTATAGATATATATTGCTGGTCTCCTGTTCAATTTCTCTGTCTCTGGCAGCAAGCAAGGAAAGAGCTCTGCTAGAGAGCTAACATTACAACAGACTCTCATTTATTGCACTTCACACTCAGGATACTTAATGGGTTTAGTACATGGACATCAATCTGCTATTCCAACTTAATTACCCTTCATTGTTGTTTCAGCCCAGTTAACATAAACCAGCAAACACCAGACCCCAATTTGTGACTCTTTTAATCTGCTAAAAAAGCATTTCCATGACTTCGTATACTACTACTACTACTACTAATAAATTTATTTTTATATCCTGCCCTCCCCCGCCAAAGGCGGGCTCAGGGCGGCTTACAGACATGGCATTCCATGATTCAAATAAAACAATATACACAACAACTCACAATATACACAACAACTCACTAACTCACTGCCCACTTTCTCTATATTTAGGACTTCTTGCCATTCCATACTATTGTCTGATGAAGTGTGCTCATGAAAGTTTACATTCTGAATAAAACTTTGTTGGTCTTAAAAGTGCAACTTGACTCTTGCTTTGTTCTGTAGGTTTGGGAGTCTTTGAAAAAAGGATTCTCATATTCATAGAGGATAATCCTAGATTGCTCTGACCTGGATAGTCCAAGCTAGCCTGATCTTGTCAGATCTCAGAAACTAAGTAAAGTTGGTCCTGATTAGTATTTGGTTGGGAGACCACCAAGGAAGTCCAAGGAAGTGACACATGGCAGGCAATGGCAAACCCCCTCTGAACCCCTCTCTTTGAAAACCCTATGAGGAACTAGACAAATGGCAAGCCTGGCCTTCCTGTTACTCCTGAAGATTTGTGGTGGAAACTGACCCCATAGAGTGTTTCCAAGGCAAGAGAAAAACAGAAGTGGTTTTCCATTGCTTGCCTCTGCAAAACAACCCTGGACTTCCTTGGTGATCTCCCATCCAAGTAGTAGCCAGGGCTGAGCCTGCTTGGCTTCTAAGAGTTGATAAAACGGGGCTAGCTTGGTTCATCCATGTCAACCCCAAAACTAGTAGGGATCTTTAACTCAATAGCTGCTGGGTGGCTATGGAGAAGTCTTCAGCCCTTTCTTAGATTTGCTTTGATCACTCCTGTTTGGCAGGACCTTGAGCAGGCCTCCCCTGAAAATCTTAACAAGTAGAAGAGAAGTCTGTATGGAAAGGGATACTCTCAAAGAGATATAGGCTACAGGCTTTTTAGAGTTTTAAAGGTTAAAACTACCATTGTAAAATTAATCTCAAAATTATCTGGAAACTCAAAGCCTTAAATTGACCTTGTGTCCAGAACGGCACCGCCAGCTTCAATTCAGCACTTTAAATTGGAAGCTAATGTAGTTGCCTAACAGTATATGTAGCTCCACTTCCACATCTCAGCAAGGAGATGGATTGCTGCATTCTACACAAAGTTCATATTCTCTATTGTAATGTAAGACTGCTCCTAAGTCAGTATGATTCAGTATGAAGATATCAGGACTGATTCTGTGATCTTTGTACTCTAATTTCCACTCAACTATGGACTTGGTAGATAGATCTGATTGAACCATAATCTCTCAACCTTCATTTCCTTTCTGTAAAATGGGGATAACATTAGTTTAGAACTATCAGACTGATAGAGGCAGAAGTTATAAAGTCCTTTGTAGAATGTTAAGAACTATGAATAAGCTTAGCCTTAGAGTTGCGTTTCTGCCATTGCTGCTGATACACCCCGTCAGCAGAGAACACATTTTTTATAAATATGCTCATCTGGGGGGAGTTGCAATTAAAGACTGGGGACAGGAAAGGTGAGGTCTTCAGTACTTGGAATAAGGAGCAACCAAAACCCTAGGATGCAGTCAACACTGTCTTGTAGTTTTCCTGAGTTGTTTTCCCTTTCGAGTCTTCTGCATTCTTTTTCTAGCTCAGTTTTAAAAACATGTCTCAGAGTTCTTTTCTCTTTTGTTTTCAGACTAGCTTTGCATTAGATCATCAGTCTGACCCATAAGAGTATTGTATCTGTGGCACAGGATAAGAGCATTACTGCCACTGAACTTTGAAATTAGAAGCAAACAGGGAGGGTCTTTTTCAGGCAAAATATCCACAGGAATTTCAAATGAGATTAGAAGAATTTGGATAAGATCTGCAAATTTCTGTGGGTAGGAAAGGTATGGTTTAAACAGCAACAACAGCCCTGTAGTAATATTGAGAGAAGTTAATTAAAAAAACAAACAAACAAGAAAAACAGATTTCCATTAGTTGTGGTGGTGGCAGCAGCATTTAACTACTTGCATTTAATTGGGGAATTAATTACCATAAATTGTGATGATGGCCACTAATTTAGATGGCTTTAAAAGGCAGGGAAGGGATAAGGACATTCCTGGAGAAGGTATCCATCAATAGCTATTTGCCATGCTACTTAAATAGAGCATCCATCTTCTGAGGCATTGCATCTCTGAATATTAGTTGCTTGAGGGCAACATTAGGGGAGGTCTGTGACCTCCATGCTTTACTTTTGGGCCTCCCAGAAGCATTTGGTATGTCACTGTGCGAAATGGAATGCAGGACTCGTTCGACCTAATAGAGCTCTCATAAGAACATAAGAGAAGCCATGTTGGATCAGGCCAATGGCCCAATCCAGTCCAACACTCTGTATCACACAGTGGCCAATACACACACACACACACACTGTGGCTAATAGCCACCGATGGACGTCTGCTCCATATTTTTATCCAATCCCCACTTGAAGCTGCCTATGCTTGTAGCTACCACCACCTCCTGTGGCAGTGAATTCCATATATTAATCACCCTTTGGGTGAAGAAGTACTTCCTTTCATCCGTTTTAACTTGACTGCTCAGCAATTTAATTGAATGCCCACGAGTTCTTGTATTGTGAGAAAGGGAGAAAAGTACTTCTTTCTCTACTTTCTCCATCCCATGCATAATCTTGTAAACCTCTATCATGTCACCCCGCAGTCGACGTTTCACCAAGCTAAAGAGCCCCAAGCGTTTTAACCTTTCTTCATAGGGAAAGTGTTCCAAACCTTTAATCATTCTAGTTGCCCTTTTCTGGACTTTGTCCAATGCTGTAATATCCTTTTTGAGGTGCGGTGACCAGAATTGCACACAGTACTCCAAATGAGACCGCATCATCGATTTATAAAGGGGCATTATGATACTGGCTGATGTGTTTTCAATTCCCTTCCTAATAATTCCCAGCATGGCATTGGCCTTTTTTATTGCAGTCGTACACTGTCTTGACATTTTCAGTGAGTTATCGACCACGACCCCAAGCTCTCTCTCTTGGTCAGTCTCTGCCAGTTCACAACCCATCAACTTGTATTTGTAGCTGGGATTCTTTGCCCCAATGTGCATTACTTTGCACTTGGCCACATTGAATCTCATCTGCCATGTAGACGCCTACTCATCCAGCCTCAGCAGATTCCTTTGGACTGCCTCACAATCCTCTGTGGTTCTCACCACCCTGAACAATTTAGTGTCATCTGCAAACTTGGCCACTTCACTGCTTACTCCCAACTCTAGATCATTAATGAACAAATTAAAGAGCATGGGACCCAGTACCGAGCCCTGCGGCACCCCACTGCTTACCGTCCTCCACTGCGAAGACTGCCCATTTATACTCACTCTCTGCTTCCTATTAATTAGCCAGTTTTTGATCTACAAGAGGACCTGTTCTTTTACTCCATGACTCTCGAGCTTACCTTTAATTCTTATGGGAAACACAGCTGTTATGAGGTTTCCCCCTTAGAGAATCCTTTGATTCACTCCAGGCAGATTAATGGCACTGTAGTGGAAACCATAAAGGACTGATCTTCTTAATTATGTAGCCTAGAGGTATCAAAAGAACAGCTTGTTTAGTTCCCAGCTTTAAAGCCATCCAGAAAGTGGTGTTACTTTAGCAAAACTTCACAGGCTGTGTGTGCTAATTTCTGAAGCCTCACAGGTTCATCCATCACTTGCTATAACAATTTTTGTATAGCAGAGCACACAGTACCTTGAATCACCTCTTTCCCTGTTGGCCCACAGACCTATTTTTAGTTCAGTATCACGCTGTATTTTAATCACTTCCGACAAACCACTCTAGATTGCCTTCTTATGTTTTGCAATTCACACGCACTCCCAGTGTGAGTGCATATTTAAATCACCCGTGAGCTTCAGAATGGGAATGAGGGAAGTCTCATCTACTGCCATTCATTTTTATTTTATAGGCTGCCTGGCGGATGAGGTGATCTGGATATAATTGAGCAGCCAGCTCAGCAGCAAAATGAAGACCTACTAAGGTCTGTTGAGCCCATGGCTTTGCTGCCCACAGACCTGCTGTTTAAACACAACAGTTGCCCTCTTGGTGTAAGATCCCCCTTATTCTGTTGCAGGCTCATCCTGGAAATGATGGTTCAGAAATGAAGTGTAAATAACATAGGGAAATAAGTAATGTGTCCCCTTCCCCCCCCCCAAAAAAAATCTAACATTCTTAATGAAGGAGGATGGGGTATGAAATATTTATGTGTCATACAAGATATTCTTTATTGCATGCACCTTCGAGTTCTGCCCTCCAGGAGTCTCAGCCAATCACCTTCAAATGGTGGATTGGAATGTTGCAAAAAAAGAAAAAGAAAAGAGGATTCATTTGGCAGTTTAACTGCTGGCCAACAGACAGAGTAGGGGCTTGTTGGTTTCTGGTGGGAGAAGTGTTACACAGTCTGCTGGTTTTGGTAGGGAGTCTGTTAGGGACTTCAGGTATTTTAAAGACAGGTAGGGTTTGGGTGCTGTTTCAGTCTCTGTGTTATAAACCTGAATCAGACCTGCTTTCAAACTGTTATGTTGTCCCAGGCCCCAGTTCTCCAGAAACTTTGTTACTGTAACTCTGAAAGGGCTGGAGAAAATGAAAACAATGAAACAATCTTGTCACTGAAATAAACCCGTTTCTTAGCTGAACAAAATTTGAGTCCAGTGGCACTTTTAAGACCAACAAAATTTTATTCAAGGTATAAACTTTCATGCGCACGCATACTTCTTCAGATGAAGGATTGTATCTTCAATAAAACTTGGTTGGTCTTAAACAGGGGTGGCCAATCTTGCTTGATGTAAGAGCCACATAGAATAAAAGTCAGATATTTGAGAGCCACAAGACATGAATGCCAGATGTTTGAGAGCAGGCATGTAGGCAGGAAGGAAAGCAAGTAGATGGGGAGGGAGATGTCATAAGAAAGAAATGCCTTCTCCAACCCAGCTGACGTGGCCGTGGGGGCTTTGAGAGCCACACAATATGTGTGAAAGAGCCACATGTCACTCCTGAGCTGCAGTTTGGCCTCCCCTGCTCTTAAAGGTGCCACTGGACTAAAAATTTTGTTCTTCTGCTTCAAACCAACATGGGTATCCACCTGAATCTGTTTCTTAGTTGTTTTCATCAAGCCTACTGTGGTTCCTTCAAGCCTATAATCCCCTCATAACAAGCCAGGTGAGTCCAGGCATTTTTCTCCCTGAGGGCTGGAAGAGTAATCACTCCCCAAAACTTGAATTATAAAAATAAAAGTATAAAGCAAAAACAGCAAAATAAGTTGGTAGGATGTGAAACGTAAACCCCTCCTTTCTAGATCTGGAGACAGAGTGCAATCACACCAGCTGCATAAGCCTCTGGTTGCCCAGTCCCTGGATGGGATGGATGCAAAAGGCAGCAGTGGGGGCCTGATGTTTTTCTTCCTTCCCCCCCTCCATTGGAGTGAATGGGGTTCTGACTACTCAGGACCTCCAACAGTATGAGTGACTACTCAGGACCTCCAACAGTAAGAGAGCAGGTCCTACAACTGATGGATGAATTAAAAACTAATAAGTCAACAGGTCCGGATGGCATACATCCAAGAGTTCTGAAAGAACTCAAAGTTGAACTTGTGGATCTTTTGACAAAAATATGTAATCTTTCATTGAAATCTGCCTCCGTTCCTGAGGACTGGAAAGTAGCAAATGTCACCCCCATCTTTAAAAAGGATTCCAGAGGAGATCCAGGTAGCTACAGGCCAGTCAGTCCGACTTCAATACCGGGAAAGTTGGTAGAAACCATTATCAAGGACAGAATGAGTAGGCACATAGATGAACACGGGTTATTGAGGAAGACTCAGCATGGGTTCTGTAAGGGAAGATCTTGCCTCACTAACCTGTTGCATTTCTTTGAGGGGGTGAACAAACATGTGGACAAAGGAGACCCAATAGATGTTTACCTTGACTTCCAGAAAGCTTTTGATAAAGTTCCTCATCAAAGGCTCTTTAGTAAGCTCGAGAGTCATGGAGTAAAAGGACAGATCCTCTTGTGGATCAAAAACTGGCTAATTAATAGGAAGCAGAGAGTGAGTATAAATGGGCAGTCTTCGTAGTGGAGGACGGTAAGCAGTGGGGTGCCGCAGGGCTCAGTACTGTGTCCCATGCTCTTTAACTTGTTCATAAATGATTTGGAGTTGAGAGTAAGCAGTGAAGTGGCCAAGTTTGCGGATGACACTAAATTGTTCAGGGTGGTAAGAACCAGAGAGGATTGTGAGGAACTCCAAAGGGATCTGTTGAGGCTGGGAGAGTGGGCGTCAACGTGGCAGATGAGGTTCAATGTGGCCAAATGCAAAGTAATGCACATTGGGGCCAAGAATCCCAGCTACAAATACAAGTTGATGGGGTGTGAACTGGCAGAGACTGACCAAGAGAGAGATCTTGGGGTCGTGGTCGATAACTCACTGAAAATGTCAAGACAGTGTGCGATTGCAATAAAAAAGGCCAACGCCATGCTGGGTATTATTAGGAAGGGAATTGAAAACACATCAGCCAGTATCATAATGCCCCTTTATAAATTGATGGTGCGGTCTCATTTGGAATACTGTGTGCAATTCTGGTCACCACACTTCAAAAAGGATATTATAGCATTGGAAAAAGTGCAGAAAAGGGCAACTAGAATGATTACAGGTTTGGAACACTTTCCCTATGAAGAAAGGTTAAAACACTTGGGGCTCTTTAGCTTGGAGAAACATCAACTGTGGGGTGACATGATAGAGGTTTACAAGATTATGCATGGGTTATGGAGAAGGTAGAGAAAGAAGTACTTTTCTCCCTTTCTAACAATACAAGAACTCGTGGGCATTCAATGAAATTGCTGAGCAGTCGGGTTAGTACGGATAAAAGGAGGTACTTCTTCACCCAAAGGGTGATTAACATGTGGAATTCACTGCCACAGGAGGTGGTGGCAGCTATAAGCATAGCCAGCTTCAAGAGGGGGTTAGATAAAAATATGCAGCAGACGTCCATCAGTGACTATTAGCTACAGTGTGTGTGTGTATAAATTTTTGGCCACTGTGTGATACAGAGTGTTGGACTGGATGGGCCATTGGCCTGATCCAACATGGCTTCTCTTATGTTCTTATGGAGCCCATGGTGACTGCCCCTGCTGCCCATTGGCCAAGGCTGCCTCCTATGCTGAGGTGGAATTGATAGTAACTTTCCTTGATCAGGCTGCAATCACCTGACAGTTGTATGAGAGGAATGAGTAGGCAGGGTTGATGCCTTGTTGCCCTCCCCCTATTCAAAGGGAACAAATTTGTGTCTGTCTCACTTTTTAATGTCACTGTTGTATATTAAATAGCAGTAGCTATCATCCTTTGCCTGATGAGTAGATCTCTGTCATATATGTTTGCAAATGTGTCTGCCTCATTCACAGTTTAATTTGTCAGGTGTGCACTTAAAAAATCTTGGATGTGCACTTAGAAAGTGTAATGTGAGAAGAGGCCTTGATTCAGCCTTTCAACACCTCTGTGTAAAAAGTAATTTTTATTCCCATTTAAGACAAATGAAGCAATGATGATGACTTTATCTAAGCAAGGTTTTCAGCTCAGCCTCTGCTTGGGAACCTGTTTTCCAAGTCAAGCTTAGATTTGGAACTAACACAAACAACAACCACAACAAATGTATGCACTTCTGAATATATGTAGGTGCCTAACCTTGCTGCCAAGTAAGCAGATTCTACCACTCTGATATTTAGATCTGGAGAGGGACTTCTAAGTTTGAGATCATGGCTCCCAAGCAGGTATGATCTCTCCTACTTATTTGCTTAGAAATGGGCACTGAGCCTAAGCCTCTCAGTAATCTGACATAGACTGCATAAGTGCTTTCTAAATTCAAATCCAGAAGTAAGGATCATAGCATGGAAATGAATTATGTGGAGACATGTTTTCATGCTAGGACATACTTAAATCCCCAGCCACTCTGACCTCAGTTTTCTTCATATGGATGCCAAAGAATAAAGACGCACCACTCAGAGCCTGTGCAGAATCATGGCCGGCGGCATCTCCAAATTCGTAGAGGAATATCAGAGTGCATTACCCTCAAGGATTCAGGGGCATTCTTAACCAATGAGCAACAGGGGCAGCTGCCCCATGCTTTGTGAATGGAGCCCCCAAATGCCCATGGCACTGCTCATTCAAGAGGGTGGGAAGAAGAAGAACAAGGTTCTGCCACCACTTGCACTAGCCCTCTCTGGAGCTCAGTCATCTGGCTTCCTATGGCATCATTGATTCCTGTCCGCCTCACACGGAGCGAGAGCCATCCCTTTCTTGGCCTCATGGGGACAGCAGGGGTGGGGTTAAGCAGTGATTCTGTGCCACTTCCTGGACTTTTTCCAAAAGCCCCGGAATCACTGAGACTGCCTTCAAGGATTTCTCTAATTTAAAGAAATTGTCTCTGAATGTTGCACTCTTCTTGCTGTGCAGTTATCTATATACACAGAGAAAAAATAATCTGTGAGGTATAACTCTGTATAAACCAGCTGAAAGTTCCAAATTAAGCCACTCAGGTTCACTAATTAAGATTCTCTACAAAAAGTTTTATTGCTCAAACTATGGCTTAAATTCTTGAATGGTTCTATAAATACCTGGAGAGCAACAAAACAGAATATTTTAAACCTATATAATAGCCTTAGCAGCTACTGCTGTCAATACACCCAGTCAGAAACTGCCTTCTGGAGGTTCTGGCCTCGGGTATGCCCAAGTAGATGTGTGTATGTAATATGAGTTCTTTTCTTTTGTCTTTTTTAATTTTAGAACCAACCTTGTCCTATGTTAGGCAGCTGGAAGCAAGAGTAAGACAGCTGGAGGAGGAAAATCGCATGCTGCCCCAGGTGGGTGACTTCTGTTGTGAGGTACACTAGCTTATAGCTCAGGCCCATAGCTAGAACGTCAGGGCAGGCCCATTCTTGGAACTGGCCTCACTCTGTTGAATATGAAATACTTGCAACCAGTGGTTGAGCATCAGTGAAATTTGAGTGCTTTTTGTGAGATAGGTAAGGAATTGGGCTACTGTCACAGTTTGTGGGGGAATGGGCATCAACGTCTCAAGTGATAACAGGATTGGCACCCTAGAAATCAGTAAAGGAGTAAATCATCTGCAAAAGGCAAAGGACATAGTCCAGGCAGGCCAAAAAACGAGTCCCAGAGGCTTCAGTGAGGCAAGAAAGAGGGCAGGGTAGTGTGTTTGGTAGAGTATTCTCACTAGGAGACAGCTCAGAGGGAGAAGGGAGCTTAGAGTTGGGATGAGGCAGCACAGACAGCTTCTCTGAAGAAATTCTCTTATGGTTTAATACCAGTTTTTATTTATTGAAAACTTCTTGCCTTGTAACAGTAGAACTGCTGTGTTGGACATTCCAAAAATGAAACAAAAGGTATCCAAATATCTACAGAGGAACTTGCATTTTGCCCCATTACTAAAGTGCATGTGATATGTAGGTTACTCTTCAGTGCTATATTCCACTAGCAAAATGCCCATCAAAGGATATATGCATAGAACTAGCAGAGCTAACTATCGTTCAGTTATGTATGCTCATATTTATTCATGATATCTGCAGCACCATCTCTCCCAATATACTTTTGTGTATCGGCTCTTCTGATCAAGCCCTGCTTAAAGTACCAGTATGTAGGCAGACTGAGTCTTCAGCTTGGACCTATTCTCTGCTGTGGCTCCTATATCGTGGAACAGTCTTTCTGAATATATCAGAAAGGTCTTCTTGTATTATGCTAGTGTACTGATGCCACTGCAAGATGGAGTTGTTCAGAAGAGACTTTTCAGATTACTGGTTGTGGATGAGTAAGTTTGGCATTTTATGAACCCTGACAGTTTGAACTAGTTTTACTATTGTATTGTTTTATTGGTTTTGGTTTATTGGTATGTATTTTAATGGACATTGTAAGCTACCTTGAGTTCTTTGAAGAGACAGATAGGTTAAAAATGCCTTATGTACATAAAAAGGATTGTCACAGGTGAAAATTCTCATATTTTCCCCCAAAGTCTGTCACCTTCCCATCCATCTGAGTTTTCTGGAGATGAAGATAATACTCTCATCCATATTCACAAAGGGCCTCAGATGGATGGCAGAGGTAGACTTACTATGTATGTGCCCTGCAGACTCATGAATGTGTTACTGACCACAGAATGCAGCATCTCAAAGCTTAGTGTCTCAAGGTGCCTTGCAGGATACTGTCATGAGCAGAGATAACAGCAACTTGTAGTTTTCTGAGCACTGGATATAGTTTTCTGAGCACTGGATGTCCATGCCAAAGATTCAGGTGCTCTGGAGAATCACTCCTCTTTGTGCCAGAGGCACTCCTGCTGCAGTGTCTCCCAGAGAGGAACAAAAGTTTTTCAGAAAGGCCTTCAGGTGCCACCTTCCCAGTAAGTTTCTGGGGATGTGAAGGAAACATGGTAGAACTTCAGAGTTCCCAGAGTGGGCTCTAGGGAAACTGTTCTGGTCTAGTTGCAGTACAAATGCTGTCATTAGAGAAGGATGACTGGATTTGAACAGTACATGCTCCTCTCTTATTTATTCATGTAGGGTATGTATAGTCCATCTTTCTCAGTGGAATTCAAGGCAAATGACACAGACTAAGTCAATAGAATCAACAGGATGGGGCATCCAGTGAACAAGATGGCAGGATTTGGATTGCAGAAATATGAACAGAGCTGAAATAAAAGCACTAGTTATTAACATGACAGTGCAAAAATTACATAATGGGATCCTGCTTATGGTATCAGACCGTACAAACTGTATACAGTAGTATGGTACACAGTCCTTTGGTCCTTTGGCAAAGGGTTAGGGTCCTTTACCACTGCAGGCTGACTGTTCTGAATTGAGCCAAGGGAGTTCATTTGCTCATTGTATTCATTAGACATTTTATTTATTTATTAATTAAAATACTTATACCCTGCTTTTTCTTTTGGCTCAAGGTGGCTGATGTCTCTGTCTTAATAGAAACTTTTTGGAATCAGCAGGTATAAGCTAGGGTCAAGCCACCTGCTCCTTATAACCTGTACTTCCTCAGAACTTCATTATGATGACTGATCATGCTGGTGTTTTGGGTAATGCAAGTGCTGGGCTTGTTTTTATATAGAACTGAGGCGTTTTCAGGAAAGCAGAACTAAACGCCATTTAAAGCTCAGTGCTTACTAAAGCCTCCCAGTCCAACAATCAAATACTCTCATCTCCTTGTTTTAATTTCTCTTTAATGAACCTTGACAAACATTTGAGTGGGGGTTAAGATTCAATTCTCTCTCATGCTTTATCTCTCCCCCCACCCACTTTGCTATCAAAACCTCACTGGAGCTCAAACCTGTGCTGGAGAATGAAAATTTGATAAAGCTAACAAATAGCCACCTTCAAAGATTTTACAGATTTGTTTCATATTTCATATTCTGTAGAAATTTGGAAAGATATGAGAAACTTTTCTGGAGTATCTTAAACTCTGAGCTTCAAGGCCTTCACTGTTGACCTCAAAAGGCCTTTCCTTCCACTAAATACAGTGTTGTTTGTATCTGAAGATTGCACAAATGCTTCTTAGATACCTGTATAATTGGCAGTTCGAGGTTAGATCCAACCAACTGTTCTGGTGAAACAGGAAGGAGTGGTCCTCTTTGACAAAAAAGACTCAGTTAGGACCAGCATGGATAAAAGCCATATATGACAGCGGCAAAAGGAGGAGAACTGAGTGAGACTTGGGTGGGAAAGTATGCGAAAATATGAAGCTGCATTCTATCAAGGCAGATCGTTTATCCATCTAATTTAGTATTGTCTACTTTGACTGGCAGCAGCTCCCAAGTGTCTTTCCCATAATTTACTGCCTGAAATCCTTTTCACTGGAGATGCCAGAGGCTGAACCAGGATCTTCTTCACATTAAGAAGCAGGTGTTCTGTCACTGTACCACATAAATGCTTCTTCCACCACATAGGGGTGTGGTCCCTCCAGAGTGTAATCCCTGCCTGTGTAAACCACTGTTTCTTCTTGAGTGTTCTTCAGAGGTGAGAGAAATGTATGAAGTTGATTCATACTGAGGCATTGTATTTTTATTTATATATAGTAATATTTTTATAATCCATCTTTCCTGGGGATGTAGGAACCCAGACCCATAACTGAGAAACACTATACAAAGACAAGAAGAAAGAAGAGATGTATAGCTTTCCCAAAAGACGATACTCTCCTTATAGATTAATTTTCAAAAGCCTGTATGGAAAAAAAGATCTTGCATGTCTTATGATAAGCAGATAGCATGAGAGCCCTGTGTCCTTCCTTGAGGAGGCTTTAACTGTATAGCCACTACTGAACAAGAGTGCAATTTCACTGTAACTAATCAAACAGCTTGGAGAGATGACCTGGAAAGAGATGGAGCTTCAAACAATCTGATTATGTAGAACATTTCAGATTATGTAGAACATTAAAAGTCAAAACCAGGACCTAGAGTTGCATGCAGAAACATGGGCAGTCAGTGTAGCTTTTCTGTAATGGAAGTAGTATGCTCCTCTCTGCAAGCCCTAACATATCTATTGTAGCTTCCAGATAGCCTTCAATAGATATTCCATAACTATTGTAGCTTCCAGATAGCTTTCAAATGCAGCCCCACATACCGTGTATTGAAGTCACATAGCCCCAAGGAAAGATTTGCCCATGAGATCCTCTTGGCATGAAATATCAGGGGTAAACCTGGGACCTTCTACATACAAAAAGCACATTACACTGCTGAGTTACAGCCCCTTCACATCATGTATTCCAAATAATTTGTGTGCTCATATATCTGATGTTTAAAATGGAATGATCCCTGTAATTGAGTGTGCATCAAATATTACATTATATGTACAGTCAAGAGACACACATGCAGTCAGACGTGCATATATAATTGTGTTGAGAATTGCAGTATGTGAACTAGCCCAGAACATTACAACATTCTGTGAGCCTGAAGGCATGCTGTAGCTTACATTGGCTGGGTTGTAACAAATGATTGTGTATGTTTCTAGTTGGTAGAAGACTGGATAGCATCCAAGCTCTTTCTCTCTGTGACCATAAATGGAAGATTTGGAGCAAGAAAACAGGCTCTTCTCCAGAGCCACAGTAGACACCAGATCATTCTTTCAGAGATCATGTCTGAGTTAACGGGCTGGCCACATAGAAACTTTTGCATTATCACTTTGTGGCAGCGCTTATCCAAGTGTTAAACTATGTGAGCCTGTTGCATCTCAAGACACTCATACATAGAAATAGTATAATTTGTCTTCAGAGAGGCTAGAAGTACACTTGGCAGAAACTATCTTGCAAATGGCACCATCTTGAAAATGTCTGGAGTAGAAGACTGTGGTTTCTTTGGAATATTTATTCTTCTTGTCTGGTTACCTGCATTCCACTTTGATGGGGCAACATCATAACAAGATGATTTTTAATTCAGTTTGACATATGTTCTTCTGTGACTGCATCAGAAATTCTTGAGACCTCATTTAAGAATGTACAGTCCATAATTTTATTGTGCTTGTGAAACTCCTTCCTTGTTCATCTGAGTTAATGTGATGGTATAGTACAAAATGTTCATGAACATTCCATCTTTTCAGAATGTTGCAGTTTTCAGAATGTTTGCAGTTAAATTTCTCTGATGGGAGTATAAGTTATTGATTGTGGCTGGAAATAAAGTGTCACACATACCCTAGGAATAGGAGTAGTTTTCTGGGGCTTGGGAACTAGAAAAAGGACTCTAGAAGTAAAAGGAAGAGCACAAGAGTAGCAACAGGGACCAAGAAGATGGTAAGGGAGGAGTAGAGAGACAGAGAGATAAATATCATATTTTGAATATACCAGTTCCTTGGCCATAGGGAACTTAGCTTTATTGAAATTTTCAGCTGACTTTTTTTTTAAAATGCCTATTTCTGATTCTAGTGTTCCATATTAGCAGTCATTTCCATATCAAGCAACATTCTGATTTACCTTTTAGAATTTTCCCAATACAGATTTAAAAATAAATAAATAAATCAGGATTTCCACTTAGAGCCCTGACCTGGATAGCCCAGGAAGCTAAGCAGGGCCAACTGTGGCAAGTACTTAGATGGAAGACCTCGTTGGAATATTGGGGAGGCAGAAGCAAGCTGTATTAAACCGCTTCTCTGAACATTCTCTGTGCCCCAATAGGGGTCTCCAAAAGTTGCCATGACTTCCAGGCATGCACATGTGGGCATGCATTCATCAAACCATACTAAAAAAAGGGATTTCCACAGAATAATAATAATAAAATATTGAATTTATATCCCACCCTCCACTCCGAATCTCAGAGTCTCAGAGCGACTCACAATCTCCTTTATCCTCTTCCCCCACAACAGACACCCTGTGAGTTGGGTGGGGCTGAGAGGACTCTCAAAGCGGCTGCCCTTTCAAGGACAACCTCTTTGAGAGCTATGGCTGACCCAAGGCCATCCCAGGAGGTGCAACTGGAGGAGTGGGGAAGCAAACCCAGTTCTCCCAGGTAAGAGTCCGTACACTTAACGACTACACCAAACTTAGATTGCCGTACAAACTGACTCCTTTCATCACTGTCAGTACTTGTGGGGTTGCCAATCCCCAGGTGGGGGCAGGGGATCCCCCAGTTTGGAGGCCCTCTCCCTGCTTCAGGGTCATTAGAAAGTGGGGGGACTGAATGGAGTGTGAACTCTTTCATCTGTCACATATTTACATATAAATTTTTATGATGGACCTCAAGATAGATAGCTGGCATTCAGTTGCTGGATCAGATAATTGATTTGTCTAGCTCAACATCCAACCTGCCAACAGTGGCCATTCTCAGAAAAGCTCTCAAATAGGGCCTTACAGCATTTAATGGCAAAATAGCTGACCTAACCCTGGGCTTTCCTGCTGCTTGTGTGCCCTATTGTGGTGTTCCTCCCCCTTTCATACATATTTTTGCTCCCTCTAGTGGTTGCTTAGGTGTTTTGTCCCTGTGTCTGGCTTTTTTACAAGTGCTTTAATTGTGCTTGTAAATAAGACAAAGATACAGTGATGAAATATTGAAGCAACCGCTAACCAGCTCAGAGTTAGTAAAAAGAGGAAAGTGTGTGTGTGTGTGTGTTTGAGGGGAGGGGGAATGAGCCTAATCAAGCCCCTCTTGAGTTCATGGACTCTTGCATGGAAAGGTTTGTGGGGAAATTTCTAGATGGCCTCCCCCCCCATTCCTCTTGAGTCCTCAGCTTGTTGATTGCTAACCGCCAATTTCTGCTCAACAGAAGAAAATTGTCTCTGAAAATGGAGGTTGTTCTTTTTGGGGTTTTAGCACTGATAAAAATTATTTTTTATTTTTTTATTTATTTATTTAAGATTTATATCCCGCCCTTCCCACGAGTGGCTCAGGGCGGCTTCCGGTAGTAGATCCAGCAAAATTACAATATTTAAACATATAAAGGGATCAGCATTTAAAACAGATAAAAACAGATAAAACCATAGTTATCAATAAACATTAATAAATATTTCAACTGTATATAAAAGAAATCCGGCAAGTTACGTTAAAATTCTCAAGCTAGGTATAGGCTAGCCGGAAGAGGGTCGTCTTACAGGCCCTGCGGAACTGAACAAGGTCCCGCAGGGCCCTCACCTCTTCCGGCAGCTGATTCCACCATGTAGGGGCCATAACAGAGAAAGCCCTTTCTCTGGTGGATTTCAAACGGGCTTCCTTCGGCCCAGGGATAGTAAGGAGATTTTGTGTTCCCGACCTCAGTACTCTCTGGGGAACGTGCGGGGAAAGACGGTCCTTCAGGTAGACAGGTCCCAAGCCATATTTAAGCTAATAACTTCTTAAATTTCTGTGATCTAGTGGATATCCCCACACCCTATTGCCCAGGAGTTCCGTAAATGACTTGTGTGTTATGTTTCTTGTACGCTCATTGCTTATCACTTTTAGAGTGTGTGTCAAATTTTCTTTGTACTGTGAGAACACTGTGTTGACTGAGCACTACTAGCTCTTAATGAAGAACTAATTATGTATATCTGAACTAATTGTATTTTGAGTTGTATTTGAAGCAACAGAACTTAGGAGACTGTAGGTTCATGCAAGGAAAATGGGAAGGAGAACATATTTATTGTTTCCTGATCCATTTGAGGAGGATGTTATCAGTGTTCCAAAATGAACTTTCTGTGAAACCAATTTTTTTTTTTTTAGATGTCCTCCCCTTTTTAGGGAGCTTGAGGTGGGAATGTTGAGACAAAACCTGTTAGAAATAGCCTATTTTCTTTTTTAAAAAAAAGCTAGTGATGTAGTTGGCCCTAAAGTCCCACCGCCTAATAGGACAGTAAACCAGTAAAAAGAATATTGCCAAGACAACAGTATCTGAAAGAAACAGAACGATCCTACCTTTGTTACTAGAAGAGTACAAGCAAATGCACAGGAGCTGGAGGAATTGAATTCTCAACTTCCATAGCAACGCAGCAGAAGTCGGACAAAGCAGAGGTAGTAGCAGAATGTGCTTATGCAGAGGTTAGCCAATGAATCAGAAGCGGGAAAAGAATATCTTTGGGGAGAATATTTTCAGCAGTTATGTCAAAGAGAGCAGAAATATATTTCATAATTAGTTCTTAATAGGGCAAGTTATAGCAGTTCCTACTCAAGTCTCTTTCTTTTTATTGATTTTGGAATAGACAACAGTTTTCTTCTGGGCCTTGGGAACAAAGGATGCAAGTTGAGAGGGGGCAATTTTTGTTGGTGAAAGGCGAGCTTTTGAGCAATAGAACTTTTCTTTGGGTACAACAGAAAAGTAGCTCATTCCATATCAAGGTCTGTCTTCAGCTAGTAGCTGTGATGGCCAAAGGAAACTGCCATGGATAGAGGCAGTCTACTTCTAATTGACCTTGCTGGGGAACAAACCACCCCTTTCTTTTAGATTCCCAGAAGTATCTGGGTGGGCACTGTATTGGGATACTACACTGAATGTATCTGTGGTTTAATCCAGCAAGGCTCCTCTTTTTTTCTTTCAGCTCTACCTAAAACCAGTACTGTGCAGTGAATGAAATACTGGATCAGAACAAAGTGCATAGGCCTTCATTGTTTTTAACATCCAGATTCCTCTGGTAAACTCATGATGAGTTTTTCCTTCCCTGTTACCTGTCATCAGAATTTGGTGGCAGACAAGGGTGAGAGACATTGAGTTGCCCAGGGTGACGTGCTGGTTTCAAGGGTTGAGTGCAGTGGAGAAGGTTGAAATCAGTTTTCTGTTGGCTCATTCCAATGCACTTATCTATTGCAGCATACTAACTCTCAACAGTGATGTGAAACCTGGGTTAAAATTCTCACTCGCCTGTGACACTGAATGTGTGTTCATTTATAGGTTGTGATTTCACTATCTTATCTAGTTTATAAGATGGTTGTGAATGACATGAGATAGAACCCATCCTGAACTCCTTGGGAAATAGATGGGATAAATGAAGCAACATTGCTTGTATGATGCAGACATCATATGTATTGAAAGTGCAAGAGGAATTTTCTCAAGAGATTCAGTGGAAAGTTATCTGATTCTGCATAATTGGAAAATGTTCTGATACAGATGGTGCAGCCGTGTTCAGAACTGAGTTCCTGGCAGGGCTGCCCTGTGGGCCCGTGGCGCCCTAGGTAGACGCCTCCCCACCAATGCCACCCAAAGGTGCCCCCCCACTGTCACCTTCTTATTTCAAGGCTGCTTAAATTGATTTTAAATTAAAATCTTAAGATAAATTTGAGTGATCCTTGGCTAGGATACAAGGTTTTCACATGACTCTTGGAAATAAACTTCTGACCTCTTCAGTCAGAGGTTTCTAAGCTATAAACATGAGATTGGGTACTGAAGAGAGTAGCTTTCTCAGTATAGCCCTGTGATGTAGTGTTGCTTGGAACAGGCAAAGAGACCAACTTAGTTTCCATGTTTCTTCTTTAAAAGGCATAATTCTTCTATCGGCGGAGGGCGGGGGAGACAGTTCACCTGTTAAAGCATGTCTATTTTCTTCCAGTTTATTTTAAGTTCCTTGTTCCATTGCAGTGAATTCTCTTGACATCTATCTCATCACCTGTTTTATGATTGCCTGTCTCTCTGTGTGCCCTGAAGAGCCTTGCTTTTTGGGAACCATCATCTGCTGGTTGCCCCAGCCCAAGAGACATTCACTTAGCCTTGACCAGGGCCAGGGCTTCTTCTGCCCTGGTCCCATCCTGGTGGAACATGCTCGCAGCTGACATCATGGCCCTTCTTATTTCAAGGCTTATTTCAAGATATGTTGTAATTTCAGGAGATCTCCAGCTACCACCTGGAGGATGGTATTTTATCACATGCATTTGAGAGAGATTGCCTGCTTTTTATGTAAAACATAGTAATAATAAGATTTATTGGATCTCCTTTTCAATAAAGAATTGTGGATTTTGCCTCTTTATCAGCTGTTATTTTTATCCAGTTACTCTTAAACCTCTGAATCATCTCAGCTGTTACCTTGCCCAAGGAAGATTACCGTAGTTCTTGCTTCAGAAGTATGTTTGAAGTTTGTGGCTGTAAAAATATAGCTTTGGAGGACAAATGGGCTGTGCTAACTAATTTGAGTATTCTTAGGAGAGAGAACTTGGGGGGAGGTGTATTTTTTTAAAAAAATACAAATACCAGAACATAGCCTTGCGGGATAGGCCAGGGTATAAGTCTCAAATTAAAAAAATTAAACAGTTTGCCACATTCTCTGTTCTCCCCCCTTCACACATATACACCTGCTCCCTCTTCTCAGGTAGGGGCAGTTACCTTTTTTAAACTCTCAAGAATTATCTCCCAATGAACACTATTTGAGGAAACATTGGCCACCCATTCTGTGACATCTATGTAAGACAGGCATGGTTAGCCATCAGCTACAGTATAAGAAAAAAAAATCTGCCCACAACTCCAAAAGCCTGTATAACAAGGGAACATTGTATGTGAGCTATTGTTAGGGTTGCCAAGTCCTCTTCATCCCCCAGCAGGGGACACTCGTGTGCGCTCCACGCGATGAAATGGCATCACCCGGAAGTGATGCCATCAAAATGGCGGTGCTCATGTGGGGCTGCTCTAGGCATTTCCGGGAAAACTATGGTTTTCCCGGATGCTCTAGCCATTTGGGAGGTTAAAGCTCTATGGTACCTATAGTATCACAGAGTTTTACCTCCCAAATGACTAGAGCATCCGGGAAAAACCATAGAGTTTTCCTGGAAACGCCTAGATCGGCCCCGCCTGGGCGCCACCATTTTGATGACATCACTTCTGGGTGACATCATCATGCTAGCGATGCAGGGGGAGGTTCCCCTTGCCAGCCCGATGTGGGCCGACAGGTTGAGAACCTCCTGGGCAGGAGATTCCCCACCCGGACCGAGGGGTTGGCAGCCCTAGCTGTTGTAGCATAGTCCAGAGTCCAGAGGTTGTTAGCCACCCTGAGTCCATTCGTGGAGAGGGTGGGATATAAATTTAAAGTAAATTTAAAGAAATAAAGTAAATAAAATAGGTTGCATCTGTTTTTAACTCTTACTTAAGTATTGGGTCTATTTGTAATTTTTCTTACAGATCATGAAGATACATAGGCATTTAAATTCCATAAATATGCCAAATAGTGTAATGTTATATACTAAGTACATTATAAGGGATGCAATTTGTGTTGTTTAAAACTGGTGAAATAATTTTAGGTTTTATAGGAAAGTAAGTATTGCATATATTTCAATTCCCCCCCCCCCAATATTTTTCAGGAGGGGAAAATGCTTTTTTCCTTATGGCTTCAAAATTTCCAGATTTACATCTCTATATCTGAAACTGAGTTACATTTCTAACAAAGTTTGAGTCCAGTGGCATCTTTAAAACCACAAAGTTTTATTCAAGGTATAAACTTTTGTGTGCAAACATACTTCTTCAGATACATTCAGATTAACAAAGACCTCATCTTCCTTAGGGATCTGATGTATTGTGCTTGCACACAAAAGCTTATACTGTGAATTAATTTATTGATCTTAAAGGTGACACTGGACTCAAACTTTGTTCTGCTGCTTCAGACCAACGTGATTACCTCTTCTCCCTTTCTCCTTCTTTGTTGAGGGCTATTTCTTAATTTGCAGGTCTGCTTTTCCGTGGCTTCATTCTACACCCTTCCAGTAATATTTGGACTTGCACAGATGATCAGCATGATCTGCATCCTAGGACAAGGTGATGTGTACTATAAAAATTCCATGTATTTGATGTATCTATTAGGCTAAGAAAACCTCCAGAAAATTATGCTTCAAGGATCTGTCCGGGGACCTGTTTTGTTCAACATCTTAATAAATTTTTTGGATGAAGGAATAGAGGGAATGCTTATTAAATTTGCCAATGATACTAAATTGGGAGGGGTTTCAAATACAGTAGAAGACAGAAACAGGATACAGGATGACCTTGACAGGCTGGAAAACTGGGCTAAAACCAATAAAAATGAATTTTAACAGGGATAAATGTAAAGTTCTGCATATGGGTAGGAAAAATCCAATGCATGGTTATAGGATGGGGGAGATTTGTCTTACCAGTAGGATGTGCGAAAAGGATCTAGGGGTCTTAGTGGATCATATGCTGAACATGAGTCAACAGTGTGATGCAGTGACTAAAAAGGCAAATGCAATTTTGGGCTGTATCAACAGAAGTATAGTGTCCAGATCACATGAAGTGATGGTTTCGCTTTACTCTGCTTTGGTAAGACTTCACCTGGAGTATTGTGTTCAGTTTTGGGCACCACATTTTAAGAAGCTGGAATGGGTCCAGAGGAGGGTGATGAAGATGGTGAGTGGTCTGGAGACCAAATCCTTTGAAGAAAGGTTGAAGGAGTTGGGGATGTTTAGCCTGGAGAGGAGGCAGCTGAGAGGTGATATGATCACCATCTTCAAGTACTTGAAGGGCTGTCATATCGAGGATAGTGTGGAATTGTTTTCTGTGTCCCCAGAAGGTAGGGCCAGAACCATTGGGTTGAAATTAAAAGAGTTTCCAGCTCAACATTAGGAAGAACTTCCTGACTGTTAAAGCGGATCCTCAGTGGAACAGGCTTCCTCGGGAGGTGGTGGGCTCTCCTTCCTTGAAGGTTTTTAAACAGAGGCTAGATGGCCATCTGACGGCAATGAAGATCCTGTGAATTTAGGGGGAGGCGTTTATGAGTTTCCTGCATTGTGCAAGGGGTTGGACTAGATGACCCTGGAGGTCCCTTCCAACTCTATGATTTTATGATTCTAATTAAGAACTAAATGTTTTTAACACAGTTGTATCTTGCTCTCTGCAATATTAGATCCTTCACTTTGTGACAGATAACTCATTGATCATGCCTCATTCTACAAGCTCTGCCTTCTTGGCTTAACTTGTTAAGAGACTTGGACTGATTCCCTACTAGCCTTGTCCTGATCTCATGCTCCTCTTCTCTGCAGTGCTTCTGTCTGATTTTGCATGAGCTGCCTTGGGGCTGCAACTTGTCTTGCCAAAACTTATTTTCAGAGGATCTTGCCTGCCGCAGGAAAGAGGCTGGGTGAGTTACAGGCTGGGCGAGTCACAGCTCTGCGGCAGCTGCAGCAGCTTGTGCAAAATCGGATGGAAGCGCAGAGAGAAGAGGAGCGTGAGACCAGGACAAGGCTAGTGGGGAATCGGCCTTGTTTTTCCTTCTTGCTTCTCTGCTCCTTTCCTATTACTTTTCTTTTTGTTTGGCTCATGTTTTGGGGTGTGTGGATGTTTTTTGACAGTGTGTTTTGTCTTTGTTGTATAGATGCTTAGCTGCCCTTTTCCACTCTTGGAACATGGAGGTACAAGTTAGCATGGCTGACTCAGACACACATTATTTTATCTTTCAACACCCTAGCACTTTCCATTTCTCACTTTCCTTCCATTAGTTTATCACTTCCAATTTCCGCCTCTGTTTCTCTTTGACTTCAGCCTCTCAGTATACTTCCCCTTTTCCTGGATTGTTCAGTGTTCTTACACACCAAGGTAGGCTGTTGAATAGAACCAGGCTTTCAAGTTATACATTTCTATATAACGGTCTAACAGTGTGAATAATATGTGCAACTTCCTGAAGTATAAACAGGAGGGGGGAGGATTGTCTATCAAAAGGAGATGGGCTTCTTTGGTAGGAGTAGCCTTCTTATCATTCTGAGATTATCTTAGGTCCATAACGCAAAATTTTGAGGGTAGGGTTTAATTTAATTTAATATTCTATTTATATTCCGCCCTATCCCACAAGTTGTTTATTTATAACAATAAAGCAACATGTTAGCAACATATTAAGATTAAAATCTACATCTCAAGATTAAAACAGCATCATAAAAACGGGTACTATCAAATCGGAGGCAACATAGTAAACAATAGTTCAGACATTGGCAGCAAAACCACGCGACAGCATGTAGGCTGGTAACTGTCAACACAACGTACGCATTGTGGTGATAAGGTGCTGGGGGAAGTGATTACTTTCAAAGGATGCCTGCTGAATCAGTTTAAAGCCTGGTGGAAGAGGGTTGTCAGTAAACCTTGGGAAATTCCTGGAGATTTGAGGGAAGGGATAGAGAAGGGCAGAGTTTGGGAAGAGAAGGAAGCTCAGTGGGGATGTGATATCCTCTGAACAGAGTCCAGAGGTTGTACAAACTCCACCCTCAGAAGTTGTCATTTTTCCATGAGGTAAACTGATTTCTGTTGTCTGGAGATCAGTTATAATTGCAGGAGAACTTCAGGTCCCACCTTAAGGTTCATGACCCTCTGTGGGAAAGGTAATTGGGAGGTAAGCATCCAGAGTCCATGCCAATAAACAGTCTGATGTGTTTAAATTGTCAGTTTATTGATTTAGTAGATATATAGCTTATTTTTTATTATTAAGTAAAAATTTCAATGCTTTGCAATTTAAGTAAAAATTGCAGTAATGCAGGTCCCTGCCCTTTGGTTGAAGTGACCCTTGACACTAATTACATCATGGGCATCAGGAGTGACTGACCTATTCTGGTTAGAGTGTGTCAGTGCCCTCCCTGGCATGAGCTCAGCCTGTACTGAAATAAGAAACTATTTGCCAAGCAGCCAGCAGGTATTTAAATCAGTTAATTAACGTTAACTGCTACTGATAATATTTTAATGAATTACTTTAGTATATGGTTTTATTGTTGGATGACATGCTGTAAACTGCCCTGAGACCGCTTGTGAGTAGGACGGGATAAAACCCCCCAAAATAAAATAAATAAATAAATAAATAAATAAATAAATAAATAAAGCAACATGAGAAATTAAATTCACTTAAAACCAAGAACTGGTAATAAAAACCAGCAGTACAGATTAAAATAAAATTAACAGCTAAGTATCCACATCAGGATTTCCATTTTCCCACTGGTTGTAGGGATTTCCAACTCCTGTTTCTTGCTGCTGCTACTGGACTTCTAGTGTCCTGGCCCCACTGATGGACTTCCTGATAGCACCTGGGTTTTTTTGGCCACTGTGTGATACAGACTGTTGGATTGGGTGGGCCCTTTGCCTGATCCAACATGGCTTCTCTTATGTTCTTATGAGTTTTTTTAAGGCTGTTGGCAAAAGTGTGACGTCACGTATGAGAAAAATCTTGAAGTATGTCAGCCCTCTCTAGGAATCACTGGAAACTCTGTGCTTTGTGACAGTTTCTAGAGAGGCATCAGATCATTTTCAGGACTCCTCCCCCTGAGGTGACATCATGACATTGCAAATGGCACCATTCATGCCCCTGCCCCCTAGGATTCCCAACAGTTCCCAGGCAGTGCTTAGCACTTAATGGACTTAAAGCAGTCCATTGTGATGGACAAAGCAGTTTGCCTGGGTGAGTGTGAAAAGCTCACTCTGATTGGCTGAGCCTCTTCCATGGAGGCAAATGTATCCAGTGGAAGGAGGCTAGCAGAGGGGGGAGATCTCTTCAGAGTTTTGTTCAGTTGGAGATTGACTAGAGTTAGGAGCGAAGAGCAAACTGTCAGCTCAGTTCCTGAGACAGAAATGAAATTTAGAGTTTCTTTCTGAAGGAGAGTGAATTGTCAGAAGGGCAAAACTAAAGGTTCTCTCTGAAGGAAAACTCTCTGAGTTGTGGCACACTGTGTCACATAGCAGAGTAAAACTTTAAGGCTCTGCTGAGGAGTCCTGTCAATGCCAAAGGAAAGACTCCTGGTTCAGATGTAGAACTAGGAGGAAGGCAAAAGTTCTTGTGGCTGTGAAGAAATCCCAGAAGTCAGACAGAGATACTAGCTGTGTGGGACTGAACACAGGGAATTGAGGTGCTAGTGTGATAGCACTCAAGGTTGTTAGTTCCTAAGTATTACTCAACATCTGGAGTGTACCTGTATGCTAGTGGAAAGTGTCTGTGTGGTGATAGTTCTGTCACAAGTTCAGACAGTCCGACTCCTGAGTGAATGACAAAGAGTGTGTGGATTTTTATATTTAGAAAGCCTGAAACTATTCAATAAATCTTTCTCTGATTAAGAGTGTTTTCCAGAGCTAATGAAACAATGTTTATTTGTTTATTTTATAGTATAATTTCTGCCTGCCAACTGATTTTTCATAACATTCAACAATTATTATTTCCTCCCTTCCTTCCCTTATGTATTTAATAAATATAATATTTTGTTTTGACTTAACCACAGTCTTGGTTAATGTCTTGGTGTTTCGTTAATTTCTGACAAGGGTAAATTCTGATTCCTGAGGTATCGGGTAAAGGTGACAAAAAATTTAAAGTGGTTCCTTTTACCACGCTGACCCTGGCTGCTCCTTACAGCAACCTCAGTCTGTTTGCTTGATCCTTCTCCTGGAGTAGGATTACTTGTTATTAAATAATTGGACAGAGCACTGCCTGGATAGTTCTTATGTCATTGAAAGGACAGATCTGGAAACTGAGTATGTGAAATTTGCAGAGGGCCTTAGAGAAACGGTAAAAGACTCTGTTGTTCCAACTTTTAAGTTGTCTAAGTTTGAGTGCTATATATGTGTGTCCAGGGCTTTTTTTGAGCAGCAATGCACAAGAACACAATTCCGGCTGGCTTGGCTTCAGGGTGTGTGTCCTGATATGCAAATGAGTTTCTGCTGGGCTTTTTCTACCAAAAAACCCTGTGTGAAACAATGGTGTGTGGCCTAATATGCAAATGAGTTTCTGCTATTCTAAGTACCCATCCCCCCTCATTAAATAAATCCAATTTGTATTTTAAGTTATATTTATGAAGAGTGAAAAGTGACTACAGGATCTGGGAAATGCTTTTGAAATCATATTTTCCTTTGTTTAGCCTTTGTTTAGCTTTTGTTTAGCCTTTGTTTAGCCTTTGGTTAGGAGGGCTGGAGGCTTTCCTATTTCATCTTTTTTCACCTCAACCCCCCTTCCCCCCAATCAAGTAATCAACCCAGGTCCTATAATTTCTTTCCTCAGCTCAGATTGTTGGGGAAAACTGGGGTTACTTATAGTGCTTATCGCTTCAGAGGAGGAGCTTAGAATATTTCTGAGGCTAAGTCCCTTGCACCTTTGACCCTAGACTGGTTCACTGACCAACCTTGACCAACATTGTGTGTTGCCTTCCTTTTGTAGAACTGGCAGATTAAGAATAGGAAGTCTTCAGTGCATTGTCAATGAAAGGCCAATTTAGAAAGCTGATACAATACTCTGTTACTTTTGAAGGAGTCATCATGCTCCCATAGTTTTAATAATGTGTATAAGTTCAAGATGGATAATGGTCGATTAGCCTTCACGCTGCTTTCTTGCAACAGTGGTTGGATCTTCGGAGTACTTCCCTTTCTGTTTTACAGAGAACCAGGGACTCGCAACTTCATCACTTAATGCCAGAGCACCACTTAGAAGCTGATTGAATATGGCTGCTTGCCGACACAGCTTGGGTGTTGGCCAACCTATTCAGGCACATCACAAGAAAGATTGTGTAGGCTGTCTGTAATCCTAAATGTTGATTATGTCCTGTGCCAGTTGGGCTGAGGATTTATGCCTGGAGGAGGCAGCAAGAAGCAGAGTATGGAAGCAAAAAGCAGGTTAAAGTAAGGCCGGCACTCTGGTCAATTGACCCGTCAGATATTGTCAATAAACCACTTGTTATTTGACTGTGGTTAAGTATTCTCAGAAGCCAAGAATGCTGCAATGTAGAAGGCAGCTTACTTTCCTTGTATTTCATGATAATGTGATGTGTTAAGGGCAGGATTAAGGGGTGTTTATCCCCTGACTCTGCAGCAACCAGGGACACACCTAAGTGGCATGGCAAGCCTTCTCTCACTGGCTGTGTGATGCTCTTCAAACTCTACCAGTTGACTTGCTACCAAGTGAGCATAACTCCTTTTTAATATTAGCATATATTTAATATCTGCTGTTACTTACTTGGTTTTATTTAATTTTTTTTTTAAGTGAAGGCTAACTTTCATGTTACAGGATGAAAGCTAAATGGAAGAACTGCTGAGTGAATTGTTCATATTATGCTTTTTAGAAAAGAAAGTTAAGGTTATTATGTCAAAGTAATGGTTAAGTAAGTTGTTTTTGTAATAAGCATAAGGGTCAACCTTTTTGATGGCTAAAATAACTTTTTTTTTGCTTTTCATATAATGTTGATGCTTTTAAAATACTTTGACCAGTATTTGACTGGTCAGCTGCCTGTGCTTAGACCTATGAGTCCTTGTCTGAGCAGCAATACTGAGCAGTTGAGAAATGGGACGCCCACTATTTGGCTGATTAGTTTATTTATGACCACTGAAAGTAACTAATCCCATGTTACAGGTTACTGAGCAGATACGGGTACTTCAGGACTTCAGAGAGTTCCCAGAGATAACAATAACAATAGAAAAGAAGATCTCTAACAGATCTACACGTCCTTAGATATTATGCTATCATAAAAATCATGGGATAATTCACATATTCAGATGAAGAAATAGCTTTCCTCTTTAGCAAGGGAAGTACAGCAGCCTATAAACAGGGAACTGTAGTAGCAAGCATCAGCAGGTCTACTCAGAATAAGTCCATTTTATTTGATGGGGCATATTCTCAGGGAAATGGGAGGATTGTAGTGCAAGTCCCTGCTGTACTAATGGTTCTTTCCCATATACCTCTCCTTTGAATCTAGAGTGAGATGTTCCCACTGGATGATACTAATTTATGTACATGCCAAGTTTGTGGCTGTTTGTGAATTATTGGCCCACAGCAAGAGACCTTCTGTGATTAGGTCAGAATGAAAATGGCTGCAGTTCTGTCTCACAGCAGGTTTTAATACTGACGTGTTGATGAATATAACTTGTTGTGAGTTTCATTACAAAGATAATTTAGACTTGACACTGCTTCACTGTTTGCATTGCTGACTTAATCAGATATGTAATTTCACTGCTGAACAATGAAATTCCTTGGAAACCCCCTCTGTCAATAAACTATCATAGTTATTTAACTGATGAACTTTTCTTATGTGGGAGCAGAAATGTGTGCCATCCTTAGGTGGAAACCTGTTGCTTGCCTGCCCCCAAATAGCAGCTTTCTGTGTCTAATTTCATAAATTTTGCTATTTGCCAAACTTTATGTAGCAAAGATGTGATGCTTTAAGCATTTAGTTCTTTCCCAACTTATAGCAATAATTGTTTGGACTTCTGTAAAAAAAACCAAACAAAAAAGCACACAAACCTAAGATTATGTTTCTATGAATAGGTGGTAAGTAGTCAGCCAATATACTTCTGAGTAAATATGCCTAGGATTGCACAGTTATAGTCAATGGGCTAAGAAGAGTATAACCAGTTAGAATTGCACTGTAATAAATCTATAATGTATGCCCTGAAGTTGCATAGTGGCATTATTCCGTTCCAGATCGATACATTTTACAGTTATAGCAACCAATTAGTATGCCCTTTAATTGGGAAAGTGTCTAACTATTAAATGGAATGTTATGTTTTTATAATCAATGAAGTAACTTTTTTCTTGGTGAAGAATCACCTTGTTTTAAACCAATCCACCGTTTCTTACATAAATGTGGTTTAAATAGCCCACTCTTTAGAGGGGTCTTCCATTAGCTTTTGTTATTCTTAGGTCATATCTAGGGTCAGAATTGTCTGATTCGGCAGCAGGTCTCTAATGTCTCAGGTTTTTCACTTCATGTACTCCTTGATCTTTTTAACTAACTGGAGATGACAGGGACAGAATCTGGGGTCTTCTGCATGCAAAGCAAATGCTCTGCCACTGAGCCATCATCCCTGACAATATGCTATTAAGATTAATGTTAGGTACTTTGCAAACTAACAATCAAAAGAAAGGCTCTTGCCCCAACACATGCGTAATCTAAAATGTGACATAAAGTTACAGGGTCAGCTCTGCTGCATCACAAATGGTTAAAGGATCCAGCCAACAAACCATTCTTCTTCTTCTTCTTCCAGCATGGGTGCACAAATGAATTCCCACCCCCTCTTTTTCTCCTCTTTGTTGTCAAGTCTACAGACACATGGTCTGTTTTGGCTGAACTAAAGGTTAAATTAGCTGTGGCAGGAGGGTGATAGAGAGGGGGACAGGGTTTGGCACCAAAGAGTGATTGTGAAGGGATGCCAGGCTGCCTAGCAGTACACAATATGCCTCCTTGGCCGGCCATTCAGTGTTGCGATCAGGGATTCGGGGTAGCAGAAGTCTTTTTGTTTCCCCGTGGGCTGCTTGCTGTACATCCTCTTCTGCCAAATAAGCAATTGCTTCAGGACCCAGCGGCTGAGCTGAGTGTGTCTTTTGGGAAGCTTCCTACAGAGGGTGAAGGGTTTGTCCTGGAGATATGGATGTACTCCTCTGTCTGCTTGGTTCTTGGCTGTTCTTGCATGTCACTGGGAAAGTGCTCGGGGAGACGGCAGCTGGCCAGACTTCTTTCTGACAAAGGCTGGATGACAAATGGAATGCAGCCTCCCAGACAGCGTACCAGGCATATACACTGGTTTTTCCACTCATGCCAAATCTTCTCTCAAATGTAGGGATAATTTTGCCTCATTTAAAGGCAAAAATGAGGTTTTAAATCTTGAAAAAAAATATGCCACGAAATCTTGAGGCCAATAACTTCCGAATTTCTAGACATCAGAGAACTACTAATGGGCGATATGAAATTATTTAGTTGAATAGCTGAACTCTCCTGACAGCTTGGAACATACTTCTCTAGTGAAGGATTCCTGTTGCATCTCAGCATGACTTAGCATAACTCAGAGAGCCAGTTTGGTGCAGTAGTTAAGTGTGTGGATTCTTATCTGGGAGAACGGGGTTTGATTCCCCTCTCCTCCACTTGCACCTGCTGGAATGGCCTTGGGTAAGCCATAGCTTTCACAGGAGTTGTCCTTGAAAGGGCAGCTGCTGTGAGAGCCCTTTCAGCCCCACCCACCTCACAGGGTGTTTATTGTAGGGAAAGAAGATATAGGAGATTGTAAGCTGCTCTGAGTCTCTGTCAGAGAGAAGGGTGGGGTATAAATCTGCAGTCGTCTTCTTCACTGGTGCCGTCCAGCATTCTTCCAGTTAGACACTGGTGGAAGCAGGTATTTCTGCTTCATCTCTGTGTTGGGTGTAATTGGATAAATCTCTCCCAATTGTAAAGAGACAGCAAAAGTAGTACCTACTCAGAGGAGGCTGTCTGTTGTGACATTGCCTGAGTTCTTGCCCTGCTTTTGGCTCCTTGTCATCAGCCCCACCCACCTCACAAGGTGTCTGTTGTGGGGGAAGAAGATATAGGTGGGGGAAGAAGATACAGATGGTGTACTCAGGCATGGTCATGAAAAGTGTGCCTTGAGGGCAGGTATTTCTTCCTTTTAACACACTGAAGACTAAATCATGCAGAAAGTATACTTCAGCTATCAGAAGTCTGGGAAACTCTTATTTTGGCCTATCACTTTTTGATAAAAAAAGTGATAGCACTATACAGTAGACTACAGTTGTATAGAAAGATTTTATAGTTGTATAGAAAGATCTTAGTTAGGGGAAAGGGTCTGACTTTCTAAAGTGATATGAAGACCTTTTTCTTCAGGAAAAAAAATTCTGCTTACAATTTCCTGTTCACTAAGAACGGCTTCTGATTGCTTGTTGGTGACAGGAATTAGATGTGCTTATAATACAATGAAGAATTGCTTCACAATATTATTTTTGATAAAAAATAATATACTTTTTGATAAAAAAAAGTATATTATACTTTTTGATAAAAAAGTAAAAGCACTATACAGTAGACTACAGTTGAATAGAAAGATCTTAGTTAGGGGAAAGGGTCTGACTTTCTAAAGTGATATGAAGACCTTTTTCTTCAGGAAAAAAAAATTCTGCTTACAATTTCCTGTTCACTAAGAACGGCTTCTGATTGCTTGTTGGTGACAGGAATTAGATGTGCTTATAATGCAATGAAGAATTGCTTCACAATATTATTAATTTAGGCTTTGTCTGTTGTCAACTTTGTGTCAAAAGAAGATGAGAGCCAGTTATATATACCCATCCATATCAAAGTTTATATAACAGTCTTAAATAAACAACAGAAATCATATTGGGTCATACCAATTTGAGTTCTGAAAGTCATTTGAGCACTTCTGCTATTACCCCATCTTCTGAGGGGAGGGCATGGCAGGGTCTTTCCTATGATGGCACCTTGATATTGGCACTTCCTTCTAAGCCTGCGTATGTTTTGGCACAAAGTAAAACATTTTGGTTGTCATTTGGTTAATTCTCCCCCATCTTCATAATTTTAATGTGGTTTTGCAGCTATTGATTTTAAAATGATTTTTAATTATGGTTTGTATATGTGACTATTATTGATTGCTTTACTGCTGGCTATTTTGTTACTAACTAAGTAGCCCAACCTTCAAAGAACTTGGATGTGAAGCAGGATTGACCATGGTTAGTATTCAGTGGGAGCCCACCACGGAAGACCAAGGTTACTATGCAAAGGCAGACAGTGGTAAACTAGTTTTTCTTGTCTCTTGCCTTAAAAACCCCATGAGGGGTCACTGTATGTTGGTTGTGATTTGATGGTGCATGATGATGATTAGTTTTAGTGATTTTTAAAAACAAGCTGGAAGCCACTTTAAGAAACTCTGTGGTATTGACAGTTTGGGGTAGAAATATTTCAGTACATAAACAGCAATCCAAATCTAGCATTTTCTTTCATTCAGTGCCAGAAATATTAGGACAGTGCTGTTCAAACTATGTTCCAAAGAACTTGGGAGGTCCTGGAAATTTCATGCTTTGCCTTCCATTCCCAATCTTAGTCACACTGCAGACTTTGGTACATTCTACGGTGTAACTTCAGTTTACACTGGGTGCTTGAGGCTTATGGGGTCTAGCTCGCAGTCTGAATGGGCGGAAGGTGCTCCTTAGATCATGTCCTAGAACTCAAGTAAGACCTGAGGGTTTCATGCTAGTTGCCAGAGGTATTAAAAAGCAATGTGAACAGTGTTCACTCCAGATAAAAGTTAGAAACTCATTGCTTTAGAACATATTGTTAAAAATAGTAATTAAAAATGGAATAGGTGCTATTATTTGTGTGGCATCAGGGTAGAAAAGCATACAAGAGAATTGCTGGGGCAGAAGAACCTGCATTTGAAAGGAGAAGCCTTTGTATCAGACCGTTTCTAAAAAACTGTTTTTGATTTAATTCTGAATGTGTTCTTTTGGGCACCAGGGCTGGGCTGTGAGGATGAAGAGGGTACAAAACGTGTATGGGTTCCAACTATGTGGGTCTGGTGATTGAGACAGTCCACCTGTTGCATTTTTATTAATTGATTAATTATAGCCTGCCTTACTCTCTGAGCCTCAAGGCAGATTGCATAGCATAAGATTATGCAGGCAAATAACATGAGATATCCAACAAACAGTGCTTGGGGAGACTAGGATCATAAATATTACTGACAGCACTCCACCATAATGTCAATGACCTGTGCAAATGAAGCACTCACTTCACCCATGAGGTTGTGTGTTTTCTTAACTGATGTCATCTATTGGAGGGGAAGAATGTACCTCTAGTGATAGTTATGAACCAGGATTTGGAGATGGGTGCTAGTATTCTGATTGTGAATGGATCGTGTAATTTTCAGATGCAAGCCACAAGATCGTCTTCACTTTGAACAAAGAAGCAAACAATGAAGAAACTCACCAGGGCTTTTTGGGGGGCATGAATGCACAAGATGTTTTGGCTGGCTTGGCATAAGAGGGTGTGGCCTAATATGCAAATGAGTGCCTGCTGGGCGTTTTCTACAAAAAAGCCCTGTGTGACACAATGGTGATGCCAAGGGGTGTGGCCTAATAGGGAAATGAGTTCCTCCTGAGCTTTGTCTACAAAAAAAGCCCTGAAACTCATAATAATTGTGTGACTGTTTTTTATTTCAAGGAACACTTCTTTAGTTATTTGTTACAGTAGTGGTCATGGTAAAGAAGAGATCAACTGTAACTTGCAAAAAGCAAGTTGAATTTAATCGGTCACAAGGAGTACTGTGACTGTTCTAATGCACAGTGGATTTGAGTCAGAATTTTTTTCCGCAGGTGCAAGGATTTCCACCCACAGAGCTCAATTTTCCCATCTTCCTCTCTTATAGCAACCACCAATGTCAAGCATTTGGGCTGCCCTAGGAGGTGGGAGGTAGGAAAATTATGCTTCCTGAGTGGAAATGTTTCTGCTGACAGAAATGTTAGTCTGTATCCATATTTTAATTTTCTTACACTTTTCACAATGTATTCTTTATTTCAGAGTGTATCAGTTGGCAACCTTATTAGCTTGTGAGACATCTTTGCTACAGGCAAATGAAACTTAAGAGAAGTCTCAGTAACACATACAAGGTCTCCTTCTAAGGGTGCTGGCGAATCCGGATGATATTGTACATCAAATCTTCTATGACTCATTTGTTAGCAATTGGTTGAGGAAATTAAATTCCAAACTAGAGGAATGTGATCTGAATATTGATTCCCTAGCCCTCATGTTCAAGAACGGGGCAAAAGTAATTATCAGAGACCGATTACTGGAATTGGAGTTAAAACAATCTCTGGCCAAAGTTGGGGGGACGTATATCCCAACCTTTTTTACAAGTGATCTTAAATGTGCCAGGTATCTTGAAAAGATACAGCCAATCAAGATCAGGCGGATGCTGTCCTTGGCACGCCTGAACATTCTTGACACAGCAGTACTGAGTGGCCGTTTCCACAAGATCCCGTTAGAAGACAGGATCTGTCCGTGCGGCCTGGAGGAGGTCGATACGGTTCCCCATCTCATTCTGAACTGTCTTTTCCACACAGAGGCAAGGTACAGACTTCTGTGGAACCATCTAATGCTAGCTAAATCTTTGAATCAGGCCCAAGTCATTTACTTCCTCTTAGGGGATGGGAGTGATCAACTTTCTCTGGATCTTGCTAAGTTTCTATATGTTGCCGACCTTGACAGGAAGAAACTTAATGCTGTTTGTATTTGAAAGAAGGTGCCCTTAGTTAAGTGTTGCCTACGTCAGATAATTTTATTACTATTTTGATGGTTGTACATAGTTTTATATTGTTGTGTTATATTTTGGCTTGGTGTTGTGTTGTACTGTTATTGATGAGTTGTTGTTGTTGTTGTTGATTGGCCTAGAGCCGCAATAAACTGACTGACTGACTGACTGAACACATACAAGGGATCTGTAGGTGGGCCATCAGCATATTCTGCTCAACTGTATTACAGGTTGCAGAAAAAGTCTAACAATCAATTTGATGCAGTTACTCCTATTGATCTCTATCTGATGACCATTGATTAAAGCTACGTAGACAGTTTTACTGTCATACCCTGCATGGAAGTCTGACTAGCAGGATGCAAAACACTGGCCACCAATAGCTACAGCAATCCTGCTTAAGAAGGGAAGGTTAGATTTGGACTGCACATTACAATTTACTTTTTTGGGGGTGGGGGGAGTGCATTAAAATATATATGAGCAAGGATCTGATTCATTGTATGCATATTTTAGTGACTGTTCCATCATAGCTGCACCTTCCTCTTTCCTCCTTTTCTTCATCTGTCTTTGCTTTGGCTCACTCCTCACCTGCCTGTGAGTCTATGGCGCAGTCCAGAGCAGGGTAGTAAATAAGAGCATAAGAGAACCTATGTTGGATCAGGCCAATGGCCCATACGGTCCAAAACTCGGTGTCACACAGTGGCCAATATGTGTGTGTGTGTACACACACATATACATACACTGTGGCTAATAGCCACTGATGGACCTCTGCTCCATATTTTTATCCAATCCCCAATTAAAGCTGGCTATGCTTGTAGCCGCCACCACCACCTGTGGCAGTGAATTCCACATGTTAATCACCCTTTGGGTGAAGAAGTACTTCCTTTTATCTGTTTTAACCTGACTGCTCAGCAATTTCATTGAATGCCCACGAGTTCTTGTATTGTGAGAAAGGGAGAAAATGACTTCTTTCTCTACTTTCTCCATCCCATGCATTATCTTATAAACCTATATCATGTCACCCCACAGTCGATGTTTCTCCAAGCCAAAGAGCCCCAAGCGTTTTAACCTTTCTTCATAGGGAAAGTGTTCCAAACCTTTAATCATTCTAGTTGCCCTTTTCTGCACTTTTTCCAATGCTATAATATCCTTTTTGAAGTGCAGTGACCGGAATTGTACACAGTATTCCAAATGAGACTGCACCATCAATTTATACAGGGGCATTATGATGTTGGCTGATTTGTTTTCAATTCCCTTCCTAATAATTCCCAGCATGGCGTTGGCCTTTTTGATTGCAATCGCACACTGTCTTGACATTTTCAGTGAGTAATCTACCACGACCTCTTGGTCAGTTTCTGTCAGTTCACACCCCATCAACTTGTATTTGTAGCTGGGATTCTTGGCCCCAATGTGCATTAATTTGCACTTGGCCACATTGAACCTCATCTGCCACATTGATGCCCACTTACCCAGCCTCAGCAGATCCCTTTGAAGTGCCTCACAATCCTCTCTGGTTCTTACCACCCAGAACAATTTAGTGTCATCTGCAAACTTGGCCACTTCACTGCTTACTCCCAACTCCAGATCATTAATGAACAAGTTTCAAAGGAAAACTATGAATTGTCTCTAACAAGTTAAAGAGCATGGGACCCAGTACTGAGCCCTACGGCACCCCACTGCTTACTGTCCTCCAGTGTGAAGACTCCCCATTTATACTCTCTCTCTGCTTCCTATTAATTAGCCAGTTTTTGATCCACAAGAGAACCTGTCCTTTTACTCCATGACTCTCGAGCTTACTAAGGAGCCTTTGATGAGGAACTTTATCAAAAGCTTTCTGGAAGTCAAGGTAAACAACATCTATTGGGTTTCCTTTGTCCACATATTTGTTCACCCCCTCAAAGAACTGTAACAGATTTGTGAGGCAAGATCTTCCCTTACAGAACCCATGCTGAGTCTTCCTCAATAACTCGTGTTCATCAATGTGCCTACTCATTCTGTCCTTGATAAAGGTTTCTACCAACTTTCCCGGTATTGAAGTCAGACTGACTGGCCTGTAATTTCCTGGATCTCCTCTGGAACCCTTTTTAAAGATGGGGGTGACATTTGCTACCTTCCAGTCCTCAAAAACGGAGGCAGATTTCAATATTTGACACCATCTCAGTTTTATTTTTATTGGTTTTACATCACCTAGAGCCTTGCACCAGTAGGGAATAGGCAATTCATAAATTGACTATATAAATAAATCCTTTCTTGAAGTTGTTTATGCTTAGCCACCATGCCTTCTTGTGGTAGTGAACGCCATGTGTTAATAATAACAGGAACCTTGCAGGATAATAACAGTGGTTCATCTAGTCCAGCATCCTGTTACACAGTGACCAGCCAGTTTCTTTGGAGGGCCAACAACAAGCCATAGAGATTGAGACATTCCTTGGAGGTTTCCTCCTAGCACTGGAATTCAGAGATTGACTGCCTCTGAATATGGAGGTTCACCTCAGTCGACATGCCACTGATAGACCTGTATTCCATGATGAATTTATCTAATCCCCCTTTACAGTTGTCTATTTCTGTGGTCGTGACTGCATCCTCTGGCAGCAGATTCCACATTTTGATCACTCTATGTGTAAAGAAATTATTTCCTTTTGTCCATCCTGAATCTGTTGCTCATCAGCTTTACTGGATGCCCTTGAATTCTAATATTTAGGGAGAGGGAGAACAATTTCACTTTGTCAACTGTTTCCACCCTGGCATAATTTTATAAACCTCTATCATGCCCCCCCTTGGTTCTCTCTTTTCTAAACCAAAAAGTCTCAGACTTTTCAGTCTTTCCTAATTGAGAAGGTACTCCAATCCCGCCCCCCAATCATCTTAGTCACCCTCTTCTGTACTTTGAACGTCCACGAGTTCTTGTATTGTGAGAAAGGGAGAAAAGTACTTCTTTCTCTGCTTTCTCCATCCCATGCATAATCTTGTAAACCTCTATCATGTCACCCCGCAGTCGACGTTTCTCCAAGCTAAAGAGCCCCAAGCGTTTTAACCTTTCTTCATAGGGAAAGTGTTCCAACCCTTTAATCATTCTAGTTGACCTTTTCTGAACTTTTTCCAATGCTATAATATCCTTTTTGAGGTGCGGTGACCAGAATTGTACACAGTATTCCAAATGAGACTGCACCATCGATTTATACAGGGGCATTATGATACTGGCTGATTTGTTTTCAATTCCCTTCCTAATAATTTCCAGCATGGTGTTGGCCTTTTTTATTGCAATCGCACACTGTCTTGACATTTTCAGTGAGTTATTGACCACGACCCCAAGTTCTCTCTCTTGGTCAGTCTGCCAGTTCACAACCCATCAACTTGTATTTGTTGCTGGGATTTTTGGCCCCAATGTGCATTACTTTTCACTTGGCCACATTGAACCTCATCTGCCACATTGATACCCACTCACCCAGCCTCAACAGATCCCTTTGGAGTGCCTCACAATCCTCTCTGGTTCTCACCACCCTGAACAATTTAGTGTCATCTGCAAACTTGGCCACTTCACTGCTTACTCCCAACTCCAAATCATTTATGAACAAGTTAAAGAGCATGGGACCCAGTACTGAGCCCTGCGGCACCCCACTGCTTAATGTCCTCCACTGCGAAGACTGTTCATTTATACTCACTCTCTGCTTCCTATTAATTAGCCAGTTTTTGATCCACAAGAGAACCTGTCCTTTTACTCCATGACTCTCAAGCTTACTAAGGAGCCTTTGATGAGGAACTTTATCAAAAGCTTTCTGGAAGTCAAGGTAAACAACATCTATTTGGTCTCCTTTGTCCACCCCCTATAGCTGCACTATAGATCTATACGGGAACATTATATCAGCTGCTTTAAATTCAATCCCTTTACTAATAATCCCTAAAACAGAGTTTGCCTTTTTCACTGCTGCAGCACACTGGGTTGACATTTTCATGGAGCTATCCAGTGCAAGCCCAAGACAAGATGCTGTTCCCTTTCAGTCTCAGCAAGTTCAGATCCTATTAGCCTATACTCAAAGTTGGATTTTTTTAAACACTGAACTTCATTTTTACCCACTCACTCAATTTGTGGAGATCCTCTTGGATTGAGTGATAAGTTACATATATGGGGTAGTAGATTGATCTATCTCACATTTGAATTCCCTAAGAACTCTCGGGTGTGTGCCTTCAGGAGCTTCAGATTTATCAGCTTTTAATTTCCCCAGTAGACCTAGAACTTCATTTCTCATCACCTCAATTTAGCTCATTTCTTCAGACTCCCTTTCTGAAAATAGGGGCTGTGGAATGGTGTGCACAGTGAACACAGAAGCATCTTCCTTTACCCCTTGATCATCCAGAAGCCCTACTGCTTCTCTGGCTGGTTTCCTGCTATATATTTTTTAAAATGTTTTATTTTAAAAAATGTTCATTCTTTGTATTGATGCTTTTAGCAGCCTGCTCTTCAAAATCTCTTTTTGCTTGCGTACTTATTGACTTACAGTTCTTTTGCCAGTGGACATTTTGGAGGGCCAGTGAGAGCTCAATTTCTCCTTCCTTGACATGGATCCGCTTGTCTTGTACACTGAATGCTTACCACAGTCCAGCCAAGATACACACATAAGTAGGTGTCCAGGCATGCAAGACCTACTAAATCAGGAACTGTAGGCCAAAACTGGATCCAGTTTTGGGATTCTCCCAAGTGTAATTTAGCCACAGAAAGCAATTGTAGGAGGCAAAGTATGGGATCAAAAGTACAAATCAGGGCTATCGTGCTGGGAAGGAGGGTAACTCTTTTCTGCAAAAGTGTCATTTCTCAGGTGACTGGTGTTGGGAAGGAGTATTTCCAGGTGTAGAGAAGAATTAAATTCCCCCTTCTTAGCTTCATGGTCCTGACTCATATGTCTGGCGTTCCCTGTCAGATGCTCTTTGCAGCTTAATTACATGTCAGAGATCTGATTAATAGTTGCCAACTCTAGGTTGGGCAGTATGCAGATTTTGGGATGGAGCCTGGGGAGGGAAGGGTTTAGGGAGGGGTGGGACCTCAGTGGGGTCTAGTGCTGTAGATCTAGACCTCTAAAATAGTCATTATCTCCAGGGGAAGTGATCTCTATTGTCTGGCTATTAGATGTAATTCCAGGAGATCTCCACGCCCCACCTGGCAATTGGCAAGCTTAAATTCTAATAGACTCCTTCATATGACAGGTAGTTGGGCCCAAAGGATGGGATTACTCAAGAGCCTAAAGTAGGTTGAGACTTCCATAGTGGCAGCCAGCATTCATTTACTTTAGCAGTTTGCTTATTTAATTTAATTTAATTTTTCAATTTATACCCCACCCTATCCCGCAAGTGGACTCTTGGTGGCTTACAACATTAAAAAACCTTACAAAACATCAAACAAACGACATCCAACTAATAATCTCAGAATTACAGAATTAACAGAAACTATGATTCACATCATTGGCAACAAGTCATAAACCACATAGACTGGTAGTGTTAAGCATAACATAACACCTAGATGATAAAGGTGCTGGGGGAAGCAATGATTTCAGGGAACACCCGCTGGATCAATTAAAAGCTTGGCAAGAACTCTGTCTTATAGACCTTGTGAAACTTAGATAAGTCCCACAGGGCCCAGATCTCCAGCGGGAGCGCATTCCACCAGGTGGGGGCCCAGACAGAAAAGGCATGATGGGATACCAAACAATAATTAGCCTCTGTTCACACCCAGACCCAGCCTGAATATCAAATGAAAACAAATCACATGACCTGTCTAGTTAATGGCCACCTGAGGACCAGCACCTCGTAAACAGTGTACCCTGTCACCCCTACCCCCAACTTTGCAGACTTATTTATAATAATCATATCCTGTACTATAACCCTAATAAAGGTATCCAAGCAGGATTCTAGCCAGTTGTTCAAATAAACCTCTCCCTGTGTTCTGGCCAATGAATGACAAGATTCTAAGATGATTAACACTTATTTTGTGTACATTGCAATTCTAAGAACACTTGCTTGAGAGTAAGCCCCATTGAAAAAGTAGATTTAGCATTGCTGCCTTTTCATATAATTTTTGAAATTATTAAAATAAAATTTCATTTTACTTGTATTATTTTGCTAAATAGCAGATTCCAAATGTTTACATTTTAAACTATTTTGCACAGATTTATAAGGATCCTCCCTCCACAAAATTTTAGACTATCAGTTTGTGCAGTGTGCTTCATTAATGCCTACAAACACAGAGACTCTGGCAATCCAGATGGAAATTATTTTTCAGTTCTGCTGATTGTTTAAAGCCATCCTTTAAAAAAAAAAAGAGCATTGACTTACAAACAAGTTTCTTCCCCTTTCTAACATTATTTAAACTGAGGAGGACAAAAGCAGAGATGTCTTATTTTGGGGAGTAAAAAGCAAGTCTGGCTTGAAAAGGTCACTGGCATCTCCCCAGTATGTGATGTGGCTGTTGGTGTTCAGACTGATTCTGTGAAGCTGCGGCAAGGGTATTTTTAGCTTTTTGCCAAAGCAGGCAGCTGGATTAGGTTGCCCCAGCAACTGCAGCATCGCCTTGAACTCCCTCAAACGCTGCAGGAAACATCTTGAGCCTTATTTTCAGAGAGGTTTGCAAGAAACTGGTGAAAAACACTGAGGCAATTGGGAGATGGAAATTCCCATTAATGAAGAATTTATACATTGTGCACAGGGTGGGGTAGGGGGTTTCTCAGGGTGAGCATCTGAAACAAGCCTGTTAGAATAGTTTGGTTGGAAGGTGTCTGAAGACCTCACAAAACAGTGGTTTTCAACCTTTTTGGTATGGTGACTCAAAACTCCAAATTTACTTGACATGGTGAACCATTTAAAAGAAAACATCATGCACAAAATAATAAAACTTCAGAAGTCTGGGACCCATTTTCATAGACTTCATGGCCCACTTTCTGAGTCAAGACCTACAGTTTAGGAAATGTTAGTATAGCCCATTGGTCTACAGCTTATTTTCCTGCAGGTGAGTTAGAGGAGCAAATTTGAGGTCATAGCCTAACTTTTCACCCTCCCTCTGTCTCCTAATTTGACTAGCCGCATCCAGTCGGTTGTTACTTCTCCACTTCTCCATGCTTTCTTGTACCTTGTGGTTCTGAAGGGGGTAGGTGGCTATTCATGGGGCTATTCCAGTTGCTAGCTCCTAAGGCCAGTCCTGTGATGGGCAGCATCCTTGATATATTGATAGAAGAAGATATTGGATTTATATCCCGCCCTCCACTCCAAAGAGTCTCAGAGCGGCTCACAATCTCCTTTACCTTCCTCCCCCACAACAGACACCCTGTGAGGTGGGTGGGGCTGGAGAGGGCCCTCACAGCAGCTGCCCTTTCAAGGACAACCTCTGCCAGAGCTATGGTTGACCCAAGGCCATTCCAGCAGGTGCAAGTGGAGGAGTGGGGAATCAAACCCGGTTCTCTCAGATAAGAGTCCACACACTTAACCACTACACCAAACTGGCTCTCAAATCTTAGGATGCTTCTCATATTAACCCACAACCACGGATTAACCCACTCATCTGAGATTAAGCCACAGACTGTGTAATATAATTTGTTCAAGAAGAAAAGAGGAGTGTGTATAGTGCCTCAGGATTAGAAGTTCTTACATAATCCAATTATAACTGCAACTAGAAGCTTTGGTTACTTATAGTAAATTGATATGTGAAATGGTGTACCTTAGCTCTCTGAATTTATTACTACCATCAACTCTGTGGCTGTTAGGAAAATGGCACAGTGGGAAAACATTAATCCCCTGCCCCCTCTGATCCAAATGAGGGCCCCTCTCCTCTGTGTTTTACTAATAAAAAAATTCTCCAAAGATCCATTTCCAGCATCTTGATTAATGTAGCCCTAAGGCTGCTTCTCACTGCAGTAGTAAACCTGCATAGTTGTTCTTCATATTGCTTACAAGTCCATGTAAGAATCATCGCATGTAGAAAACCAGCGCGGGTGCCTGAAAGCAAGATTCTAGCTTAACTTTCTCTATGGCATTGACTTAGTTTTCAGTATGTTTTTGTATAGAGGCCCCATTTATCAAGTGAGCCTCCACCTGTAGTCTAAAGATGGAAGAAACCAAACAGCTCCTTGAGAACTAGGCCTAAGAACACATTTAAATGCAATGTTTGCTATATGGGGGCTCTTTGTTTGGTGCTCTGTGTGGTATGAAGTTGAACAGATACTGGCCTAAATATGTGTAGCTTGCATTGAGATTTTTTTCTAAGTCCTGCACCCAGTCCTTCCCTGCTGCCCCCTGTCATGATTTCAGCTGTCTCTGAACCTCTTCCCCAGCCTCAGAATGGGTTCTTTCCTTCCAACTGGCTGGCTGGTTCCTATGTTGGTGAACCCTTCAACCACCTTCCTCTCCTCTATAAAAGAACTTCCTTCTTTAAAAGGTAGTTGCTCCATTTCCTTTCCCCATGGCCTCCAATTGGCTCTCCCTCCATTTCCCCTGTTTCCTCAATGCTGCTTCTCTTCTCCTTCCAGTTGTGCAAGACCTGTCTAGAGTGCTCATCTTCCTCCCCCTCACTCATCCCTTCACCATTCTTCCTGACCCAGGCTGCTCCCACTGGCCATGCCCAAGAGCATTGGGAAACCTGGCTCCACTCCCTTCCATTTTTGCTCAGTGCTGGCTTGCTAAGGCTCAAGCCGGTGCATTTAGCAGCAGTGGGTAGGGCTGGCCCTTGCCAGCATTCTCTGAGCACCTCTTCCACTGAGCTGCATTTGCTCAGCCCCCTTTTCAGCCTGAGCTTGTCTGAGCTCAGCTCACCCTTCCCGTGGGCACACTGAGGGCTTTCTGCTGCTCCCTCCCTGGTTCCTCATCTCTGGGCCCCCAGTTAAGGAGGAGGATGAATGCACCAAGGAGGTTCAGAGTGCAGAGCAACCCCAGATAGTAAGACTATCTCCACCTCTCATTATTATTGCAACCTACTCACAAATGTTGAATTCCCATGTCTCTTTGGCTCTCTTGAGAATACAACCCTGGACCCCAGTCCAGAGAACTGGCATCCCATTGAATAATTGAAACTATTGAGTTACTGCACAATTTAAATTCCACTGAATTCTGTGGGACTCAGTTTCTAGGCTGAAACCCTAGGGTTTTTTTTTTTTTACTTCCTAGGGTGAAACCCTTAGCTTATCATCAGCCCATTAAGACTTAGAACATTTTGGGACCTTATGTATGGAAACAATTCACTGGAGGGCCTGTTACTCCATATGCTTTGTCCAGGTTTGATTCACTGTATCTCCAGATTTTTTTTTAACTTTTAGGAAATAAGGCTGGGAAAAGCCTTTGAATAAAGCTTTGATAAACCAGTTTAGACTGTTCTCAGCAAGATGGGCTAATGGTCTGAATCAGTACAAAGCAGCTTCATATGTTTCTTGACAGGTAAACGCTGTACAGGTGCTAAGATGCAGGAATGATATTTTTAGAATGGAACTGGAATTGAAGTAGAGTGGGAGGACGTTGATGGTGGGGAATTGTTTTGCTTTATTAGAATGGCACTTGTTCCGCTATTAAATAGTTTTTGATTTTCTACTAAGGCTCCCGTTAGGATGCCATCAGGGGCAGATGGGAATTTCTGCTCTCCAAGGCCTCCAGCTAGCTTCAATGACCAGGCCTCCTCACCTTCTCAGCAGCCTGAAGTGATGGTTAATGCCCTCAAGGTAACATGCCTTGCTGTGTGGCCATGTATGTGCCAGATCTCCCATTTGTGTTCTGTGACCATCCATGATCCATTGCACCTGAAACATCAACATATTTCAGAGGGAAAGCAAAAAAGACCCACTACCAGTGCTGTTGTCATCTTGCACGTTTCTCCACGTGTGTCAGCTATCATATGTCACCCATGTTGACTTGCCAGTAGCTGCAGTGTGCTCATACTGGGTATAAAAAGCTGTACTTGCATAAATTCCCTCTTCTGTACAACTGACAGGCATGCAGAAGAACTTTGTCTGTCTTTATATGTGGCCAGCTTCTTCATTCACACAACTATGTTTAGATTGATGGAACATGGAAGAGTCTAATCACTCTAGAAAAGAGCAATATAGAAAGTTGGCCTGTCATTTGATCCAGCACTCATATCAGTTTTTTGGCATTAACAGGGGCCAGCCAAATGCCTCCAGGAAGTTCACAAACAGGCCATGAAAACTTTCCTGTGATCTGTCCTCAGTATCTGGTGTCCAGAGCCATACTGCTTCTGAATATGGAGTTTCCATGTACCTAATCATAGACCTGCTATGAAATGTACTAATCCATTAAAACCCCAAAAACAATCAGTGTTACAGGTCATGATAATGTCTCGTGGCAGTTAACTAACTCCATAAGTTTAAACGGTATGAAGAAGCACTTCCTTTTGTCTGCCCTGAAACTGCTGCTAATCCGCTTAATCCAGTCTCCCCCAAATCCTACTGTAAATCCTATTGTATTTTTATCCCACCTTCTCCTTCAAAGAGCTCAGGACAATGCACATGATTCTCCTTTCACCAGCTCATCCTCCCAAGAAACTTGTGAGTTGTGAGAGAGAGACTGGCCCAAGGTCACCCAGTATTGAGTCACAGGAGAGTAGGTCCCAGCCCAGGTCTGGCTTTCTGTATTACTGTATCACATTGGTTCTCATAGAATGAGACAATAAAATTTTCACTTGGCTACACTGTTCAGTACACTATGTGATTATCTTGGCTTGAATCCAGACTAATATTTCTACAGGCACAAGAATTTCCACCCAGAGAGCGTGGTTTCTGTGCCACCCCACTCCTGGGCAGCCAGAAATGCCCCCCAGTCCTGTTCCTAGGAATACCTTGTTCCCCATTAACAAGATTTCAGGGTGAGGGGCATTTTGCATCCTTTGAAACATTAATCCCTTGTCTCTTGTTTTTTCTTGTTGGGAAGGTGCTTGAAGTTCTTTGTTGTTTTAGTTGTCCACTTCTGTAGTGACATTACTTAGTGGCTTCCAGAGATATCTGGTTATTGTACCCCAAAGCAAACAGAAATGGCCATTGTGGCCTTGCAAAGAACAGTACTTGATAGGACTCCATTAATGTGTGGGGCAGCTTGTCCTCTTTTACATGACATGTAATGGGTTGTGCTTCTGAAGGAGTGGGGTTTGGAGAAAATTATCTGTGGGTGGGGTGGGGTGTTACAGTGTCTCTAATTATATTTTTCTGGTGGAACAGATAAGGGACATTTCTGGGGAGAAGACAGTCTCCAATATATTCTGTAAATGTTTTAAATATTTCATAGTCTAATAAAATATTTAATGCTATAATAAAAAAGGAAGCGTACTGCACACATCCACTGTATCCTGGGTTCCCAACCTTTTTGTTTCCTTTCCTGAGATCCTTGCCCCACACATACAAATGCCACCTTCTGTTCAGTGTCTGAGCTGTCAAGCTTAGCTACTTCATATATATTATCTCAGGGGACATAATCAGTGACTGCATCTGCTAAAGTGTGCTTTGACCTCAGAGAACCCCCTCATTTGGGATGGATTCCAGATAGTGGGACAGAGGGGCTAGCCAGTGCTGTTTCCTCCTGATATCTATGTCATTCCCTCCCCACCAGCCAATTTGCTGTTACTCCTGGCAGGAAGAGGGGCTGGTTCAATACTAGGAACCTGTCTTTTTTCCTTACCAAAGCTAGTAGAAGTGCTAAAGAGAAGTGGAGAAGACCTAGAATGTGAGAATTACCCTCTGCTGGAGCATCACACCCCAATCCAAATGTACCCTTCTACAGTTGCTTTTAAGGTTAAATCACACATGAGGAAATTTGATCACAAACTTCCCTAGCAAGAAAAAGGTAGCTTGACTCAGTGTCCCTTGAAGTAACACTGGAAGGTAGCTTGGAGAATTTGAGTTGCAGTGAGGAGATTGAAGAACTGCAGCTACCTGCTATCGCCCAGTGTCTCCATGGCTGTGGTAAGATTTGAACAAGAGATGTCATTCCTCTCTGCTTGCTAGGGTTACCAACTTCCAGGTATGGACTGAGGTTCTCCCAGAATTGCAGCTGACCTCTAGATGACAGAGATAATTTCCCCTGAAGAAAATGGCTGCTTTGGAGGATGGACTCTGTGGCATTGTATCCTACTGAGATCCCTCCTTGCAAACTCTGCCCTGCGCAGCCTCCACCCCTAAGTCTCCAAAAATTTTCCAGTTCTCAGCAGACAACCCTATTGCTTGGTTTTTAAAGCACTATGCTACACCACTTATTAGAGGGCATGATGAAAGGCACCATGATTACATTCTGGGGATAGTGGTTTGGGAATAGTAAAATCATGTCTCATCTAGGGTACTCAGGCTGTACCTCCCAACCTCTGGAAAAAATTACAGGTTGGGACCTAGAGCAGTGGCATTGTGCTGGCACACTTACATCCCTTCCAGTAAAAATCAGAAGTGGTATCTGTGGACACTTTAGCACTTAAGAAAATTCTGTGGTTTTATCATAGAGTTTTTGTAAAATGTGGCAGCATCTTTATGTAAAGTGCTAGATAATCCATACATAAGTGTGCTGGCAATCCCACCCCCATTTCTTCCTGCTGGAGCCTTTTGTCAGTGGGCAAAGAGCAAGGTTGCCAGGAGAAGATCGGCATCTCTAGTCCCACCTCAGGTTTTCCTGGAATGTGTTGCATGACAAAGTACACTTGCCAAAATTTTCCAGCCCTTGATGGGCATTCTCAGTCGACCAGGTTTGGGAGTTGACCAGGGAGGTGATTTCATATATGCTACTGACCCTCAACTCCTTACCTTTTGAAGAGATTGCCTTCCAATGGATTCGTTGACTTGCTTGAACATTCTTGGACTCTCTATTTGTACTCCCTTTACTATGTTCATCTGTTCTAAACTTATAAGAAATAGAGGTCTAGACTGAATAAGGCTAATCTGTTATGTAGCAGTAGGGAGATTTGTGCCCTAGCGAGAATACAGGCTCATAACTCTGTGGCAAAGCAGAGACAGCAGTGCTAGGAAAGATTCCTGCCTGTGATCTCAGAGAGCTGCTTTTCAATCTGAGCAGAAAATAGTGAGCTAAATGGACCCAAGATTTGACTCAATATAAGGCGCATTCTTCGGTCTCCTTGCTCTTTGGATCTTGGCCAATTGCATTAACATCAGATGTTTTAAATATCTGCAATTTTCCTTGGGAGGGGTAGGAGGGAAGCTGAAAATTTAAAACAAAGCTACTGTTTATTACTGTTTTAATGATAAATATTCACTAGGATCTCTTATAAACTTCTCTGCCTTTTGTGAGACCTGATTTAAAATAGATTCTAGACACTTCAGAGACACATGCCTGGGGTTCCATGCAACCTAACCTTTTTTTAAATTGGGTTGTTGGCTGACTTCAGTACATGTGGCATTAGTGTGCAAGTACAACATGCACATGGGCTACAAATCCCTGGTGTGCAAATGCTGTGCAAATAAGGACCAACAGCCCAGTTTAAATGAGATGCCACTCATGTGAACATCTGTAGGCTCAGTCTTTTTATGCACTCCAAATAGTTTTTAAATTGAAAATCTCAGTTATACTTCTGTTTTTGTTACTTGCATTAATTTCTGTAAAGCAGGCCCACTGATTGCCTTGCAGGGGACCTGAGCTTCTGAAACAAGCTTGGATGCATTTGCAATGCAATGCAAACTTGTTTTGCTTCTCATAACTATCTTGTGTTTTGGGACATCAGAAATTACTGCCACACAAAACAAGATGGGTATATATTGTCCTTAAGAGTAGAACATGAGCATTAGTTTATGGGTGTGAAAACCAGCCAATGTCAGAGTCTCTACTATAATTGTGGATAGAAACTCAATAATTTAATTCTGGCTAGTTTGAGATGGTGGAGAAACCCTGAGCTTGTCTGACATTCTTTTGCTGGGTATGATTTCCTTACTTTCTGCATTTTAAGCTCGGGACAAAATGTGGATTTGCAGCAAATACTCATTTCCTTTTGCCTCCACGGCTGAAACAAAACTTGCAGCTGACAGAGAGTAGCAATATATTTCTTCAAAAATTGAGAAATGACTTGTAAAGAAGAGCATGTGTAGTTAAGTCAGTTTAAAGTCGGTCAGGTACTCGTACATGACACTGAACAACCTGGAACAATAAAATTGTGTAATAGCAGGCAAGTTGGTAATTGAAGTGGAAACAGAGGGGGGGCTTTTCAAGTGGAGAAAACACACCTGGGAGAGGGGTTAAATCCTCTGCACTGTGACCTTGATCTCAATCAAGGTCATGCACAAGGGAGATAAAAAAGTACTTGGGTCCAGTGATCACAAAACCTCCAACGTTATGCCTGTTTTGTCCTTTACATATATGAATGATGTATATCATTTTGTAGATAATTCACTAAATACGATAGGACATGGAAACATCTATGAAAACAAGGTGTTTCTATGCCTTCTTTGATGAACCAGAAAGCTGGAAAGTTCCCAATCCCATGTGGTCTCGCTGTGTTAAAGTAATTCTGCAAATGCAGGTGGTGGTGGTGGGTTTGTATATTCTAAATCAGGACATTTATATATTTCCCCCTACACAAGCTTATATTGCTTTCTTCTGGAATAAGTCTGATAATGCTCATAAAATGTGTTAGCTCACTTGCACTCCCTTTTGTTAACCATTTGTGGAATATCAACATTATAAAAGGAAAAGGCAGTGCAGGTAGGGCAATGAGCTGGCCAGGTTAAGCCTGATTGTCAAACATCAGCAGTGCAAGTAGTCAATATCAACAACAACAACAACAATTTTTATTTGTATCCCGCCCTCCCCGCTGGAGCAGGCTCAGGGTGGCTAACAACATTATTTCATACATTAATCATACAATCAATAGAACTACTACATAGACAGTTTAATTAAAATTCTAAAATTAATAAAATTAATAAAATATATACTGGTGCTATGATTACGTTTACATTTATGATGGCGAGTTCTTTAGCAGTTTCCCTCTTAATCGGTGAAGGCCAACTGGAAGAGGGTAGTCTTGCAGGCCCTGCGGAACTGTTCAAGGTCCCGCAGGGCCTGCATTTCCTCTGGAAGTTGGTTCCACAGGCGTGGAGCCATGGTAGAGAAAGCTCGGTTGCAGGTGCTTTGCAACTTCACCTCTTTCGGCCCGGGAATGTTCAGCAGGTTTTTCCCAGCTGACCTCAGTGCTCTCTGGGGTTCATACGGGGAGAGACGGTCCCTAAGGTAGGCAGGTCCTCGACCATATAGGGCTTTAAAGGTAATAACCAGCACTTTGTAACAAATCCGGTATACAACTGGCAGCCAGTGCAGTTCGCGCAGCCCAGGCTGTATGTGACCCCACATTGGGAGCCCCAACAGCAATCTAGCCGCCGCGTTCTGCACTAGCTGCAGCTTCCGGATTCGGTACAGAGGCAGCCCCAAGTAGAGGGCATTACAGTAGTCTAGTCTTGAGGTGACCGTTGCATGTATCACTGTTGCCAGATCTTGACGCTCTAGGAAGGGAGCCAGCTGCTTTGCCCGCCTCAGGTGGAAAAAGGCTGACTTGGCAGTGGCTGCAATCTGGGCCTCCATTGATAGTGAAGGCTCCAGTAAAACTCCCAGGCTCCTGACCCAGCACGCCGCTTTCAGTGGCGCCCCGTTGAAGACCGGGAAAGGTATTTCTCTTCCCCGGGCGCCCCGATCTAGGCAAAGGACTTCTGTCTTTGCTGGATTCAATTTCAGCCCACTCTGCCTTAACCAAGTTGCCATAGCCTGCAGAGCCCGGTCTAAATTCTCTGGGACGCAGTCAGGCCAGCCGTCCATTAGTAGATAGTGCTGGGTGTCATCTGCATATTGGTGGCACCCAAGCCCATATCTCCTGGCAATCTGGGCAAGGGGGCGCATATAGATGTTAAATAGCATCGGTGAGAGAACAAATATATGTTTGTAATAATGAAATGTTAGAAATGAAGCAATGAAGAAAAGAATAAAATTAAATTTTAAAAATTTGGAGCATATATAAATCATATGCAAGCAAGTAAATTGTGATTGACAATTGAAATAAATACATTACTGTAGTATTGTAGGATATGTTAGAAGTAGATATGGTAGATGATGTAGATAACCCGGGCAGATAGAGCTCGTTAATGTAACACCTACCACCTGGAGGACTTGCTGCCGGCGTCCCGGCTTACTGGGCCATGGCAGATGACCCCAAGGTGAAAGGGTGGAGCCAGTACCGCGCACACTGTGCTTCACCTAAAAATTCCTCTGCGCAGGCCTGAAGGGCATATCCACATCCACAACCCACAACACACCAAGTCCTGCAGCGATGGGCAAGGGGCGAAACGGCAGGTGGAAAATGCCACTGGAAGCCGCAGTCCCGATCCTGCATGTAGGCGGTTCAGGGTATTGGTCGCCTGATGCTGACCCGGAGACGAAAGCATCTTTCGGCAGCACCCTGAACGACCAAGCAGCCTTATCTAGGGACTTTTCCCTGCAGCTACTGTGGCCGGATCTGCCTGTCCCGCATTGGTCTTGTCAGCCACCAGCGAGCCTGCAGCAGACGTGGACTACTGCACCCTTCTTAAATCTTCGTTCGCGAAGTCAAGCCGAGAGAGATAATCATAGATGATTGTCTATGTTTACGTTTATGCAGGGGTCGTTTTATAGGAAAATAGGTGTTGGGACTCATTAGAATAACTCATTAGCATATGCCACCACCCCCCAGCCAGAAGCAACCTGATGTAAGAAAGGAGAGCCCCAGGTGAGTGAGGCCTGATTGGGCTGGCTAGAGATCCAGCCAGCCCAAGCAAGCCTCACTTGCCTGGGGCTCTCCTGGGCTGCCCTTCCCCCCAGTCAAAAGGCCAGCAAGCCACCTGCCACCTAAAATCACATAAGAAGTGGAGAAAGGGTGGCGTGGGCTTCTCCAGGGGTTAACGAGAGCTGCTGGGTGTGTGGCAAAACTCATGGTGGCTGGCTGGCTGCCTGCTTTCCTAATCCAGGGGTTGTTATACAGCTGCATCTACTATTCAATGGACAAGGTAGGCGGGGAGGAAGAGGGGGAACCCACAGAAAGGTTCAAGAGCAGCACTCCTATGAGCTTCTGCTGAATCTGAGGCCTGTGTTTATGCATATGTAACACATTTGTCTGTTATTTATAATTGTAGTAGTGTATTTTTTGTGTTTGTAAAATTATAAAATTTATTTTTCAAAAAAGTGGCAGCAGTGAGCTGAGCAGGTACTGTGCCATTCTGCCATCCACACAGTGGTTCCGGGGCTCCATCCTCTAGTTTTGCCCGAGGCTCCAGAATCACTGAAATTGCTGCTTTTTGTGGCTCCACACAATTTGTCTTATTTGCACCATGGGCTACAATTTATACATTTGCTAACCCAGCACTATTGCTTTCATGGTGGCGAAATAGGTTTAAAAAGGTAAAGGTAGTCCCCTGTGCAAGCACCAGTCATTTCCAACTTTGGGGTGATGTTGTATCACAGCGTTTTCATGACAGACTTTTTTAATGGGATGGTTTGCCATTGCCTTCCCCAGTAATGGAAGACTGAGTCAACCTTGAGCCAGCTACCTGAATCCAAGTTCTACCGGGATCAAACTCAGGTCATGAGCAGAACTTGGACTGCAGTACTGCAGCTTACCACTCTGTGCCACAAGACTCCTACAATAGGTTTACCCCCTCCCTTGTACGGATATCTCATGTGAGCATGGTGTCCCATACCAGCGCTTAAGGTCAAGGTCACATATTTCTTCCACTATGAAGGCAGAAAGAAAAACATTTCACCTCACCTTTAAATGTGCCTTCTTTCTCAACATTCTAAATAGAGAATAAAATGCAAATTACTGTTTTCAAAGGTAACTGATTAGCCTTCGTATCTCCTCCTGTTCACTGAGAATGTACAACATGCGCAGCTGACCAAAGCGCAGCAACTCTCACGTTCTCCTAAGTCAGTAAATCCACACTACAGGAGAATTAAAGGGTAATTGGTTTCATTTCCATATTAAAATACATTCACATCATATTGTCAGCATTTTAAAAAATTCATAACATTTCTCTGAATATGATTTTGGGCTTCAAAGAGAGAATACAAAATGAAGTGCATGAAAAAATTACATTGCACATTTCCCTGACGATAGCATTTTTTCTGTCTCACTAAGGTCACAGTCTTTATCTACATTTTCATGACTGAGGAGCACTGAGGAGAGAGAAACAAAAGTGTACACTTAAAGCATTAACATAAAGCTTGTTGGCATCTGCAACCAAGAACACGAATGTGCCCTTGTGAGTTAAGAATGGACAGGCTAAGATGCAGAAGAGAGCAGAAGGCAAACATGTAGTTGTCCAAAGCACACGACAAATCCCACAGTTTATTAATGTATTTGTTTTTGCGGATGGAATTTCTTTGCCCCTCCATCACACAGATAATGGCTTGGATGTACTGGAGCTTTCCGTATACAGAAGGGGTCTCTGCCCACAGAATGTAGCTCTCCTGTCCTGCTGCAGCCTAAAATGCCACTCAAATGCTACTGCTGAGAAAAGGGGGCTTTCAGAAACCACTGGGAATGTAAACAAGACACCACATGAATATCCCCAGTCTATTCAATTTCCCACCTCTCTTTAAAGAGGAAGAATAATTAAAAAACATGAAAAAAGCAAATCTTTAAAACTGGATTTTCCCAACAGTTAATCCAAGTCATCAAAAGCTAGCTCAGGATTTCAGTGGATCTACCAGCCATTGTCTATATCTCATAGCAGCTAGCTATCTGAGAATGTCCTTGGGGAAAATAACCTAATACTATGTTTTTCTCAGTAACCCACTATGCAAGCGTGGCATCTCCTTAGCATCTGAGCACAAAAATAGCCTTGCTACAACATTCAGCTTCCAGCGGGGACTAGCCAGATGCCTCCATAAAGTTTACAAGTTAGGCATGAAAGAAACTGTTCTGCATTGTTATTTGTCTCTGACATATATTTGGAGATATAATGCCTCTGGATGTAGAGGTTCTATTAACTACCATGGCCAAAAATGATTTTGAGTCCTATCCTTCATGAATATAATGATTTGTGTATTGAATAGTAGCTGGAGAAATCTGATCATAGTACAGGCACTGGCAGGATAACTTGGTATCTCCACAATTAAGTGGAAGTCATATAGTGATTGATAAGGAAAGGAAAGGTCCCCTGTGCAAGCACTAGTCATTTTCAACTCTGGGGTGACATTGCTTTCACAACATTTTCATGGCAGACTTTTTACGGGGTGGTTTGCTGTTGCCTCCCCCCCCCCCAAGCTGGGTACTCATTTTACTGACCTCGGAAGGATGGAAGGCTGAGTCAACCTCGAGTCGACTACCTGAAAACCCAACTTCCGTCTGGGATCAAACTCAGGTTGTGAGCAGAGCTTAGGACTGCAGTACTGCAGCTTTAACACTCTGTGCCACGGGGCTCTTAAACATGGTGATAGATAAACACAGTGCTAAATTTGAATACCCAGTCAAGAGCAGTCATAGCATATATGGGGTCTCAGGCAAAAGCCCAGGATGAGGCTCCAGAATCACTGCAAACTCTCTACTGTTGCCCCAGCAGCACCAATTAAGGGGTGGCCTCACCCCCTGTGAGGTAGGTGAGAGCTGTATCTGCTACCATAAGCCTGCTGCCCAAATTGGGCAGGCATGAGTGGCATCAGGAGTCTGTTGTTTTCTTCTCCCCTTCTTCAGGGGGTACAGTTGTGAGTGCTCAGAGCACTTCCCAGTGTGGGCCAGGTGCCCCCTTTGCCCATTGGCTAAGATCCTCCCAGTACAATGTGTCATTTTTTAAAACTTCAGAGGCATTTTTGGATTCATGTATAATTGTTCCCATGCAAATGGGTACTGGAAGCACGAAGGGAAAAGATGTAATTTACTCATAGCAATTGTGGATGCCTTTCAGTCTGCACTCAGATTTTATGTGGTGCATCCCTTCCCATCAGCGTAAGGGACATCACTTCTCATGGAAAGCAAGGCAATTGAAAGTGTCAACTCTCACTTTCTTGCTGCATCAGCATTATCTCCTTGGTAAATATTTTCTATTGCTCAGTGAGCAGAAAACTGGTTGTTGGGAGATGTGCTTGAATAATGAGCAGTTTTGTCAAAGCCACTCGTCTCAGCATCAGTACCTCTAGCAACTCAACGTAAGGATGCTGTTTGCTAGTTTGACAAATGGGTACAGTGAAGACACCTTCTACAAAAGAGTAGATAAGAGGAAGAAGAAATAGCCCCAAACTTCAGTAAATGTGCCTGTTGCATGAAAAGGAGAATACTAGGATATCCAGCTGTGCAGCTGTCAGCAGAACAGGCTACCTACAGATACAGTTGGTTTTTCAGTATATCAGGAGGCTCCTCAGGTATGTAGAAAAGAAGTTACAAAATTAAAAAGAAAACCAGAATTACTTGATAAGGACTATCATCATCATTATATATAAAATCTCTATGGTGGTGGCCAAATGTAGCTTTCCCATTGGCTTATGGGTGCATTCTATGCATTCGACAAATCATTGGACCATCTTGGCTCAGTCAGCGTCTCTGATCTCCCATTGGCTGACTCCCCTGCCCCTGTCTACTGCAGGCCTGGGAATGTTGAAAAACCACCAACATAGTCTTACCTCAGAGACAGACACATCTCCAACTCTTCTCCTGTCTTCTCTGTCAACCAGCCTCACAAAAAGCATCATTGGCAACAGATCTCTGCTGCCCCATCAACAGCCCACACAGATGGCTTCCCAGCACATGTAGCCTCCAAAGGCCACAGAAGTAGCCAAGGAGACATTGCCATAATGCAGCTAGGCAGCAAGACCTGGCCCCACTGGAAGTGGTTCCACAGAGACCATGGCTGCCACCTCTTTCCTGTCACTGTTTCTCTCCCTTGTCCCCTCAGCCTTGCCCCTAGCCAGAGGCTGTTGCTAGGCAACCAACTTATGTCAGTAAAGGGAGAACCTCAGGTAAATAGAATGGCATACAGTCTATCCTCCAAAGCAGCCATTTTCTCCAGGATGGGGAGAGAGATCTGTTGTCTGGAGTTCAGTTGTGATCCCAGGAGATCTTCAGGTTCCACCTGGAGGTTGGCTGTCCTAGACCTGGCAGCACCCTCTGGGTGACTTGATGCCACCTAATTGGCATGATTAACTAGGCCTGGCTGCTTACGCCTATTCAGCATATAAAAAACATCCTGACTGTTATAGTGACAAAATTACTAAACTATGTACATAACAATAACATATTATAAAATACATAATTCATAATACATAAATAGTAGAGTTCCAATGTACAGGAGGCCGACTAATTATTCTGCTTTGAAGTTTTCTTCCAGTAAAGGTTCACTCCCAGCAAAGGTGCACCCTACATTAGTTCCACACTGGGGTTATATAACTCTCATAAATTTTACAACATTCCATTGGAAGGTAACCTCACACTCATCAAGTTTTACATTCTGGGACCAGCTCCAATACAACTCAAGGCTGGTCCCAGAATGTAAAACTTGATAAGACATTATGTCCATTTTGAAAATTGTATACAAAGAATGTTAAATGTTGAAGGAGGAAGAGAGTGAGGTTACCTTCCAAAGGAATGTTGTAAAATTTATGGGAGTTGTATAACCCTAGTGTGGAACTAATGTAGAGTGCACCTTTGCTGGAAGAAAACTTCAAGATAATTAGTCGGCCTCCTATACATTGGAACTCTACTATTTATGTATTATGAATTATGTATTTTATAATATGATGTTAGAAATAGTTTATTGTTATGTATACGGTTTAAATTTTGTCACTATAACTGTCAGGTTGTTTTTTACACATTGTCCTAGTGACTTCTCTCTTTGTATCTGTACTCCTTTTCAGCAGCAGCCAGACTATGACAGCCATTGTGACTTAGCAGTTGCCAACTCCTGATTGGAAAATTCCTGGATATTTGAGGAGTGAAACCTGGAGAGGGTGGGCTTAAGGAGGGGAGGGACCTCAGACAGATACAATGCCATAGCATCCACCCTCCAAACTAGCCATTTTCTCATGGGGAACCACTGTTGCCACTCTCCAGGAGAGGGCTGGAGATCACTCAGAATTACAACTTCTCTCCAGCTGGCAGACATCAGCTCTCCCGGAGGTGGGGTGGGAGTGAATGCCTTCACTTGGGTGGATGGAAAGAAAGCAAGGAGGGAGGACACTTGCCCAGAGCCTCTTTCTAGAGCCCATATTTTCCTTTACAATTAACTTTAATCCTACTTCTGTAAAGGGCTCAGAAGGTTGATGATAGTTGAGAGTCACTGTATTTGGGCCTGGACTGGTGGGGGGCATAAAGGCTGTGGGGCACAGCAGGCTGGATAATAGCTTATGGTCCATCGGCTCTGTCAGCTGTCTTCCTGTGTGGCAGATGTGCAAGAAAGAAGAGGAGTTAGTTTTTATACCCCACTTTTTCACTACCCGAAGGAGTTTCAGAGTGGCTTACAATTGCCTTCCCTTCCCCTCCCCACAACAGATACCCTGCGAGGTAGGCAGGGCTGAGAAAGCTCTGAGAGAACTGTGACTGATCCAAGATCACCCGCCTGGCTTCATGTGGAAGAGTAGGGAATCATACCTGGTTCTCCAGATTAGAATCGGCCACTCTTAACCACTACACCACACTGGCAGCTGAGGTTGCTGAAACACCACCACTTTACTTCCATGTATTACAATTAAAAAGTAATGTTGGGCTGGACTGTAGAGTAGTTTCCCCACTCTTCATATCCCTACAATGTCCCATTCCAATTCCCTTCTAGCAGCTCTTTTAAGGCCTTCTCCAAGCCTGTGGAGTTGCCCAGCCCATAGTGTAGCCAGTGCACCCATCACAAATAACAGTTTGCATGAGGACTCTACTAACATCAGAAAAGTGCTCCCATGAATGAAAACTGACATTTTCCTGTTAACAAAAAGGAAGCAGACTGTTGTATAGCTTGGTTCTTTTGATAGCACATTGCTAGAGTTTGTCAGAAGCAGTAGCATCTCTATTGGCTTCTATAGATTTTTTCAACGTGGAAAATAGAATTCAGTATATACTTCTGCTGTATATGTCTATACATATAGGCAACCTGTTTTCACTATTGAAGAATGGACTAGTCTAGACAAAATGGCTTACTGGGCACTGGATGGTTTTAAGGTGTGTTTCCTCATATTGTCACATCAATGGGCCTTATCTGGCAGCATCTCTCCATAGTCTCATAACAAGGTCTCCCTTAGCCAGTCTACCCAAAGAAAAGGGCTGTGGCTCAGTGGTGTAACATGGACCTCACAAAAGGACCTAAGTTCATTCTCATTAAGTTAAAGGATCTCACATAACAGGTACAGCAGAATTCCTTTCTGCTGAAGGGAGCATGGCCCAGTGGTGGGAACTCCTGCTTTGCATTCAAAAGGTGTCAGATTTAATCACTAGCATTTCCAGGTAAAGGGTCTTAGGTAACAGGTGACTCCTTTCATTGCTTGAGACCTTGAAGAACCACTGCCTGACAGTAGAAAGTACTGACCAAGATGGACCAGTGGTTGGATTCTGATTCAAAAAGATAAAGCAATTATTCAGTGCGATTCTTTGAACTAGTGGTTTGTTCCATACTGTTTGCTTGTCCCTCAGACTTTCACTGCTTAACACAGTAGTGGACAAATAGCTGTGGTGGCCTCTAGTGCTGGAGGTGGATTTCATCATTTTTCAAGATGGTGCTTTTATGCTTACTGGTAAAGTGGGTGCACTGCATGTTGCTGCTCACTTTCATCATAGTTCGTGACTGATAAGATGACCATCCCAAAGGGTTTCCTTTTGGCAATGAGACTTGGTACTTGGATACTCTGACACTTAATAGACAGCATCACTTCTTGGAAGTTGTATCACATTTGCTTTGATCCAGGAAATGGTCATCCATGACCTTATCATGGATCTATAACATGTCAGAATGTTCTGATGATTATGAGCCAGTTTGGTGTAGTGGTTAAGTCTGCAGATTCTCATCTTGGAGAACCAGGTTTGATTCCCCATGCCTCCACATACAGCTGCTGGAGTGACCTTGAATTGGTCATAACTCTCTCAGAGCTATTCTGCTCAAGAGCAGTTCTTGGGGAGCCCTTTCAGCCTCGTGTACCTCACAAGGTGTCTGTTGTGGGGAGGGGAAGGGAATGGAGATTGTAAGCTGCTCTGAGACTCCAAATGAAGGGTGGGGTATAAATCCAATCGCCTCCTCTCATTGTTATGCAGATAACTTTCAGCTACATGCTGGAAAAAGAATGAGTAGAATGTCTCCTTGCCAGGATTGCTTAGGGTCTACTAGATACAGTTGTTATTGAATAAGTCACTCCCAATGAATTTCAATTGTCATCATCAAGAGAATTGATTCAGCAATTACCTAGATAAAAATTACATCTCCTTGCAAGAAAACTGAGCCAAGCCTTCCAACTAGGCTCCAAACATGTTTACAAACATGGTCACAGTCCTGTTTGGAGATACAGAACTTCCACAGATGTTTTATTGGAAAGAAAAGTGCCTAGCTAACTCCTGAATAAATCCCCTTGATAAAGTCCACCAAATCATTTAAAGAATGGCTTAATAAATAGTAGCTGTAATTTATTCGCCATATCTCTTGTTTCCTATTATAACTGTGTCCCCTTCTTTAGTTTGTTTGGTTGAACAGAGAAAATACCCAAGAAGAATTTAAGAGGAAAACATTCACATTAAGATACATATATACAAGATACAAGGGTAGCATAACTGCTCATCAAATTACAGTAGGCCTCTTTCATTCTGATGAAGAAGTCATCATTACAGTTAGCTGCCATGTTAAAAAAGCTGACTGTGGTAACTTTGCCATTTGAGCCATCCTCTTGGAGCTGGTTTATTAGCATATTACACGTCTATCATACCTTCTTACCATCACAGAACTCAGGGCGATATATGTTGGGTTCCTAGGAGGTCTTTCGTTGAGGCACTTATTTGACTTTCAGATGCTTAACTTCAGAAAGGTTCAAGAAAGGTTGCTGTGGTATACTGCACAGCCTAATGTAATGAAAAGGATGTTACTAGTAGCTGCATCACCTTGGAAAGTTTTTTTCTCTCTTCATGTATAGCACCTGGTATGTGAGGAGGGAATATCATATTGGCATGGAATATCCCATCTGAAATAAATGGCATCTGTGGGTGTGGACAGAGTACTCAGAATACAGTGGTGTTGTGTCACTTCATAAGAGTTTGCAAATGTTGTAGGATGTGAGTGGGAGAAAGGGTGGGGTTTGCAATTTTTGGGATTGCCTCCATGGCAGTTTTAATGTGTGAGTTCTTAGTGCACTGATTTTGGTGGACTTGGAAGGGTGCAGCTCTGTTTAGGACTGACTTGTAAATCTCTGTGTAGAATTTGTGCTTAATACGTACAGTATAAACCCTTTGGAAAGCATATCCTTGTGTACCTAGTTACGACTTTCTAGAAAGATAACTGACGCATTTCCTGGTTTTTTACAGGTTGTGTGGAGGAAACTTGGAGATGCTGCAGGCTCGTGTCCTGGAATTAGACAACACATGTCTGGAAACCAGTATAAAGGACCAATGTAAATGGATACCAGAATAAGAAGAGTTTTAACTGCTGGTGGATTTGACCCCCGCTCACTGGAATTTCTTCGCTGACGATGTGATTACTCCATGCACTCTCTAGATAGATTCTGAAACTGGTACAACTTTTTCACAAAGACTTTGCTGTAAAGTGTCCAAATCTCCTGGTGTTCAATATGTATAGAATGATCCAACTCTGCTTCTTTTAATCCTGCCAGGAGCATTTCAGTGTAAATGCTAAAGAGAATATAGGTGATATCATCAAGGCTGCTCAAAATCTAACCTGGAAAAGCAGAAGAAGAATCCACAGAGAAAATGCTTATTTTTTTGATAGCTGCAGTGGACTTTTAGTAAGATTTTCCCAGGAACTTTTCACCAGATTGGAGAGATGCCAATGGACTGTGCCTTTGGTCTTCAAAGTTTGGGGAGAATCTGTTACCCCTGATAGTCTTACACTTGAACATGACAAATGTTAGGTAATGTTGCATAGGCAAATGGCAGCAGAAACATTTCCTTTTCCAGTTTGTAGAAAACTTGCATTCTGAGGTGCTAAAAACCTTCAAGTCTCTTAACCAGCCAGTAGTGTAGCAAAGAAAACTGCAGCAGTAAAATACAGAGCCCCCCCCCTCAACAAAAGGGAAAAATTCTTTTAATTTCCACTCATTTCAGTGAATGCCTTCCAAAGAGAAGGTAAACTCCCTTCAGCAAATGCAGTGCTTTTACAGCCCATTCCTAAAGTGACCTTGATGATACAGCACAGAAGGACATGTGCTGGTGTAATAGGCAAGACCTTTTGTGTGCTGAAGACATGATAGATCCATACTAATCAGGAGCCAGGCTAACAGTAGTTTAGAGGCAGGTTCTTCAGTAACTGCAGTGGGATCCATTGCCAAGCCTAGCTGGGGATTTGTCATGCCCTTTGAGTTGCACAGGTAGAAACTGATGAGGCACTCTGAAAAAAAAAGGTGAGGGGCATGCAAGGGAGGACCCTCAGGGTTTGGTGAGACAGGTAAAGGGAGTATTCCTAGTGCTCTGGCAGTTGCGTTTTTGGTATGGCCCATTTTAAAAGTTACAAGTGGACTTTCATGTATTCAGCAGAATGCAACTGGAACCAATCAGGTAATGGGATGTGCTGAAAAACAACACAGGCAGAGGAGATGGGTCAGATTCCTTACTTGGGGAGCTTCCACACAGGATGTGAAAGTGTGTTCCCTCTGGCGGCGGCGGCAGCAGCAAGTGACATAGAACTGGGCAGGAACAATGTCCACACTCTGCTTTTGTAACTGCTTCTCCACTAGTTCTCTTATCATGTCTGTGCAAAATAAATGATCAATATCATGTCTCTCTGCCTCCCTATCTCAGCAGCCTTCTTTCTCCTTTCTCTGGGTTGTAAAGCTACAGCACAGCTTACCTGAGAAAAGAGAAGAACAGCCCATTAAAGGTCCAGAAGGTGTGTTGTGGAAATGCAGAGGTTAGCTTGGTTCCACCCCTCCCCATAGTGGCTGCAGGTAGAGCATCCACAGATTCTCTAGCTGCAACTGCTTTCCCCTCTCCCCACCATTGAGCCTGATTGGGGGGGGGGGAGTTCTTTTGATCTGATCTAAAGGGGAAGGCCCTGGGAGATTTATGAGCCATGCTCAGAATGAGTACAATGTCATCTGGACTATCCCACTTAAATCATGGGCTTCCTGTTTTCTGTGTGGGGAAAAATCCCTGTGTGGAAAAAGCTGTGGTTGACTTTTCATGTTGGTCAGTTGATCAAGGCTTCTGCTTCCACATCTCACTAACTCTAATTTGTCCCAAGTGATGGGTGGAACCACCTCCCTATATCTGCTCCAGAAACAATTAGGAGTATCTAGATTTAGCTGTTTAGACCTGACGCACATTGATGACAATCATTGCTGCTTTCTAGCACCTGGAGACTGATAACTTGCAAACAGGGACCTCTCCATCTCTCCTTCCATGGTGGAAAAGAGGGCTACATCTGTAGATTAAAGGATGTTTGTTCAGGGCAGGTAAACATTAGGAAAGCTATAGTTCCCACAAAATGTTGTTTTGGAACATCAAGAACTTCCCTAAAACCTTTGGGTCCTTGACTGCAATATTTGCTGCCTCTATAAACTGTGAGGATATGGCAGCAAGGGGGGCTTAATTTGTTAACTACAGGACACAAAATTCACCAGGGCTCTGGGTATACTAGATCATGTGTAATGTGGCTCCCTGAGCAGCTGTGTCTCAGGTGAGTTACAGGTGCTGTGGTGCCCAGCTCCTTTGAGTACATCACATGCACAAGAGTTTCCAGTGTCACATTTCCTTGTACAACCTTTTTATCACTCTTGGAGCCCTCCCCACCACCTTGGGTACATAGCACAAAGTGAGAAAAAAAAATGAGAGTTTCTCTCAGAACCTGAAGCCTGCATTATGGTTGTGGCTTCCAAACCTGGTAGCCTCAAAGAGCTCTGATCTAGATCTGTGTTGTGCCAAATCCTGGATTGTCTTGATTCACAAAATGCACACAACCAAAATCTGGTATCTGTATTCCTCCTTCATCCATATTTTCAGAACACACCACTTTCACTTTCTGAGGAGAGCTTTAACTCATGAAAGCTTATACCATGGAAAATTTTGTTGGTTCGACTCAAATTTTGTACACCTTTATTAGCTGGCATTATTATATGATAGCAGGCATGCGATCCAGTCCTAGCTGTTGAATTTGTTCCTGTGTAGATAGTTCAGAAAATGTGTGGGATGGTGCCTTTGCTTACCCAACTGCCCCAGCTCTCTGTGCTCCCATTTTTGTGTCATGTAGAAAGTATATAAATCCAACTCAAGTGGGCAATGGCTGCTGTTCCTGGTTTCATAGCACTGACTCCTACTTTTGTGCTATTGCTGAGCTCTAGGCTGGATTATGATATCAGTGCAGTATGGATCATGGTGATGCACTGGTCAATGCAACTCTGTCTAAATGTGTAATTGCTGCTGCAGGGAGCTTTAGGATTGAGCTGCTATAGACACTAAATAATTGACACCACCAACCCAAGCCCTAGCACAAGTTCTTTCCAAATATCAAGGTGTAATTTCTTCCATCTACTTTTCCGCATGAGATTTTACTGTCACAAGAATCTATAAGAGCCATCAAGACAGCACTGCATTTATAAAAAAGCTTTCCTTGTCAACAGTTGCATCCTTTCCAAGGAAACTTTGAATATTCTTGAAAGCATGACCATTCATCTGAGGCTTAAAACTGTTATTGAGTTTTTGGACCTGGATGAGCTTACTTTGACATTACCCCACTCCCCAAAGCATATACCATTAGATCATGTGTATTGAAATGCTCTGATAGCTATTTTGTGTATATATCAAAATGCAGCACCAGTTTCTTGTATGAATGTGCAACAGGCTTGTGAGTAAATGCTGTTGCTTTGACCTTTTAACCATAGCTGACTATTAAAAAAAATAGGAATGCAACAATTCCCAGGTTTTGGGTTTTTTCTTAATAAGATTTGTTTCTAAGCTGATATTCTCCTGGGGTTTCAGTTCTTTTCTTTTCTTTTGGTGGGCTTTGTTACATGTTGTGTTATTGGTCTGTGGGTCGTGGAATGTAGCGGCACTGTAGCAGTACAACCTTTTTATCCTATGATAGCACGATGTAAAATTGGCCAGCCATTTTGCAGGGGATGGGGGTCACAATGGGGTTGATTTGCTGCAGTGACTTGGTGACTTTCTTTTATTATTTCTTATGCCATGCTAATCAAGATCACTGCTTTCATTACTCATCTAAATTGTTGTATTCCTATAACTATGAGAGGAACAGAATGTGAAAAGAGAAACCCTCAAAGAATTTGTATCTGCAGACAAAGGCCGGGGTCCAAAGAACTGTGTGAAATGTGCCCAATGGGGTTTTAACTTCTTTTTCATTGGATGGTGGATACCACTGTTGTATCACCTCCTGGTCTTACAAAGAGCTTATTATGTGGCTGAACAGGCTTCTGTTCACAAAGTGGAATCCCAGAACCTACCCCTTCGGCACTGTTTGCAACTAGTTTAAAAGTTCTTTGAATCCAGGCCAAGCTCTGTAGGGGCTAATTTGAGAGATGCTGGTCTTTTGACATGAAATGTATGTAAATTTTGATACTGTATTAAAACTATTTTTTTACAATTCACCATATAATGGGGGTACCAAGCATATGTGTTCATCTTAGCAATGGTAATAAATTATTTAATCTCATGATGATTTGCTTGTTTGATGTTGCCTAATGTTAGAGCTCATGCTCAAGGTATGTAATGACCATTTGTATGTCCCTTCCTGGTCACAGCTGATGCCAAACTGTCAGACCCTAATCTAGTGTCCTGTTTCTGGTCTGGCCAGGTACAGCCCAGACCAGTACATGGCATGTCAGAAGCTAGATCAAAGGCCTGGAGATCCAAGTACTTACTATTAATAGCAAAGGAAGTGTCAGCTGCAAATAGGAACTGGCATAAACAGGTTGCAACTTCCATGCTTACAATCTTCATGGGTACATTAGTGAGATCCTGACAAGACTTATAGTGCAATCATATGCAAAATTACACCAGTCTTCTGGTCTGGGCCTCAGCTTGAACTCATTGCTATTATTGTTTTTTGGGTCCCAAGAGTAATCATAGAGTATCTACAAATGAATGAATGAGTCAAGTGGTCCTGGTCTCCCAATTTTAGCACTTCCCTTGATAGGACTTTCTCATAGATCTCTGGATTTCCCTGTGAGGATTTTAGACTAGGGACCCTCTGTAACATAGTACCCGGTTTTAATCCCCTTTCCCTAAACTTATACATTTTCATTACATATTTCAAACAGTTGTGCTGCCATTTGTGTGCCATTGGTGGTATCTTAGATCAAGCACAGCCCAGTTCTGGTCTCAAACCCCAGTAGAAAACCAGTGATCTAAGTAGGCCCAAAGACCAACCTGCTTCACATTTGCTAATTAGGAATGGGAAGCTCTTCACTTCCAGGCCTTTAAAGGCATACATAGAACTTGGACGGAGAGTAAATGTGGAAGTGTACTGGCCTCTGACTGCTGTAGCCCCTACTAGAAACAAAGCAACTGTTGCATCCCTGGTCCTGGCTTAGAAGGGATCAGAGGATTCACGTGACACTGGGGATGAGCTAGTGAAATACTTCACTACTGAGAGGGATTCCCCCTTCAGATGGCGAACCAGATTTCAGCAACTTTGACCATCCAAATAGCTCAAGCCCTTTGGCGGGCCACCCCTCCATATGTCCGATCTCCACAGGTTGCTTCATCTCTTTCACCTGATAACTATAAGAACAAAAGAAATGGACTCTGAGTCCTGATTCTCCTTTAAGGAATGGCTGAGAAGGAGGAGCTTGACTCAATGCATTCTACTCTGAAGTTTCCATGGGTTTTGCCCTATGGACTGTGGCCAACCAAGACTGAATATTTGCTTCCTTATGGATACCAAACTTGCACCTTTAGAAGCCAAGCTCTAATGATATTCTTGACAGAAAGAGCTTGTCATACTGATATTACAGCTAGCATTGCCTTCACTTCTTTTTTTCCCATCCCACCCAGCAGCCACTTGGGGTAGACTAAATGCTACGTAAGCACAATAAGGATTCTCAAGCCCACCCCCTCTCAAGCCACAGGGGAGACTTGCATAAATGAAGTAGAAATGTTACCATGGGAACAAGACTGACTTGAGTTCCCCAAAGAAATGGGCCAAAGCTATAAATATAATAACAGATTTCTTCATTACTGGGGGAAAATAAAACACCCAATGAAAAGCTACAATGGAACCCAAGGGAAAAGAAGCACAAAGAAGAAACAAAATGAATGAGCCATTGGAAAGCTCTTGAATATGAACTCCCACCCACATTGTATGCAATAGAATACATTTTTAAAAGAAAGGAATACACGAAACCCACACGAAACACATTTGGCATCAGTAAAGGTTAGTGGTTCAGGTTTTCATCTTTTGTTCTGATCCTCAAATTGCTTCTGAAAATTGCCATTCTCTCCACCTTAAGGTTTGTCCACTTGGTGAGTTGAGAACTGGTAGGTTTTGAACCCCCAAATCAATTGCATTCAGGAGTGAGCTGGAATAAATGCCTTTCCCAGTGATATTAAGACATCTTTTTCCCCAAGTGTGTTCACACTGAACTTATTAAAGGCCACAAAACTGATTGTGGTGCAGGGCCAAACTAGTTTTTCATTGGCTCCTTTGATATTTCCAACAGTATATGCATGAAGCTGCGGTATACTGCATCAGACTTGGTTTACCAAGGTCAGTATTAGACTAGCAGCAGCTCTCCAAGGTCTCCCAGCAGAGTTCCTTCACATCATCTACTACCTGATCCCTTTTAACTGGAGATGTCGGGGACTGAATCTGAGACTCTTTGCATGTCTAGCAGATGCCTAATCAGTGAGCTATGACTCTACAGAGTGGGTGCAGCCAGGAATCTGCACTACTGTGAATGTGTGGCTTTGAGTAGCAGAGCCCCAAAGAAGGGTTGCTGAAGGGTTTCCTGTGCCTCATATTGCCCAAGTCACATCTAGAAGTCTTTCAGGATCTGTAATGCACAGGAGGAATTTAGGCACCTGTGCGTTATGCACCTCCTTGTCACCACTTCTCTTCAACCTCTACCCTACTGCTTTTCACCATAAATCACTTCCTTTTATGTCATCTCTATCAGGTTTGAGTCACAAGAGAGGAAAGGTACCAAAGACCTACCTCTCAGCAAAGTTATGAGAAAAAAATCTGTTCAGATCCTTTGAGTGAATGATAACCCAACCTGATAGATTATTGTGTTACACTTGTATAGCTTGTTGCAGTGATCAGATTTTACTTATGTCCACTGACGACACTACAGAAAACTATATTAACTCATTTCTACATATTCTCAATGACTAGTACAAAATAGATATTGAGGAACAGTTCAACACTCCACAAAGGTGACGTGAGCATGTCCCTAGCCCAAGCCTAAAAGTGTAATAACAAAACTGGATCTGTCCAGTATTCCAGAGGCCCTTGAGCAGGAGTACGGACACCAAAATATACCCTAATTGCTGCTCCCCAGCAACTGGTATTCCAAGATACACTGCCTCTAAAGATAAGAACATAAGAGAAGCCATGTTGGATCAGGCCAATGGCCCATCCAGTCCAACACTCTGTGTCACACAGTGGCCCAAAAAATTACACACACACACACATATGTGTGTAGATGGATGTTTCCTATATGCATTAGGGCTAAAAACTATTGCAAGACCTGTCCTCCATGATTTTACCTAATACCCCTTTAAGTGTTTATGCAAGTAACCATAAAGACAACTTCTGCCAATGAGCTCTCTCCATTAATTTTCCTATTTGGCCACAAAGAACTTATTTTGTCTGTCTATCCCACCATCTTCACTCAGTTTCCCCATGTTCTAGAGAGGAAGAACAAGGCCTACTATCTCCTTTCTTTATAGCAGATGCATTTTTAAACCACAAACTAATCACCTATATCAAAAAGCTCCAAGCCCTTTAGCCATTCCTTGTAGGGAAGTTCCTTCAATTCCTTGAGCACTTGGTTGTCTTTTTCTGTAGCTTGCCTTTTTAAAAATGTGGATGACAAGACTACCATTTTTCTTAGTTCGGCATTTCATGAGGAACAGTTAAGCTCCTCTTACCTCCCAACAGTCTTGATGTTTGGTGTTTGGGAAAGAATGATTCTGAATCTCCTCTTGATTTCTGCCTCCCTAGAAATCAATTTATTTTGTCTCTCTCTCACACTCACTACTTCCATCTACTCAAAATGCAATTTGAATTTAAAATTATTATTATTATTATTATTATTATTATTATTATTATTATTATTATTATTATTATTAATTTAATTCCAAACCAAGATGAACTTTTTGGATGTCCCATCAGTTTATAAGGAATTGATCTGGTTATTCTAAATTAGTTGACAAATTAGATGATGGGTAGCTCACTGTCCCTACTCATTATTTCTGGATGTGGGTCGGTAAACATTTATTTTATTTATTTATTTTATTATATTTGTATCCTGCCCTCCCCTGAGGGGCTCAGGGTGGCTAACATCAATTAAAACAACATAAAATTACATTATTACAATAAAATCACAATAAGTTATTCAGACATCTTGAACATATACAATTTTAATCCCTAGATGGCATAATAATAATAATAGATTTTATTTATATCCCGCCCTCCCCGCCTAGGCGGCTCAGGGCGGCTAACAACATTTCACACAATTAACATAAATAGATAAAACTTTAAATTTAACAATTAAAAAGAAATTAAACATAAAAACCAGTTAATTAAGTTAAAATCAATCAATCAATCATCAAATCAAATCAAATTTTATTCTTATATCCCGCCCTCCCCCACCAGAAGGCGGGCTCATAAAATACATAATTCAAATTACATTAAATATATCTGGCAGCAATAAAATTGTTTGGCGCTGGTTCTGCCAGTTTAGATAGTTCCGTGATCGTATTATAGATGGCGGTTCTTTATTCTTAGCAACTCAGCAGTCGATATCGGCATAGGCTTGTCTGAAAAGGGCGGTCTTGCAGGCCCTGCGGAACTGGTCAAGGTTCCGCAGGGCCCGCACTTCCTCCGGAAGTTGGTTCCACAATGCCGGAGCCGCAGCTGAAAAGGCCCGTGTTCTGGTGTTTTGAAGTTTGACCTCTCTCGGCCCAGGGATGGTCACTTTATTTTTACTCATTGACCTCAGTGCCCTCTGGGGTTCATATGGGGAGAGACGGTCCCTTAGGTAGGCTGGTCCTCAGCCATATAGGGCTTTAAAGGTAATAACCAACACTTTGTACTGGACTCGGTAGGTAATTGGCAGCCAGTGCAGTTCGCGCAGCCCCGGCCGTATGTGCTCCCATTTCGAAAGCCCCAATAGTAGCCTGGCCGACGCGTTCTGCACCAGCTGCAACTTCCGGGTCCAGCACAGAGGTAGCCCAAAGTAGAGGGCATTACAGTAGTCCAATCTTGAGGTGACTTCTTGATTAGCGCTGTTTACTGTGATGTTATTGGATGTTATTGAGTGCCTTGCATTTCTGTTTGGGTCAGATTATAGGGATCTGTTGAGGCTGGGTGAGTGGGCGTCAACGTGGCAGATGTGGTTCAATGTGGCCAAGTGCAAAGTAATGCACATTGGGGCCAAGAATCCCAGCTACAAATACAAGTTGATGGGGTGTGAACTGGCAGAGACTGACCAAGAGAGAGATCTTGGGGTCGTGGTAGATAACTCACTGAAAATGTCAAGACAGTGTGCGTTTGCAATAAAAAAGGCCAACGCCATGCTGGGAATTATTAGGAAGGGAATTGAAAAGAAATCAGCCAGTATCATAATGCCCCTGTATAAATCGATGGTGCGGTCTCATTTGGAGTACTGTGTGCAGTTCTAGTCGCCGCACCTCAAAAAGGATATTATAGCATTGGAGAAAGTCCAGAGAAGGGCAACTAGAATGATTAAAGGGCTGGAGCACTTTCCCTATGAAGAAAGGTTGAAACGCTTGGGACTCTTTAGCTTGGAGAAACGTCGACTGCGGGGTGACATGATAGAGGTTTACAAGATAATGCATGGGATGGAGAAAGTAGAGAAAGAAGTACTTTTCTCCCTTTCTCACAATACAAGAACTCGTGGGCATTCGATGAAATTGCTGAGCAGAAAGGTTAAAACGGATAAAAGGAAGTACTTCTTCACCCAAAGGGTGATTAACATGTGGAATTCACTGCCACAGGAGGTGGTGGCAGCCACAAGCATAGCCACCTTCAAGAGGGGTTTAGATAAAAATATGGAGCAGAGGTCCATCAGTGGCTATTAGCCACAGTGTATGTGTGTATATAAAATTTTTTGCCACTGTGTGACAGAGTGTTGGACTTGATGGGCCGTTGGCCTGATCCAACATGGCTTCTCTTATGTTCTTATTAAGATATTCATGCTGTGGGGTGGTGAAATACTGGACGCCTCCATTAGATGTTAAAAGCCGGTTTAAGAACAATGGAGAATGATGTCCATCTATAAACATCCTTAATGTTTCCACAGATATCAGTTCAGCAAGGCTTTGGCCAAGTTTCTGGATCCTATTAGTCTATGCCTGCAATTCAGAATAGAAGACTGATTAGTAGGTCTAAGTCTGGTCCTAAATGGGAGACCCCTCCCCTCCCATGCCACATAGTTCCCCATAATCAAATAAAGGTGCGATATAAATAATTTCTGATTCTGTAACACTGAGGGGCTCATTTATGATGGGTCTGAACTTATCTTCATATTTAACACATGCATAAAATGTCCCCCACATGTCAAGCAAAAAATGGATTCTGAAGGATCTTTTGAGTCTCTTGTATATACAGTTCAGGTATGGTGAGAATAACCCTTCCAGGAAAGGAAAGAGGAGAAAGAAATGTAAGCCGAAATGCCCTCAAAACGAGGTTGGGGAATAGTCAGGTGGGCACCTGGCTCACTAGGGATCTTTTACCTATGTATACAAGATTAACCGTCCAGAAAGATAATGCGTAAGTCTCTAATTAAGTAAAATCAATTACAATTTATTAAGAAAAATATAGGCTTCCATACAAGATAAAATACTCATAAAAACACACATTCAGTCCTAGGAAACATAGATAGATAGATAGATAGATAGATAGATAGATAGATAGATAGATAGATAGATAGATAGATAGATAGATAGATAGATAGATAGATAGATAGATAGATAGATAGATAGATAGATAGATGGATGAAGACATGGGTAGACAAACAGGGTGATATTTACCTATCGTAGTCTTCAAGGAAGGCTCCAATGGTGACAAGCGAGGAAGTGGGAGAAGGGACCCGAAACTGATCAGGAATCGGGGATGGATCTATGCAGTGGAAGTTGGGATACTGATAGAAGCACACCTGTGGGTAGCTAGTCCACAGATTATAAGGACTCTCTTGAGCCCTCAGGGGATGGGAGGTACGAGGGAGGAGAAAGGGGAGGCTCTGCAGTGACCATAAGGGCTAGACTACTGCAGTAGCCAATAGAAAGTTCATTGGTGGCACCTAATTGGGTGCCTGTTCTTGACCAATGGACTTGCCTGGATCCTGGATACCTGAGAGAACTTTCAGGTTGAAATAGACTAGGGGGCGGCTACAAAGTGACAGTTGGAAAGAAGAATAGAAGTGACTACTGGGTGGGGAACACTCAAGATTAGGGAACTTATCTGAAAGGGTGACAATAGAGTCTAATTGTGGCCTAGGTAACACCCAGCATGTACAAAGGAACTTGGGTCTGGCTGAAGATGGTCTTCCTCTTCTTCTGTCTTCTTCTGGGCACCAGTCTTTGTCTAGAGTTCCGTTAAACAAAGAAAGTGGCAGTTGGACTATTAACCACTCTGGGGTGGGTAGGTTGCTTGTAGGCCAAAGGTGACATCTGGTGTGTACGTAAGCCTTCTGCTGGGATGAACTGGAGTCAAGGCTGGCGGGAAGATGGCTACATGTGGTGTTAGCCCTCCACGGTGGATTCCATGGTCAGCGCTTCATAACCATTCGCCTGGATAGCTCCTGGCGGTGCAGTCTCTTCTGCTCCATGGCTGGTACACGAAACGACGGGAAGACGTTCGTGCTGCTGGTAGGCACTCTTGTACCAGTCTAGAGAGCCTATGTAGCTTATGGTTGCTTGTACAGTGTAAGTCCCTTGTGCCCCTGGGTAGGTTGACCCACACTCTCTGGCCAGACGTGTGTGAGTTACTTCTCCAGGTGCTCTGGCAACCAAGCTGGTAACTACGATGTTCAAAAAGGGGGCTTTTTCCTCACAGAAATGAGTGCTTAACCAGAGAGTCAGTCTTTTTGGAACCCCTCAACTTTGGTTTATTTTGTTGCAATAGATGAACATGGCTGTTCCCTTCTGTAATTATGGTTTATTAATAATTTTTGTCAGTCTTCAAAGAGCCCTTGGACTTCTGTTTTATCTTGTGGAAGCAGCCTAACATGATTAACCCCTCTGGTTTATCAACGTCTGTTAGCTACTAACTCAACCTAATGATGCATCCATGTTCAGAGGCAGCATACCTCTAAACATTAGGTGCTGGGGGAAAACAGCAAGGATCTTGCTTTCATGCTCTGCTTGTGGGTCCCCTAGTTGGGTGCTGATGATGACAGTCTGAACCAGTGGGGTTCTAGTGATGCTCTGATGTCAACTAGGCATAGGAAACAGGAGATATCTTGGAATTACAAGTGATCTCTAGACAACAAATCAGTTCCCAAGAGAAAATCGTCACTTTCAAGGGTAAAGTCAATGGCACTGTAACCTGATGAGGTTCCTCCCCTCTCCAAACCCTACCCAGGGTCCTCTCCCAAATCTGCAGAAATTTCATTACCCAGTGTTAGCAATCCTAACAGCAGGTGTTACTTCTTGACTGAGATTGTCTTTCCAGAAGCAAAGACATAAATTCAAAGCAGGGATGGATTTAGGGGGGGCTAGTACTGTTCCAAGAGTGTAATGTATTTTTTCCTTATGGGCGGTATATGAAATGCTGGGTTTTGCCATTTCATTTCATTTCTGCCATGAGGAACAGCAATTCAGGCATCTGCCACAGCCTATCTTGAGAAACATCCCTGTCTTTAGTCCCTCTGGAAGTATTAGCTCAGTGGTCCACAAAGTGTCTCCTCTCTGTACAGATTCTCCAGAAGCATTGCTTGGAGCATCAAAGAGCACAGATGCAAGTAAGGTTACATGGAAAGCATCCATCACAGATGCCATTATTACTGAATAAGTGCCAGGCAAACGAATTCTGTAATGATTCACTAGCAGTGTGACAATGCTACAATGATTTCCCACTCCAGTTCTTTTGTGGATAAATGTCCTAAACAGACAGCAGATCCTAAATTGTTCTTTTGTGGAGTAGTGTTTTCCCCTTCCCTGCAAACATATGGTTAAGAGTAAGGGGTTGCATAGATGCAGAAATTCTGAGGGAGCAAAGAGCATAGTTTGGCCATGAATTCAAAAAAGGTATTTCAGTGTTGCAACAAAATGTGGTATTGAGTACAGAATAAAGTTCTTTTGAAAAGTCATCAGTTTCATTTTATTTCATTTTTTTAAAGGAAGCATGTTACTAATCCTTATAGCTGTGACAAAAATCTTGAAAATATTTGGGCAATGCTTGCTGCAACCCCACATTCAATAACAAAAATTGCCATTTTTCACCCCCCTTCCCCCCAAAAAAATCAAAGGGAAACTGCAGGTGAACCTGTTGATTTGAACTCTTTATGAAGATCTGACAGTGTCAGACTTGGTCTCAACAGGGACTGGAAACAGCTCACTACAGAAAATAGTTATCCTTTTAAGAGGTTCATGTTTATTATAATTTTTCTAATGCATCACCAGTTGGGAATGATCCACATACACTCTCGTTTTTTTATGCTTTTGATTGGGACTCATTTGCATTTGTCCTCATTTGTGAAATACCAGTCTTTTGGACTGATGGACCTCCTTTGCAATAACATTAATATTCCCCACACTGCTTCTTTTTAGGTGGTGGAAAGTGCCATCAAGTCACAGCCAATTTATGTTATCCCATAGCAATTTCAAGGCAAGGGACTAACAGAGGTGGTTTGCCATTTCCTTCCTTTGCATAGCAGTCCTGGACTCCCTTGGTGGTCTCCCACCCAACAACTAACCATGGCTGACCTTGCTTTGCTTCTGATATCTGACAAGCTTGGGCTAGACTGGGCCATCCAGGTCAAGGTGCTTGTCTATACCCATGTATATAATTCTGGCAACTGAATGTAACACTTATTGTATCTGATAAAATGAGCTCAGTTTAAAAAGCACATTACGTTTGTGAGTCTCTTATGGTAGGAATACCTAAATCAATTCCCACATACCAGGGTGCCTCAAAAGCCTTTAAAGACATTGAGCCCATATACCTGCAGGATCATCTCTCCCACTATATTTTACTGTGACAGCTCTGTTCATCTGAGCAGAGCTTTCTTAGGGTGTCACCCTGCAAACAGGTAAAATCAGCAAGAACACATAGCCTCAGATTGTTAGGAAGACCCTCATGTTTCTATCCTTTTGCAAAATGTGTGCAACTGAATTGACCTGGAGGGCATTCCTGTAGAAGGAGGATAGCTGCAGCGTAATGCATCAGCTCAAGAGGAGACTTCTATTAGGCATAAGGTTTTTCCTACACTGATTGTGTTGTTGCCTTAAACAAATATGTTTGCATGCACTGTTCTGGGGTTTTTTTTCCTACACCCCCCCCCCCCAACCCCATTCTACAATCTCAGTTCTACTGCATTATTTCACATTACTAGGACTCTTCGCTGTTAGATTCAAATGTTATCATATCTATTAATCTGCTCACCGATTGCCTGATGTTATCATATTTTGTAATCGGCTTATGGAAAGTTTTTATCATATTTGTAATCTGCTTTGAGCCCAGTGAGAAAGGCAGACTGTAAATGAAAGTAATCATAATCATAATGAGGATGATGAAGAAAGATGAACACCACATCCATGGACACCACACTGGGAATTAATGCTTTAAGGCTTGTTGTTCTGCCGGCAGCTGACCAACCCCATGAAACTGGCCAAAGCTTTAGATGTGGAAGATGAAACAAACAAATCCTTGTCTCTTCAGAACATCCTATTATTTGCACATAATGAGAGCTCTTCAAGTCTGGCTCTTCCTCCTCCTTATTTAAGAGCCCTTGTTTTGTTTCTTAGAGCAGTAATCCTGCAAATATAACATGTAAGTGATGCATGAAACAAATAAAAACAAAACAAGGGAGGGGGGCCTTTAATTTAATTTTATGGCCCAGAAATGACTTATTACTGTAAATTAGGTTTCTGGAAACATGTTCATCTTAACTGTCTTGCTAAAACATTTAAAAGGAAACATTTATATAAAAATTGAAAGATGAATAATTCATCTCATTCTCTACAGATCACATTAATTAATTTAAAAAGAAAGCAAAACATTCAGAGTACTGTGACTCTGGGGCTGATTCCATGATGAGGCATGGCTGAGAGAATGTTTAGCCTGGAGAAGGAAAAGAGATTCAGAAAAAAATATGTTGACAGACTGCAAGCATTCAACTGCTCCCCACTAGCTAACCTTCTTGGTGAGTCCCCCCTTCCAAATTCGAAGGAAAGCCTCTCCCTGTATAGACAAATTTGACAACTTTGATCTTCTCGAAGCTTCCTCCTATCCTTAGACCCAAACTAGATTAGGCCATTTAAAAGCCTAATGAGGGGATTTTAAAATGCTCTGAGGGCCCATTCCTGATTGAGCCATCCCCTTTCAAGTGCTAAAATGGCTGCACTCACCCTATGACTCTTTTAACATTTGCAAGGGTGCACAAGAGGGTCTCATCCACTGCTCTGTGCATCCGATACATTGCAGCATTTCTAAATTGCCTTATTATTGACATCATTGTCCATGGGTTTGACAAAAGGACACTGTCACAATTAATTTGCTTCTCAGTGGTTCCTTCTTTTTAGTGAGTGAGTAAGTGTTACGATTAGTTAGAAAGTTAGAGGTAGAGTAGGGTAGGGTCATGGCTCAGAGACAGAGTATCTGCTTTTCATCCAGAAGGCCCAAGATCCAATCTCCAGTTAAAAAGATCAGATAGTAGGTGATGTGAAAGATGCCTGCTTGAGAGAGAGTTGCCAGGCCCCTTCTTGTAACCAGAGACTTACCAGGAGAAAAAGAAAGGTCCTGGACACTTCTCTGGAATTGAACAGGAAGTGACATCATCAGGCCAGCGACTTCTGGGTGATGCTCTGGTATTTGGACAAAAACTCAATGGTGAGACTGGCTTCTACCATAGAGTTTTTGCCCAAATACCAGAACATCACCCAGAAATCACTGGGGTGATATCACTTCCAGTTTGATGCCAACAATGTGGTCTGGACTTTCCTCCTTCTATTGGTAAGTCCTCCTGCAGACCAGCTGTTCAGTGGCTGGGTGCGGGGCCTAGTGGCAATGGACTCCTGCCTCCACCGGGGGAGGGTGGGTGGCAACCCTAACATGAGACCTGGGAAAACTGGTCTTAGTCACAGTAGACAATACTGACCTTGATTGAGCAATGTTTAACCAATGGTCTTACTCGATATAAAGTGGTTTCATGCACTCAGGTATGCATTCAACAGCCTTTTCAGTGGTGACACTGACCTTTTGGCATAACCTGCTAGAAGAGGTGCATATAGAATCTTACTGGCAAGGAGGGTTAGTAACATCCAGGTGGGTCCTGTAGGTTTCCCAGAATTATAATTGATATCAGTTCCCCTGAGGAAACAAAAGCTTTGGAGGGCGGACTTTATGATATTAACAGTCCTGCTGAGCTCCCTCCCCAAATTCTATCCTCCCCCAAATCTCCAAAAATTTCCTATGCCAGTTTTGGAACTGTAAGACCTGTGCAATCCAGAGGCCTTTGGAAATTAAGCTGCATCGTTGGTGACTACAGAAGCTGCTCAATTATATTATCAGGATTCTTGTAGTTGTTGGTATATTGTTTAGTGACATGTTGGTTCTGCTTCTTTGTTGTTGGATAAAAAGTTATCTTTGAGCTGTTGAACACATGATATCTGGTGCTGATTGTTTTATTGGATTGTGTTGTTTTATTGCTGCTTTATTTCATGCTGTAAACTGCTTTATGTGCAAAAGAAGATGCTTTTAAAAAACAATAATTGGATTTATATTTGCTTGGGAAGGGATCCGATACAGAGGGAGGAGCCGCTTTCCTCATTTGAATTTCATAAGTGTTCTTGTCAAGGTTTTTCGAGCACTTGACAGTACAGGAGTGCTTGCAAATCCCAATTCCCGCCCCCAAGTGGACCATGTAAAGGAGGAGTTTAGTGCACCCCTGTGTACAACATAAGAACATAAGAGAAGCCATGTTAGATCAGGCCAATGGCCCATCCAGTCCAACATTCTGTGTCACACAGCGGCCAAATATATATATATATATATACACACACACACACACACTGTGGCTAATAGCCACTGATGGACCTCTGCTCCATATTTTTATCTAACCCCTTCTTGAAGGTGGCTATGCTTGTGGACGCCACCACCTCCTGTGGCAGTGAATTCCACATGTTAATCACCCTTTGGGTGAAGAAGTACTTCCTTTTATCTTTCTCTACTTTCTCCATCCCATGCATTATCTTGTAAACTTCTATCATGTCACCCCTCAGTCGACGTTTCTCCAAGCTAAAGAGCCCTAAGCGTTTCAACCTTTCTTCATAGGGAAGGTGTTCCAGCCCTTTAATCATTTTAGTTGCCCTTTTCTGAACTTTCTCCAATGCTATAATATCCTTTTTGAGGTGCGGTGACCAGAACTGCACACAGTACTCCAAATGAGACCGCACCATCGATTTATACAGAGGCATTATGATACTGGCTGATTTGTTTTCATTGCAAACGCACACTGTCTTGACATTTTCAGTGAATTATCTACCATGACCCCAAGATCTCTCTCTTGGTCTGTCTCTGCCAGTTCACACCCCATCAACTTGTATTTGTAGCTGGGATTCTTGGCCCCAATGTGCATTACTTTGCACTTGGCCACATTGAACCGCATCTGCCACGTTGACGCCCACTCACCCAGCCTCAACAGATCCCTTTGGAGTTCCTCACAATCCTCTCTGGTTCTCACCACCCTGAACAATTTAGTGTCATCCGCAAATTTGGCCACTTCACTGCTCACTCCCAACTCTAAATCATTTATGAACAAGTTAAAGAGGATGGGACCCAGTACCGAGCCCTGCGGCACCCCACTGCTTACCGTCCTCCACTGCGAAGACTGCCCATTTATACTCACTCTCTGCTTCCTATTACTCAGCCAGTTTTTGATCCACAAGAGGACCTGTCCTTTTACTCCATGACTCTCAAGCTTTCTAAGGAGCCTTTGATGAGGAACTTTATCAAAAGCTTTCTGGAAGTCAAGGTAAACAACATCTATCGGGTCTCCTTTGTCCACATGTTTGTTCACCCCCTCAAAGAAATGTAACAGGTTAGTGAGGCAAGATCTTCCCTTGCAGAACCCATGCTGAGTCTTCCTCAATAACCCGTGTTCATCAATGTGCCTACTCATTCTGTCCTTGATAATGGTTTCTACCAACTTTCCCGGTATTGAAGTCAGACTGACTGGCCTGTAATTTCCCGGATCTCCTCTGGAACCCTTTTTAAAGATGGGGGTGACATTTGCTACCTTCCAGTCCTCAGGAACGGAGGCAGATTTCAATGAAAGATTACAGATTTTTGTTAGAAGATCCACAAGTTCAACTTTGAGTTCTTTCAGAACTCTCGGATGTATGCCATCCGGACCCGGTGACTTATTAGTTTTTAATTTGTCTATCAGTTGTAGGACCTCCTCTTTTGTCACCTCAATCTGACTCAGGTCTTTCAACACCCCTTCCAATATTAGTGGTTCTGGGGCGGGCAAACACTTCTCATCTTCCACGGTGAAGACGGAGGCAAAAAATGCGTTCAGCTTCTCAGCCATTTCCCCATCCTCCTTCAGTAATCCTTTTACCCCATGGTCATCCAAGGGCCCCACTGCTTCCCTGGCTGGTTTCCTACTTCTAATATATTTGAAGAAATTTTTATTGTTGGTCTTTATGTTTTTTGCAATATGCTCCTCATAGTCCCTTTTTGCCTGCCTGATCACAGTCTTGCATTTGATTTGCCACTGCCTGTGTTCCCTTTTATTAATCTCACTTGGACTGGTTTTCCACCGCTTAAAGGAGTCCTTCTTACCTTTTACAGCTTCCATTACTTTGTTTGTTAACCATGCTGGCCTCTTCTTATACCTGTTTGTGCCTTTCCTAACTTGTGGTATGTATTTTATCTGAGCTTCTAGGATTATAGTTTTAAATAGTCTCCAAGCTTCCCCAAGGGTTTTGACCGTATTTACCTTTCCTTTCAGTTTCCTCCTCACATGCCTCCTCATCTCAGAGAATTTACCCCTTTTAAAGTTAAATGTGGTTGTGGCGGTCTTTTTGGGCAACTCCCTATTTATACAAATGGTGAAATCAATAACATTATGGTCACTGTTCCCAAGCGGCGCAATCACTTTTACGTCTCTCACCAAGTCTTGGGCATTACTTAGGACCAGATCCAGGATCGCCCCACCCCTGGTAGGTTCTGAGACCATCTGCTCCATAGCACAGTCATTGAGAGCATCAAGAAACTCAATCTCTTTCTCTCGACCTGAACACATATTGACCCAATCAATCTGCGGGTAGTTAAAATCACCTATTACGACACAGTTTTTACGTTTAGCCGCTATCTTTAATCCCTCCATCATATTATAATCGTCCTCTCTCTTTTGATTTGGTGGGCGATAACAAACTCCCATAGTTAAATTTCCTTTTGGGCCCTCTATTTCAACCCAAAGCATTTCTAAAAGGGAATCTAATTCTCTGACCTCAGTCTTACTGGACCGTATATCCTCTCTGACATACAGAGCCACCCCACCTCCAACCCTTCCCTCCCTATCCTTCCGATATAACTTATATCCAGGAATCACCGTGTCCCACTGATTCTCCTCATTCCACCAAGTTTCTGAAATTCCCACAATGTCTATGTTTTCTCCCAACACTAAACATTCCAATTCACCAATTTTACTTCGGACACTTCTAGCATTTGCATACAAACATTTATAATTTCCCAAGCAAGCTAGGCCCGCCACCTCTCTCCTGCCGCCTCGAGACTCTAGCAGACAGTCCATACTGTTTGTCACCATCACAGTGGACAACTCTGATCCGTTACTCGGTAGAAAAATAGAAGCCAACCCTTCATCTCTTTGAGACGAGTCCTCCCGAACCAGAGACATTCCATCTCCTGTCGGCTTTCCCCCAAGATTTAGTTTAAAAACTGCTCTGCCACCTTTTTGATTTTAAGCGCCAGCAGCCTGGTTCCATCCGGAGACAAGTGGAGACCGTCTCTTTTGTACAGCTCCGGCTTGTTCCAGAAAGCATCCCAGTGCCTAACAAACTTAAACCCTTCCTCCTTACACCATCGTCTCATCCACACATTGAGACTTCTAATTTGTGCCTGTCTCTCCTGCCCTGCACGTGGAACAGGTAGCACTTCCGAGAAGGCCACCTTGGAGGTCCTGGCCTTAAGTCTCCCACCTAGCAGCCTAAATTTCTCCTCCAGGACCTCACGACTGCATTTCCCCACATCGTTGGTGCCAACATGCACCATGACCACAGGCTCCTCCCCAGCACTGTCTATCAGCCTATCTACTACACGCGTAATGTCCGCTACCTTCGCACCAGGCAGGCAAGTCACCATACGGTCAATACGCGGTTTCGCCACCCAGCTATCTACTTGCCTAAGGATCGAATCACCAACTACCAAGACCCCCCCTCTCCCCCTGCCAGGGATGGTTCCTTGGCGCGAAAGGATACCCGCTCACCAACCGAAGAAGAGGTCCCTTCTGAGGGCGCATTCCCCTTATCCTCAGCAAGGTGCCCTGTTCCCTCTAGACCCTCACGCTCTCTGGCAGCAACGGGGCTGCCACATTCAGAGTGGGGCTCATCTAATACGCCCCCAAGAGTCTTCCCCAATTGCCTAACTGACCGTCTCTGCTTCTCCAGGGCAGTCACCTCGGCCTCAAGGGTACAAACTCGTTCCCTGAGGACCAGGAGCTCCTTGCATCGAGCACACACCCAAGACTTCTGTCCTGTGGGCAGATAGTCATACATGTGACACTCAGTGCAAAACACTGGAAAGCCCCCACCCCCCTGCTGGCATTCTACCTTCATGATATATATATTAAATATACAGTCCTCTTTAAATGCTGTTGTTTACGTGGCTCCCCTTCTGGAAGGTAAACTTACCTTATTGGGAGAACAAGGAAATCAGGGATCTGGGTTCCTGGTCCTTAGGAAGCCCCCAGGCAAAGAGCCACAGGCCAAGAGCCCTTTAGCCCTTTGGCAAGGCGCAGCTTAAAATGCAAAGAGGGTGGAGCAGACCACTCCTAAGCAATCATCAACAATTACTCTCAATCAATCAATCAATCAATCAATCACTTTCACCTTTAGCCCACTCACCCAAACGTACAGCAGTTCCCCAGCTATCACAACTCAGCCTTTTCAGCAGTCACCCAAGCCTCAGAATGAAGTCTTTCAAAACGCAGAAATTCTTAGCAACTTCTCCAGCTGTCTCAGCTTATCAGAGCTGCTCTGCTCTGTTCTGTTCCTCTCAGGCCTCTCTGAGATGTATCTGCATACAACAATCCTGTATGCAGATCAATATTCTTCTACCAACATTATATTTTTGTATTAAAGCATTTCTATCCTACCTTTCTGCTACACAGCCTCCAGGGTGTCTTACAAATGAATTAAAGCAATAAAAAAACCCAAGCATTTAAAACAGATGAATGACCCCAAACCATAAATGGCAGCAAAACAACAAAATAAATAAGAAGCAAATTAAAAATGGTGCAGATCAAGAGCATAGATAAATCAGGAGATCTTAGTCAACTGAACTTGTGTGAGAGGGGAGGGTATTCCAAGCAGAGAGAGTGGCTAACCAAAGGCTACCCACTAACTTCTTGACTGAAGCAAGATTTAAATTAAGGGCTTATTCCTCATAGCTCATTCACTACATATAGTAGTCACACTGGTATCTGTGAACAAGACTAAAAACAATCAATTTATACTACAAGAACATAGAAATGTTCCACTTCTTCCATAGCCTACCCCAGCTGGATCCTGCACATATATCCTTAGCTGGACGAGGATGTGTCCAGCACAATCTGATCCCCTTTCCTACATGGAAACTTTAAAAGAAAATTGATCCCAACAATTAGCTGTTCAGAAGGGGAATATAGGGATGGACAGTAAGTGGAAGGAAGCTGGTTTTGGTCTCCTGTTTACTAAACCACTGATCAATGTGATTTCAACTTCTTTTAACAGGGCAACACATGCAATACCAACTGCTGTGAATATGCAGTGTTAGACCACTAGCTGTGATGACAATGGTATAGCATGTTGGTCTTAAACTAGACAACAGAATAAACTGCATAGGAAGACTTCAGAATCTCCTGTTTCCAAGTGAGATAGCTCAGACACTACAAGCTATGTACATGCATCCACATATGGCACACTGCACATATTCCTTGAAGGTTTGCTTATAAGGGGTGGATTCAGTGATTACAAAGATGCAATATGCAAGAGAATGTTATTTAATTTCACATACATAATGATCCACACTTTTGTATGTTCAAGTTATAGTGAATTGTATTATTGCATCCCCAGTTTCTATGTAGATGGCTTATTATGGGTTCCCAAATGATTTCAAAGGAAATCAGGGCTGACATTGCATGGCTCACTTACTTCCCCTGCATTCCTTTTCTTGAAAGTTCAGTGGCATCATCATATCTGTTACAGTGAAAATTAAAAATGTGAACAGCCCCTCACTCTTTTGATGACAACCTGAAATAGACCTATGAGCATATGAAGTTGCTTTTCCTCAGTCAGACCATTGGTCTATCTCACTCAGTAGCATCTACTCCAATAGATGCTCCCACCACTTTCTACCACAGTCATTTCCCACGACTTGCTACCTGAGATATGAACCCAGAACCTACTGCATATCAAGTATATACTCTACTATTGAACTTTATCTCCATAAGAAAATATATATATATAACTTTCTTTACTGAAGTTTTAGAACCAGTAGAGCTTCCAATTCTCTTATTCTATCATCAGTATGAGAATTCTTTATTAAGTGCTTAAAATTCTACCCAGCACAAAAAAAGAGAAAATGAAGAATGATGGACCCCATCCTCCATTCAATGATCTCAGAGCCATATACATGGTTTTCCACCCCCCCTCTTCATCCTTACAAAAATCCTGTGAATTAAGTTTACTTACTTATTAAAATATTTATATACCATAGGGTTGCCAGCTCTGGGTATGGAAATCCCTGTAGATATGGGTGTGGAGCCTGGTGAGGGAGGGAAGAAGAGGAAGAAGAAGAGGGGGAGGAGGAGATTGGATTTATACCCTGCCCTTTACTTTTGCTTTTGAGATGTGGTGCTGGAGAAGAATCTTGAGAGTCCCTTGGACTGCAAGAAGATCAAATGAGTCAATCCAAAGGGAAATCAACCCAGACTGTTTACTGGAAGGCCAGATGCTGAAGCTGAAGCTCAAATACTTTGGCCACCAAATGAGAAGAGAGCACTCACTGGAGAAGATCCTGGTGCTGGGAAAGACAGAAGGCAAAAGAAGAAGGGGATGGCAAAAGATGAGATGGCTGGACAGTGTTACTGATGTAACAAACAAAGATTTGAGCAGACTTTGGAGGATGGTGGAAGACAGGAGGGCCTGGCGTGACTTTGTCCATGGAGTCGCAAAGAATTGGACTCGACTGTGCGACTGAACAACAACAACAACTTCACTCAGAGTCTCAGAACAGCTTACAATATCCTTTCCCTTCTCCTCCCCACAACAGACACTCTGTGAGGTAGGTGGGCCGAGAGAGCTCTTTTGAGAACTGCTCTTGTGAGAACTGTGAGTAACCCCAGTTCTCCCAGATTAGAGTCTGCGCTCTTAACCACTACACCAAACTGGCTCTCTTTAGGGAGGGAAGGGACCTCAGGGGGATGTAATGGCATACAGTCCACTCTGCAAAGCAGCCATTTTCTCCAAAGGAACTGTTCTTTGTAGTTTGAAGATAAGCTGTAATTCTGGGAGATCTCCAGATTAAGCCATCTGTCCTATTAAGGCAGCTCAGAAAAACCCCAGATGTATAGGCAACACCACTGATCTATAACAATATTAAATTAGCAGTCAAATACTTGCCTAAAATATAGGGCCTTATATGGACAACTTGAAAGGAGGGGTCAGCTAGGAGGAGGAGGCCTTGGGATGATCTGAAGTGTCAGGCACACTCCTAATGGAAGAGCTACTACTTCGAGTCAACTGACCCTTGCTTTCCCAGAAGCATATTGGTAGCCAATATAGTTGTTCCAAAATGATAACAATATGCTGCCCTCAGCATGCTCTAAGTAATACCATAAGAGAAGGAAGGAGAAAGGAAGTACGGCTGAGCCAGGATGTGAATCCCAGTCTTTATAGGCTAACTTCAACATCCTGAACTCCACACTGGCCCCACACTGGCCTTGTTCTTTTCTCTCCTCCCTTTTGATGGCTGCCAAGGTGAATGACAACTTAAGGAGTGTGATCAGGGAGTTGGAGGAAGGAAATGACAGTGACGCTCTGATAACATCCTTTTCTTCTCTCTCTTACCTTTCTGCTGACATAAGCATGTGTCTCATCATGTTCAATTAAAAATTACATCTCAGCCCTTCAGCATTGCCTACTGAATGATCTGTATCTATATCTATATATATTAATGAAGTTGTTCAACTGAGATTGGAACTCCATCCTAGGTGACTGCAACTGATGGAAACTCACCCAAAAAGGATATATTTCTAGCAGTTCAGAAGCAAATGGCTGAAAAACGTGAATGGAAGCTATTGCATAACTCCTTCGCTACTGAAATCCTCTTTACCTTCTGTCCAAATGCTGTTAAAGTCATATCCAAGGAGGCATTATTGAAGCCGGAAATTGATAGTAATTTGTCTTTCTTGTCTTCCCTCCTCCATTTGCCTCTTTTGATACATCTTCCTCACACTTCATTTATATACCCTGGTGACCATGCTGAAGATCTAGGATTATGGTGCATTTTAGGGTAGATGTTTTAACAATATTTGCTTTATAGCAAGGAGTTAGGGTTGGGTGTTAATATTTATTAATTGATGTTAGTAATTTCAGCATTATAACAATATATTTTAATTTTTTATTTTATTTAATGGGTTGTAGATGAGCTAGACCAAATTCAGATGCTTGTTGTGATAATGAAGAATTAGGTATTAAAATGAAGAAGACAAATAGATCATTTTAAAAAGAGGAATGCCACAGAAACAAACAGAGAGATAGAAGGGACCTCGAGGGTCATCTAGTTCACCTGCATTGTGCAGGGAATTCAAAGCTGTCCCCCTCCCCAATACCTCAGTGACCCCTGCTGTATGCCCAGAAGAAGACAGGAAACCTCTAGGATCCCTGGCCAATCTAGCCCCAAAGAAAATTCCTTCCTGACCCCAAGGTGACAATTAGCATTCCCCTGAGCACTTAAGAAAGGGCCATGAGAGCCAAGCACTGGCTCAAACCTTCCTTCCCTCCCTCTCTTGACAACAGATCCCAGTTTCAAGTATAGACTAATGGGGTCTGAACTTGCTGAGACCAAAAGGGGAAAAGATCTTGGAATAGTAATGGATAACTCAATGAAAATGTCAACACACTGTGCTGCAGCAGTGAAAAAGGCATACTGTTAGAGATTATTAGGAAAGAGATTTAAAATAAAATGGCCCATATTGCTGCAGCCCCATTTGGAATACTTCGTACCATTCTGGTCACTGTATCTCAAAAAGGCCATTGCAGTGCTGGAAAAATAAATAAGATTATCTGGAGCCAGGATTATTAGGAAGTTAGCACACCTTCCCTATGAGGAAAAGAAAAGAGATAACTAAGGGGGATTAGATAAATTCAGGAAGGATAGGTCTCTCAGTGGCTACTAGCCATGGTGACTGAGGTAAATTTTTCCTCTTCAGAGGCAGTCAACTTCTGAATCTCAGTGCCAGGAGGCAACATCAGGGGAAAGTCTCAGCCTTAATGCCCTGTTGTTGGCTCTGTAGAGGAACTGGTCTCAATGCGTGAGACAGGATGCTGGACTAGATGGACCACTGGTCTGATCCAGCTGGGCTCTTACGTTTTATGCTCACATGTTCATTTTGAGAGATTTGCATGCTGAAAGTATCAGAAATTGCTTAAGTAACACATTTTATTTAGATATTTATACCCCACTTCCCATCTCAGTGAGGATCCAAAGCTGCTTAGCATACTGTTTTTCCTTCCTCCATTATATCTTCACAACAACCCTGTGAGGTAAAGGAGAGCCATTGGCCTGAGGCCACCCAGATAGTTTTCATAGCAGAGAGGGGTTTTGACCCTGGGTCACAGTGGAGGGTCCAGCTATATGTAATCTGTAATACAAGCCAGGTCAGGGGTCCCCTGTCTCAGCTCACAGCCACATGTGCATTGGGGGACTCACCTTAAAATCTGCTTAATCACTAGATGTGCTCAATCACTGCACTGGTGCTCAAAAGGGGCTTCTGCCTTTACTCCCATGCCTATTCCCAGGTGGAAACAGCCATTGGTTGGGACCTCCGTGCCCTTGTCTAGTGCTCCATGTGTCCTCAATCTGTGCCCCTTTCTAGTCTGCATCTGTATCTCCATCTGTGCCCCTTTCTAGTGTTCCATGTGTCCTCAGTCACCTGATGTCAGGATGGACCTGAGGAAAGGGCAACCACTAGTGAGAATGGCACAGGAAGGAAGGCAGACTCCCTTCAGTCTCATGATGAATATGTCACTGTGAGTCAGATCAGAGGACCCCAATTGAACTAATGTCACATATCACACAGCTAGGTTTCTTAAGGATTCTTAAGGATTACACCCGGCTGGCTCCTAATGCATAAAGAAAAGATAAGATGCAGGGAATTGTAAGAATGACAGTTTAATTCAAAGGCTTTTCAGGAAAAGAAAGCAATGCTAACATTGAGAGGGAAAAGTTATTAAGTGGACTTCAATAAAACTATTCACCAAATTACTAAAACGCCTTTTAGTGATTTTTGCAAGAGTTCATCCTTGGATGACAAGGAACATCATGCATGAGCATGAAAAAAACTCACTCTGATTGTTTCAAAGGGGGACTTTGTAAATATGGGAGAGAAAAATGAGTACAACAGAAAGGTTTTGTTAAAGCACTCACACTTGTCACAAAAGTGAATTGTGCTTTTGTGAGTTCCTCAGCTCTGCCAATTCAAATTGCCACTGTTGTCGTTTTATATTCAGCTGAACAAGCCCCATTCATGTAAGTAGTTCTAACTCATGCATGACATTAAAATTTCAGCCTTATAAAACTGTGATTTAATGTGTGGAAGATTTGTTTCAGGGGGAACATGATTGGCTGAACAGAATGTTGACAGAACAATGTCTTGGGGCAACATCAGGACCATTTGCATTTGATTTTGTATATTCCTATTAATATATGAAAATGATTTTTCTCTTTCCCCTCCTCTTTCGGCCAAATCACATCTAATATGTGGGATCCAATCACATCTAATATGTGGGATCTTCAATCAGAGAAAATCATAGAATCATAGAGTTGGAAGGAACCTCCAGGGTCATCTAGTCCAACCCCCTGCACAATGCAGGAAACTCACAAATACCTCCCCCTAAAAATAATGGCTGAGGCAGAAGAAGCAGGACAATTATGCCCCCCCCCTCCCATGGTTCTCACTGTGACTGGTACCCAAAGGCTTTAGGGGGCATATAAATTAGGGGATCTGTCAATGGATCCATACAATCACCAAAACTGTGTTGGCAAATTCATGTAAATCTAGAGGTAGAGCCTGGGAGAGTGGAGTTTAGGGAAGTGAGGGAGCTAGGGTTGCCAACCTCTGGGTAGTCAACCCAGGGGAGAGATTGTGAAAAGTAGCTGAATAACAAGAAGCCCAAGGCTGTCACAATCACTATTACGAAATTTCTTAAAGAAATCTCAATTCTATTACAAAGAATTCTATGACAACCTTTATCAATATTAATTATCACTTTCACAATGTACAAAATGTATCAAAGTGCAATCCCAGTTTCTTCAACTCAACAGTCCCTTTATATAATTTCAGTCAGCTGATGGTCTCTTTAAACATTCCAAGCCACTCATCTCTCACACAGTCTTGGATAGTCTCTTTAACCTCCAGGACTGTTGCATACACACAATCCTGGAGACTGCCAAAGTGGTTTATGTAAATTTTTCAAATACTTCAAGATGCAAAAGTATCCCGTCCTGGCTGCGACGGGACTCCACTGGGAGACCCACACCCCCCGGGGCCCCGACATACCTTCAAGCCTCCCGGCAAGGCCCTACTGGCTGAAACACCCGCCAGCTCAAGATACCGGTGTGCCCGCCCCCGGGCCTGGGGGAGCTGGCAGAGCCATGGCTGCGGTAGCAAAGAGTGGGAGACAGGAACAACACCCCACGGAGAGGGCGGGGAAGGCAGAGCACAGCACCGACGCCCCAGCCACCTCAGCAGCTCTAAAGAGGACACGCCCCAGGAAGCCCCTCCTCAGCGTCTTCGCTTATGAGCAGGGGCAGAGCTAACCAGGGTTGGGACCTGGGAGGCGGGGAGAGGGCCGGGGGAAGGATAAAAGGCCAGAGGCTGAGGGGTCGAGGAGGAAGCAGGCTGATGCAGCACATGGGCGGCCAACTGAGAGAGAGGGAGTGGAGCCCAAGCACAGCCAGGGAGGGCAAGAGTCAAAGGGGTGAAGTAACCCAGCTCTGCCCTCCCGCATTCTGAGACCTCTGGGAAGCCTGGACACGCTCAGCCCCGAGTCAGGGCACACCCAGAGCAGCAGCCACGGTGTGGCGTGGCGGGGGCCACCAGGGGTGTGACAAAAAGCAACCCTCTAAAAGGATAATTATTCCATATCCAAGATGAACAGACCAAACTTTATCCTTCCTAATGACTAACAGTTGACCTGAGATGTTTGTTTCACTAGTTGGTTTCTTCCCAGTTAGGATAGGATAACAGTAATTTACAAAAGTCTCAATTACATATCATTTTACATCACCACTGACACCTCTTCCTCAATGAAATTGACCCTTGAGGATCTCAACATGGATCCAAAGTAGGAAGTTTGTGGGACAGGTCATGAGGGAAGCATCATTTGATGTGGCAACATCACCTCTGGGTGAAGACCCTGAAGTGATGTCATCATGTATTAAGAAAGAATAACCAATATTGCAGGCAGGTTTGTAAGGTGCTTGTTGCAGCATCTCTTCCTCAAGGCAGCCTATGCTACTCCAGTTAATATGATGGAATTACCCCCTCTTCTGCCCCTGTCCTCAATAGCCTAAGAGCTGTTTGCTAATCTAGAGACATGAGGAGAGGATTTGGTCTTGACCTGGAGATGGAAGGGGGAGTAGAAGAAAGACAAACCAAAATGGCAAAATTATATGATATATAAATATAAGCCAAACTCATATCTAGAGAAAGCACCAAGTGGCCTGTTCTTTAACCTTACATCAAAAGAATTTTCAAGAATGAAATTGTACAGTCAGGCTCCTGCTCCCTCCGCCACCTCAGCGTAGGCATCAGAGGCTGCCTACTGTAGCTGTTCAAATTCTTCATATGAGAAGCAGAAAAAAGAAAGTCAAATGAGGCTCAAGGGACTGAGAGACAGAATCACACTTCCCTTCTGCTCACACATCTATCAGTTCAAAAGGGCCGATGCCTGGAAGGGCTTTTGCCTGAGGGGTGTGGAGTGCATTGGTGGTAGGAAGTCTTGTGCTTGGCAATTCTGTATTTAGAAACCTCTAGTGGCTTATAGGGGAACCTCTAACAGTCTAATAGATTTCCAGCTTTAACAAAGAGAATGAAAAGAAGATTTACTGCTTCTCTGAGTTTCCTGTTTTAGATCTGGCTTAAAGGATGTGATGATTGTGTGAGCGGAGAAGGTCTGTACTAAATGACATTTTGAGCTCTGCATCTTTCCGATTTGGCATGGTCACAGATACACCAAGGAGTGTGAAGGGTGTGGTCATGTGGTGGAGTGGTTGGACAATCATTTAAATGTCTTAGGGTTGCCAACTCCTGGTTGGGAAATTCTTGGAGATTTAGGGTGGAGGCTGGAGAGGGCAAGATTTGGGAATGGACTCAGCAGAGTATAACTCCATACAGTCCACCCTCCAAAGCAGTCATTTTCTCCAGGGAACTGATCTGTGTTGTCTGAAGATCAGTTGTAATTCCAGACCTCTAGGCCTCACATGGAGGTCAGCAACCCCATACCCCATCATATCTGAATTAGCCTCCCCTCCCCTGACTAATGATAAGTATTATCAGGAATGTAAGACACTAATTCTAATCCTCTGTGGTCTAATTCCTTGATAATGGGAAGGATATCAATGTATGAGCCCTCCACAAACACACCATATGTATTAAGGAAGAGCAGCCAATGTTCTGTATTGCAGGAAGGTTTGTAAGGTGCTTGGTGCTTGTCGCAGCATCAAGATAGGTTCCTGATCTACATATTATCTATTATATTCGTCTTTAACTTTCAGGATGCATTTAGTAGACCTAGGATATGTGAGTAAAAACCCCAATCATGAAGAGTTTTTCTAGTCTTTGAGCATAGCAAAAAACTCTTTGTGCTGTGCTCAGAGTTTCCCAGATTAATCCTAGGCAGAAGGTACTACATTTGATTCAAATGTCTATTTAGAAGAAAACTTTGTCAAATGAATGATGATTTTCTTTACCAGTTCAATTCCCAACAAGATATATAATACCAATGAGAAGCTAATAACTTCCGCAGAAGACTCACTGTAGAAGTCAGTGGATTCTTCGTATGAGAGCGCAGAACTTCCCCCTCAGAAAATTTGCTGGTCATATTAAAATTCAGTTTTCTCCTTTCTTTGGATATGATGTCCAAGCACAAACCTCCAGTTCTGCTTTGAAAATTCTCTTCAGGTGAAATCCAGCAGCCACTTTCACTTGACAATGGGCCACATAAGTAGGCAGCGAGGGGAATTTATTTTATTTATTTTATCAAATTTATATCCTGCACTCCCCTAACTGGCTCAGAGTGGCTCACAACACATTTAAAACAAGATATACAATAAAATCATTTCCATACATTTTACAATCATTATGTTAAAGATGTGCATTGATATTCTGATCATTCCGATGTTTTTAGTTTCAGTTCTTAGAGTTCAGTGAGATTTCCGATGCTGTGGAATAATAGCCACCTCCCCATAGCTATTGAAAGCAAGTTAAAACAATTTGGTCTTACAGACCCTTTGGAACTGTGACAAGTCCCGCAGGGCCCTAATGTTTTCGGGGAGGGCATTCCGCAGAGTGGGGGCTATTACTGAGAACACTCTGATGATGGATAATTGAGCTTCTTTTGGTACGGTGATCTTAAGAAGATTTTGGGACCCTGAACGAAATGCTTTCTGGGTTTCATATGGGGAAAGGAGATCCCGAAGATAAACAGGTCCCAGGTCATATAGGAATGTGCAGGAAAGGCCTCCAGATGCTCGATTTTACCCACTGGCAGGCCAAATGTGTGTCCTCATTGCAGCAAGGTAGATTCAGCTTTTGGCAAATCACCACAAAGGCTTGCAAAATCATGTTTATGAAGACTTGACTGCAAGAAAATCCTGTGCATGATGACTTATTCCTATGAAAACCCTCTGGCATATGAGGTGCTTTTCCCATGGGTACCATACACCCAAATGGATGTACAACTCACCTGTTTCTAAAAGAGGACCTGAGCAATCCTTGGAGGGGGGAAGGAGCACAAACCCCATTTTCTCCCAGTCACTCACTTACATTCAGCCACACTCTGACCCAAGTGGATGCCTCACAATTCAGAGTTCATGGAACTTTCAAATCTACCACTCCACTCATATCAGGGAGGGAGCTCATCTCATCCTCAGCTCTTCCTTCCATCTGGCAAAGCTTTCCCAAAGTCTCTGACTACATCTCCCTCCAAATCCACAGCGCTTTCAGGTGGTGAGAACCAGAGAGGATTGTGAGGAACTCCAAAGGGATCTGTTGAGGCTGGGTGAGTGGGCATCAATGTGGCAGATGCGGTTCAATGTGGCCAAGTGCAAAGTAATGCACATTGGGGCCAAGAGTCCCAGCTACAAATACAAGTTGATGGGGTGTGAACTGGCAGAGACTGACCAAGAGAGAGATCTTGGGGTCGTGGTAGATAACTCACTGAAAATGTCAAGACAGTGTGTGTTTGCAATAAGAAAGGCCAACGCCATGCTGGGAATTATTAGGAAGGGAATTGAAAACAAATCAGCCAGTATCATAATGCCCCTGTATAAATCAATGTTACAGTCTCATTTGGAGTCCTGTGTGCAGTTCTGGTTGCCGCACCTCAAAAAGGATATTATAGCATTGGAGAAAGTCCAGAAAAGGGCAACTAGAATGATTAAAGGGCTGGAACACTTTCCCTATGAAGAAAGGTTGAAACACTTGGGGCTCTTTAGCTTGGAGAAACGTCGACTGCGGGGTGACATGATAGAGGTTTACAAGATAATGCATGGGATGGAGAAAGTAGAGAAAGAAGTACTTTTCTCCCTTTCTCACAATACAAGAACTCGTGGGCATTTGATGAAATTGCTGAGCAGACAGGTTAAAACGGATAAAAGGAAGTACTTCTTCACCCAAAGGGTGATTAACATGTGGAATTCACTGCCACAGGAGGTGGTGGTGGCCACAAGCATAGCCACCTTCAAGAGGGGGTTAGATAAAAATATGGAGCAGAGGTTCATCAGTGGCTATTAGCCACAGTGTGTAAATGTGTGTGTGTGTATATATATATGTATGTATATATGTATATATATATGTATGTATATATATATGTATGTGTATATATATATGTATGTATATATGTATATATATATGTATGTATATATATATGTATGTGTATATATATATGTATGTATATATATATGTGTATGTATGTATATATATGTATATATGTGTATGTATGTATATATATATGTATATATATGTGTGTATATATGTATATATGTATATATGTGTATATATGTATATGTGTATATATGTATATGTATATATATATGTGTATATATGTATATATATGTATGCATATATATATGTATATATATATGTGTATGTATGTATATATATATGTGTATGTATATATATATGTATGTATATATATATGTATATGTATGTATATATATGTCACGACTCGAGCCTCGGGTAGGCAACGGCTGCTGGCGTCCCAGCAGTCAGCCAGAACTCTTGCAGCCGGCTGAGGTTTTCAGGGAGCAGCACAGGCGTTATCTTAAACAGTCCAATTAGTCAAAACCATAAATTAGTCCGAGCCGAGGGATGAGACAGAGAGCGTAAACACAGGAATGCCGAGGGTCGGGTACCCAGAGAGAGCAAAGCCAAATGAAGTCAAATTACCAAAGCAAGTCCACAGAGCAAAGTCACAGTCCAGAGTTCCGAGGTCCAAGGTCCAAGCCGGGTCAGAAATATGCGGGTTCTCACAGGAGTCAAGAGGGTGCAGAGCGTGGTCACGTCCCAGGAGGATCGTTCGTTGCCAGCACAGTTTGCCAAAGGGCCAGGATTGCAGATATACTGTGTTGGCTTGTTAACCCATTAGTATGCCGGGCTTAGATCTCTTCTCCCCCGCATGCGTGCTTCACTTCTTCTGTTTCTAAGATCCTGCTGTCTCCTTTCACGGAGCCGGCTAACAGGTGGTGGAGATTCAGGAGAGGATGAGCTGGGGCCCGGCGTGGCCTGATCAGTTCCAGGTGGCTCCTCCTGCCGGCTTGCCTCCTCAGGACTTACGTCCAGGGCTGTTAAAGGCACCTGCTCTGAGCTAGCAGGTGCTGAGTCAGGGGCAGGCATGACACTATCCCCCCCCTCAGGCCCCCCCTCATCCAAACCGCCTGGCTTATCCGGGTAGGCCTCATGGAATTGCCGGAGCAGGTCAGGGGCATGCAGGTGGGTAGCCGGTTCCCAGGAACGGTCTTCGGGGGGGTAGCCCTCCCAGTCCACTAGATACTGGAGCTGCCCTCGGTGCAGCCGGGAGTCCAGGATCTGATGGACCTCATATTCCTCCTCATCATCCACCAAAACCGGTGGTGGAGGTGGTGGTGGAACATCTCGGTTAGGGTCCGGCGCAGCTGCTGGTTGGAGGAGGGAGCGGTGAAAAACCGGGTGTACCCGGAGGTGGACTGGAAGGCGTAGGCGGAACACCACAGGGTTGATCTGCGCCTTGATTGGGAACGGGCCGATGAAACCAGCAGTTAACTTGGAGGACCGGCCAGAGAGCCAGACTGAGTCCCCGACCTTGAGGGATGGTCCCTCTTGGCGATGCCGATCTGCGGCCAGTTTATACGGGTCTTTGGCGTGCTGAAGCTGGGCGCGCAGGAGGTCATGGAGTGCATGAAGTTCCTCTATCCGGTTGTCTGCTGCGGGGACATCGGCGGAGGGGCCGAGCGGAGGGAAAAATCGGGGGTGCTGTCCGTAGTTGGCCGCAAACGGTGTGGTCTGTGTGGAGCTATGTACGGCATTGTTGTAGGCGAACTCTGCCAGTGGTAGCAGTGAGGCCCAGTTATCTTGTTGGTAACTGGTGTAACAGCATAGGTACTGTTCCAGGATTGCGTTGGTGCGTTCAGTCTGGCCATCGGTCTGGGGATGGTATGCGGAAGATAAATGGAGCTCCGTCCCCAGACCTTGCTGGAAAGCTTGCCAAAAGCGGGAGGTAAATTGCGGGCCTCGATCCAAAACAATCTGCTTGGGTAACCCGTGCAGGCGAAAAACGTTGGCCAGATATAGCTGGGCGGTTTCTGGTCCTGACGGTACTTTGGCGCAGGGGACAAAATGGGCCATCTTGGTGAATAGATCCACCACGATGAAGATGCACGTGTGTCCCTAGGATCGGGGCAGATCCATGATGAAGTCCATGGACACAACGTCCCAGGGACCGGAGGGAGTAGGAAGGGGCTGCAGGAGACCGGAGGGCTTGGCAGGTATGTTTTTAGCTCAGCGGCAGACCTCACAGGAAGCCACGTACCGACTGATGTCCGCTCGGACACGTGGCCACCAAAAGTCTCTGGTCAGCAGATGGGCTGTTTTGTGTTGCCCGAAATGGCCGGGCGGGGGTGCGTCGTGGGTGAGGTGGAGGATGCGGGATCGGAGAGGCCCAGGAGGGACGTATAACTGCTCCCGATGGTAGAGCAGCCCATCCCGGGTGGTCAATTCTCCTTCAGTATCTTGCTGTGGTTCCTGCAGGTGCTTTTGGGCCCAGGGGTCTGTAGCCTGACTGGCCTGTATCTCAGCCACTAAGGCTGGTACAGTCAGGGTGGCGGCAAAGACCGTAGGTGGCAGGATGCTAGCCTTGGGGGCTTCTGTAGCGCTTGGAGTGCCATAATCGGGTCGGCGGGACAGGGCGTCGGCTTTCTGGTTTTGGATGTGCGGGATGTATGAGATGGTGAAGTTGAACCGGGAGAAGAACAGGGACCACCGAATTTGTCGCTGGTTCAGCCGGCGGGTGGTCTGCAGGTGTTCTAAGTTTCGGTGGTCCGTGAATACTTGGACCGGGTGTCTTGCCCCTTCAAGGTGGTGACGCCAAACCTCAAAAGCCACCTTGATGGCCAAGAGTTCTCTTTCCCATATCGTATAGTTGCGTTCGGCGGTGGAGAGCTGCCGGGAGTAGTAAGCGCAGGGCTGCCATGGCTGACTGGGGTCGTCCCGCTGGGAGAGCACGGCCCCGATGGCCACACTGGAGGCGTTGGCTTCCACCATGAAGGGTAGGCGGGGATCAGGGTATCTCAGGAGGGGACTGGAGGAGAAACGGCGCTTGAAGTTGCGGAAAGCCTGGTCGGCTTCCAGAGTCCATTGGAAAGGTTCCTTGGGATGGAGGAGCCGAGTCAAGGGCTTGGTTAGGTTGGCGTACCCAGCGATGAACTGCCGGTAGTAGTTGGCGAAGCCCAGGAGGCGCTGGACGTCCTTCCAATTCTGAGGGGCTTGCCACTGAAGGATGGCGTCAACCTTCTTTGGATCCATCTGAGTCCCTTGGGGAGAGATGATGTGACCCAAGAACTCGACCGACGGGAGATGGAAGGCGCATTTTTCCAGCTTAGCATAGAGGCGGTGAGCTCTGAGCCGCTGTAGCACCTGTCATACGTGTTGGACGTGTTCCTGCACGGAGGTGGAGTAGATCAAGATGTCATCCAGGTAAATAATCAGGAACCGGTCCAGAAGGTCGCGGAACACGTCGTTCATGAACCGTTGGAACACGGCAGGGGCATTGGTGAGCCCAAATGGCATGACCAGGTGTTCATACTGGCCATACCTGGTACCAAAAGCGGTCTTCCACTCGTCCCCTGCTTTAATACGGACCAAGTTGTAGGCCCCTCGGAGATCGAGCTTGGTGTAGATGGTAGCCCCTTTTACACGGTCGAGGAGCTCCGGGATCAGTGGAAGAGGGTAACGGTTCCAGATGGTGATTTTGTTGAGTGCCCGGTAGTCATTGCAGAGCCGCAAGTCTCCTGTTTTCTTTTTCACGAACAGGACAGGTGAGGACAATGGTGAGGTGGATGGTCGAATGAACCCTTGGGCCAAGTTCTTCTCCAAATACTCCCATAGGGCAGCCAGCTCCGGGTCCGCCATGGGGTATAGGCGGCCTGCTGGTAACGGGGCGCCGGGCACCAGGTCAATGGCACAATCGTAGGGCCGATGTGGGGGAAGCTGGTCTGCCTCCTTTTCGTCAAAGACATCTGCGAACTCCTGGTAGGGAGCGGGTAGTGTGATGGCGGCCCCCAGGAGAATGGTGGGGAGCGAGGAGCTGGATGGACTATCGGGAGGCACAGGAACCGGACCCGGATGCAGAGTGGATCGTGACGCAGGGGCACTTGGAAATTGTAGGTCTCGTTGTACCCAGTCCACATGGGGGTTGTGAGCCTGAAGCCAGGACAGGCCTAGGATGACGGGAAATCGTGGCATGCGGGCAAGGTCAAAGGTTTGTTTCTCTTGGTGTTGCTGGACCCATAGGACAAGTGGTTGAGTCTCGTGAATGACGGGTCCAGAGCGCAGCAGACGTCCGTCTACGGCCTCGACCAGGGTAGGGATCTTCTTTTCCCGGATGGGGATGCCATGCTCCTTGGCGAAGAGGTTGTCCATATAGCAGCAGGCAGCCCCTGAGTCCAACATGGCATGTACAAAAATCCACCGACCGTCAGGGAGCTGAAGACGAATCGGAATCAGGAACGGGGTGTGTGGTGGATAGACGGAGCTGGAGGACCTCAAGAAGTGCCCCAGGCCGGGAGCTCCAACTAGACCTGGGGCTGGCCTTTTACCGCGGCAGCAGAGCTTGTGGGACGCTTTAATTTGGCCGGACAGGTACCTGCAAAATGTCCGGCTTCGCCACAATAGAGGCACAGGTTGTAGTTGCGTTGCCGGGTTTTCTCCTCGGGAGTCAGGCGAGGGCGGGCGACGCCCAGCTGCATGGGTTTCGCAGCTGGAGGAAGAGCTATGGTACCTGGAGCGGGAGCAGCTGTGGGGACCCTTGCTGGAGCGTGGCTCCCTTTCTGTTTCTGGCGGTGACTCTGCAGCCGCCCATCAATACGCAGGCACAACAGAATCGGGTCTTGCAGTGTGGCTGGTCGGTCACTGCGGGCCAGTTCATCAAGGATGGCATCAGAGAGTCCCTCTGTATATTGGTCCATTAGGGCGGCTTCATTCCAGGCCAGGTCTTGAGCAAGCAACTGGAATTCAGTGGTGTAGTGAGAGACAGAGTTTTGGCCCTGTTGCAACGTCCGTATTTTGCGGTTGGCTGTCTCAGGCCGCACTGGGTTGGCATAGGTAGCCATAAAGTGAGCCTTGAAACGTGGGTAGTCTGATAGCAGCGGCGATGGTTCCAACAGCAGGGGAGTGGCCCATTTGGCTGCTTGCCCTTTTAGCAGGCTCAAAATGAAACAGACCTTGGTCTTGTCTGTGGGAAAATCAGTTTGCCTTATCTCTATATACAGTTCACATTGAGCAAGGAAGGCAGGGAATTCTTCCAGACTCCCTCCAAACTTGTCGGGGGCACTCACCGGGCAGCGGGAACGAGGAGCTGCTGCCATGGCCAGGGCAGTAGCGTTGGAAGCCGTTTGTTGCTGTAGTGTGATTACAGCCTGCGTCAGCTGCTGCACCTGGTCTAGGAGACCCATCAGTGGGTCAGCCCCTCCTGCTGCTTGGTCGGTCATGGGGGAGCCTGGTGAGTTATGGGTGCTGGCAAGCTGTCACGACTCGAGCCTCGGGTAGGCAACGGCTGCTGGCGTCCCGGCAGTCAGCCAGAACTCTTGCAGCCGGCTGAGGTTTTCAGGGAGCAGCACAGGCGTTATCTTAAACAGTCCAATTAGTCAAAACCATAAATCAGTCCGAGCCGAGGGATGAGACAGAGAGCGTAAACACAGGAATGCCGAGGGTCGGGTACCCAGAGAGAGCAAAGCCGAATGAAGTCAAATTACCAAAGCAAGTCCACAGAGCAAAGTCACAGTCCAGAGTTCCGAGGTCCAAGGTCCAAGCCGGGTCAGAAATATGCGGGTTCTCACAGGAGTCAAGAGGGTGCAGAGCGTGGTCACGTCCCAGGAGGATCGTTCATTGCCAGCACAGTTTGCCAAAGGGCCAGGATTGCAGATATACTGTGCTGGCTTGTTAACCCATTAGTATGCCGGGCTTAGATCTCTTCTCCCCCGCATGCGTGCTTCACTCCTTCTGTTTCTAAGATCCTGCCGTCTCCTTTCACGGAGCCGGCTAACAGGTGGTGGAGATTCAGGAGGGGATGAGCTGGGGCCCGGCGTGGCCTGATCAGTTCCAGGTGGCTCCTGCTGCCGGCTTGCCTCCTCAGGACTTACGTCCAGGGCTGTTAAAGGCGCCTGCTCTGAGCTAGCAGGTGCTGAGTCAGGGGCAGGCATGACAATATATATAAATATATATCTATATATGTGTGTGTGTGTGTGTGTAATTTTTTTGGGGAGGCCACTGTGTGACACAGAGTGTTGGACTGGATGGGCCATTGGCCTGATCTAACATGGCTTCTCTTATGTTCCTATGTTCTTTCTGTTCACAGTGGAAAGGCAGCACTGTACCACCAGGTTCTTCCAGGCTGCAACTGCCTGTCAAACAGTGTTCTAGTTTCTCACCAGTTCTACTCAGCTCTTGAGAAGGTTTGGGCTAGATGACCTCAAGATCCATTGCAGCTCCACATGTCTATGACCATTAGAGATGCTTCCGAAATGAGAATTCCTAGACTCAGGAGGCAAACTTTGCCAGCTCATAATGCCTACCTGCACTCTGAAACCCAAGAGTTCTTCTCTGGCCCAATCCAGACTGGAGAAAAAACTCTGTGAACCATCAATTTTCTGGCCTGTAGCTCTTCTCTAACCTTGAACAGTGCTCCAGCAACATCCAAGTTGCTAGAAACCCTTTCTCAGGGTCTCTAGCACCTGGAATGCAGCATAAACAACATGATCAGGGAACACACACACACACACATCTGCCTCTGTGCCACTGCAGCACCAGCCCAACTAGCAGTAGTCCTTTCAATTGGTGTGAAGGATTCATGGACCATTGGAGGTGCACCAAAATGCTCCCTCCCTCCCTGCAGCCATCCAAATGTGGTATCTTTAAAAAAGAATTGAAGAAAATTGATGGGAGCTTGTTCATCACAAATGCTAACAGAAGTTAAATGTTTTCAGTATGCCATATGAATGATACAATATTGTGCATTTTACAGCTGAATCATTGCTTGTAACCAAAGTGAACAGCAGCTTTTCTCAACACCACAGAACAAGTTGCAATGACCCAATCTCTGTTTGAAGCACAGGAGTCCTGACCTCCTCTGGGCCTGCTCCTCCTAGTCACAGCATCAGCCTGAGCATTCTCCTGTGGGCTTCCTGTGAGCAAATTACATCTGGAAATGAGGACTCTGTTGATAACTACAATAAAGCATGCATTGCTGGTCTTACCGTAGAAGAATTAGCAGCGAGCCTATAGCCTTCATGAAAGGTCAAAGAAGACTATTGACTGCCTATCATTTTAAAGAGATGTATTCTAAATCATATGTAGTGAATTGGAGTCCTAAGACATTCTCACTAATTACAGAAACAAGCTAAACAGCCAAGTTCATAAATCAGAGCAATTGCAAAATGGAAACATAATTAGTCTAATTATCCCAAGCAGTCCATTATAGATGGGAGGGGGGAAAATAATACTCTGACTGCTGAATCCTTTGCCTAGGAGCACATGATTATGTTTTCTAAATGATTTCTGTATAAACTGTACATTAGCTGCGTTCTTTGTTTATTACATATTTCCCCCCTCAGATATGTTTTGACAGGGGGAAAAATAACAATAGATTTCCATTAGATGTTGTGCCACCGATATGCTAAGCATTAAAGTAGTACTTGAATACAATCCACTGGGAAATCATGATGGCTTTCTAGTGATATGGAAGTTTCAGAGTTTTTTTATTATTCTTTTTGAGTACGCATTTATCTCATTTTCATTGATTCGGATTAAAGCTGGGAAAAATTGCTCCCAGCCTGTGCCAAACTAGTATGTGCACACAGCACGATGTGCATGAATCTGCTTTCATCATGTATCAGAAGATGCCAAGAAAAAGGAATGCTTTCCAAAATGTCCTGTAAACTAAGTACTAAACTACTTGATACTATTAAGCACCAAGTACAAAATGTGCTAGCAGTAGAATCTGATTGGTTTGCAGCAAGCTGGAGTTGCTAGTAACCCACAGAGACAAAGCGTTAAAAATAATACTTCCCAGTGTCTGCTTACATGGTTCAAGCAAGCTTGGTCATGCAAGCCTTCAGTTCTGCTGGGCCCCAAAAGTTAAAGAAGTTTCCTTCTGTACATGTGTCCTGTCAAGAGGATGGCAAAGCTACTGCACAATTCTCATTCCTTTTTTGTAGCAGGAACTCCTTTGCATATTAGGCCACACACCCCTGGTGTAGCCAATCCTGCTGGAGTTTACAGTAGGCCCTGTACTAAGAGCCCTGTAAACCCTTTGTGATGCTGCAGCAATCACTATACCAAGTGGAAAGAGTGCTTGAGGATAGCAACAGATCATGATTCTCTTGTCCTTGACATGCTTTGCAGCCACTAAGCATGTATGTCACTATCAGGATGTGCAAGATCAGCCCAGTGTCTCCAGTTCACTGCTTTCTGCCAGGCTGTGAACTTAAGCTTCATTCACAGTCTGACCTTTCTTCCCAGTGGAGACCCCAAAGTGGCTTACATCCTCCCCCCCCCCCCCCCTTCATTTTATCCTTACTACAACTCTGTGAAGTGGGTTAGGCTGAGAGAGAATGACTGGCTGGAGATCATCCAGCAATGTTCCATGGGAGAGTAGGGAATCAGACCTGTGTTTCCCAGATCCTAGTACAGCACTCAAACCATTACACACCACACAGGCTGTCTAAGCCAACCATGCCAGTGTCTTTCACTTGTTCTGTTTATTATCACTAAAACCCACACAACTGGAACTGGGAGAACCTCCTAAGACCCAACAGTATTTGAACCATGGCAGTGTATGATCTTTGAAAAGATGCTGTGTTTGTGAGATTGCTTGTGCTGGAATAGTACATTTTGTTGCAATTTATAGTTGTAGGCTTCCAAGTACATTCCTGTAAATGTTGGGGTTCCTCATAAGCTTAGCAGCAGTTTCTCAGTAAGTGGATTCGTAATGGCAGAATAACCATCCCCAATCTTTCCCCTGGGTTGGAGCCACACTAAATTTTCCATTAGTTCAAACAGAAATGGAAAAAGTTCTGCTTGGAGATAATGAAAAATTAATTTCAAAAATATATAAGTTACTGTTAAAATGGTCTACGGAAGATGAGGTAGTAAAATCTCAAATGATTAAGTGGGCAATCAATGTAAATAAGGAAATACAGATGGATACATGGGAGTATCTTTGGAAGAACTCTATGAAATTATCAACATGTCAGAGTATAAAAGAAAATTGTTTTAAGATGATGTATAGGTGGTATATGACTCCTAAAAAATTGGCAAAGATCAATAAAAAGATGCCAGACAGATGTTGGAAATGTAGAAGACATGAAGGCTCTTTTTACCATATGTGGTGGACTTGTGAAAGAGCGAAAAAGTATTGGCAGATGATTCAACAAGAAATTTCAAAGATCTTGGGATATGAATTCAAGAAAGTAGCAGAGACATTTTTATTGGGATTACAAATGGAAAAATTTCCAAAAGAAGATAGAGCTTTGATCTGGTACTTGCTTTCAGCGGCTAGGACATTGTATGCGCAGTCATGGAAGCAAGAAAAAATACCAGAAAAATGGGATTGGATTGTAAAAGTTATAACATGGAGTGAGATGGACAAACTAACAAGAATCTTAAGAGACTATGATTTGGAAATGTATGAAAAGGAGTGGAAAAAGTTTAGATGTTATGTAGAAGAAGAATGGAATATAAAAGGATATTGGACATTTTTTTATAATGATAATACGAGAAAAAAGTAGAATATGAATATAGGTTCTTATGGTTTAAGGGTACCTTTAAATGTTAGTATTTTAAGTATATAACTTCGGCGGGAGTCAAGTAACGGGGGGAGGGGGGACTAGAAAATAGCATATGGGATAGATAAAAAGAAGGTATTAATGGATATGGTTACCATATGTTATCAATAAAATTGTGTTTACTCAGTAAATTTTCCATTAGTGGGACAGAACTTTTGTCTCTCATCTCCCACAGCAAAACAGCCCACTCCTCTCCACAACATGCTTCTCCTAAAGGGATAGGGGCAGCAACAGAATGAGGGAGTTTGCTGTGAATGAGGGAAATGGTGAGAATTGGTGGGTCTGTGTTGATCCATTGTTTTAATGGCACAGTGGAAGAAAAGTGCGGGTCACCTTCTGGGGGCTCATGTAGGGTAATGGGGAAGTTTCTATGGGCCTGACAAATGTCTCATCAGAACTGAGTGCACAACCTGCCGGCATGTCCTGGATCTTCTGTGGCACACTGTTGGTATTAAACAAGCAGATGTGGAAATGGTTTCCTTATGGGAGAAAGTTTGAAAACACCCGCATTATATAATACAAATGGATCACCCATTTAGGAGACGAACACAAATAAGTATTGAAACATTATCCACATAGGGCTCTGTGCTCATAAATTGCCTCAACTAACTAGAATGTATGCCTTCCTTGACAAGTAATTAGATGGTAAATATGCTCAATGAAGGCAGTACGTGCAATGTTGGTAAATATAAGGCCTGTTATTTGCATTTAAAGTTGACAGTCTGGTGAGTAATAGCTGGCATTGGTGATTATTGCTCTTATTTCAGATTCAAACAGGGGGAAACCTGACTCTCCTCCAGGTCTACAAATTACACCTGCATTGCTCAGCTCATTCCCTTGCTTTGATCAGGACCTGCATACAAAATGCAAAGGAAAAAGCTCAAATCATTCTGTTTGGGCAGGTTCAGCTGAGGGCACCTTTTCGCCTGAAGAAACTTTTTTCCAACTCCTGTTGAGGAACTAAATCAGGCCTGCAACACTTGCCACAAAGCACAGGAGAATGCAACCCTCTAGCTATGTATTATGGCCTGCTAGGTGGCTGATAATGCCCCTCCTTGAGTAGGGTTACCAACCTCAAGGGATTTTCCATGAATTTTAACTGATCTCCAGATTACAAAGGTCAGTTCCTCTTGTAGAAATGCAGGTGTGGAAAGGTCTCTGAGGGTGTCTGAGGGCTGAGAGTACTTCTTAGTCATGGCACCACAATTTTGAAACTCTGTCCCCAGGGAGACCTAGATTCATAGAATCACAGAGTTGGGTCATCTAATCTAGCCCCTGCACAATGCAGGAAATTCACAAATCCCCCACATCCCCAGTGACCCCTGCTCCATGCCCAGAAGATGGGGGGGGGGAGGAAACCCAAAACCTCCAGAATCTCTGGCCAAACTGGTCTCGAGAACATTGCTTCCTGTCCCTAAAGTGGTGATCAGCATTTTCTTGGGCATGTAAGAAAGGGCCACAAGAACTAAGCACTGATGCATCCCTTTCTGCCCTCCCTCTCATGATCTGCTTAAGTTCACAGAATCATCATTGCTGTCAAATGGTCATCTAGCCTGCTTGAAAACCTCCAAAGGAGAGCCCACCACCTCCCGAGGAAGCCTGTTCCACTGGCTGTCAGAAAGTTCTTTCTAATGTTTAAGTGAAAACTCTTTTGATTTAATTCAAACTCATTGATTCTGGTCCAAACTTCTGGGGCAACAGAAAACAACACCGCACCATCCTCTATATGACAGCTCTTCAATGTCTTGAAGATGGCGATCATACCACCTCTCAGTCATCTCCTCTCCAGGCTAAACAAACCCTGCTACTTCAACGTTTCTTTATAAGACCTGGTCTCCAGACCCCTCACCATCTTTGTTGCCCTCCTCTGGACACTTTCCAGCTTGTCTATAATCTAAACACAATACTCTAGGTGAGATCTAACCAGAGCAGAGTAAAGTGATACCATCACTTCTTGTGATCTGGACACTATACTTCTGTTGATACTGCCTGTAGTTGCTCATGTTCTTTAATTGATTTCAGGCCAATTGCAATAGGTTTGCAAACAGAAAGCAGTTTTATTCACTAACTCAAAGGCAAACTATCCTAAAGTTTACAACATAAGATCAAAGTTTCAGTACAATATAAGATCCTGGCTTCAATTACAAAGATATTTCTCAAAAAGGCTTGTTGCTTTAGCTAGGGAATCTGTCTTCACCGCAACCGTCTGTTCATCAAGCCGTCATCAGCTCCTTCAGCTATTCCACAAAGCAGGGCTGAGCAGCACTATCCAGCCCACTTAGGCTTAATTTAACATAACCCTACCCTATTCAATTATCAGACTCAGCTGGGACTGATTTGCAGGGCTCCGCAGCAGTTCTAGCTGAAGCAAACATGATTCACCTGTTAAGGGCAATCAACCCTTTTGCAGCTTAGTATTCCAAACACAGGTTTGGAATGAATATATCACCACCCCTGTCTCCTCGAGATACAAAGGTCTTCCGCATTTTTCCATTACACTACCAAAAATCATATTTGCCTTTTTAGCTACCGCATCAGTGTATGGTCTACTAAGACCCCTAGATCCTTTTTGCACATATTAATTACTTCCAAGACAAGTCTCCCCCATCCTATAATTATGCATTTAGCTTTTCCTTTCTAAACTTTACATTTATTACTGTTAAAATTCATTTTATTGGTTTTAGCCCGGTTTTCCAGCCTGTCAAGATCACCCTGTATCCTGACTCTGTCTTCTACTGTATTTGCTACCCCTCCCAATTTAGTATTATCTGCAAATTTAATAAGCATTCCCTCTATTCCTTCATCCAAATAATTTATAAAGATGTTGAACAAAACAGGTCCCAGGACAGTTCCTTGAGGCACTCTGCTTGTCACTCCTCTCCAAGAGGATGAGGAACCATTCACAAGCACTCTTTGGGTGTGATCTGTCAACCAGTTACAGATCTGCATAACAGTCATAGGGTCCAAATCACATTTTACCAACTTGTCAACAAGAATATTATGTGAAACCTTATCAAAATCCTTACTGAAATCAAGATAAACTATGTCTACAGCATTCCCCTGATCCAACAAGGCAGTAACTTTCTCAAAGTAAGATATAAGGTTAGTCTGATATGATGTGTTCTTGAGAAACCCATGCTGCTTCACTATCACAGCCATCCTTTCTAAATGCTCAAGGACTGACTGATGATTTGTTCTAAAACTTTGCCAGGATAGATGTCAAGCTGACAGGACAGTAGTTACTGAGATCTTCCTTTCCCCCCTTCTTGAAGATGGAGACAATATTTGCCCACCTGCAGTCTTCTGGCACCTCACCTGTTCTTTAAGAAATCTCAAAAATAATGGACAGAGGCTCAGAAATTAACATCCACAAGTTCCTGAGTACTTGTCTGTCCATTTCTGTTACCATCTTCCACCAGTGGGGGAAGACTATTTTGTTTTGTCTTGCATTCCCTCAGTAAACCCTCCTTCCTGCCTAGGGTTGCCAGGTCCAATTCAGGAAATATCTGGGAAGTTTGGGGTGGAGCCAGGAGACTTTGGGGTGGAGCCAGGAGTAACAGTGTGAGAAGCATATTTGAATTCCAAAGGGAGTTCTGGCCATCACATTTAAAGGGACTGCATGTCTTTTAAATGCCTTTCCTACATTTGGAAATAATGAAGGATATGTGCATCTTCTTTTGGGATTTATCGAATTGGACCCTCTGGTCCAACCTTGGGGGGTGTTTTGAGGAGAGGCATTAGATGCTATGCTGAAAACGTAGTGCCCCTACCTCAAAAAACACCCCTCCCGTTGAGCCCCAGATACCCACTGATCAATTCTCCATTATATTCTATGGGAATCAGTCTCCATAGAGTATAATGGAGTGCCCAGCACACTTTCTGGTAACCCTGAAGCGGAGGGAGGGCTTTCAAACTGGGGGATCCCCTGCCCCAACTGGGGATTGGCAACCCTATTCCTGCCCTATGTTCTAATTGTTTTTGTTATGTTTTTATGTGTGTACTTAGTTTTGGCTTTAATTGTTTTAATGATATGGTTTTGTTAGTTTTAATGGTATTTCAATTATGTTTTTATTGTGTATGTTTGAATTCTGTTAGCCACCTTGGTGGCCCCAATGAGGACAGAAAGGCAGAGCATGGATTTTTGGGAGGGGAAGGATTTCAGTGGGGTACAATGCCATAGAGTCCATCTTCTGAAGTAGCCATTTTCTCCAGGTGAACTGATCTCTGTTGATTGGAGATCAGTTGTAATAGCGGGAGATTTCCAGTCACCACCTGGAGGCTGACAACCCTATACAAATATTTAATTATCTGCATCTGATTTGGATAGTCTAGGCTTGAACAAGCTTGAATTTTCAGGAGTCCTACATGGGTGAAACATCTGTAGGAATGGTGAGGGAAGGGGGTGTGTGTGTGAAACTTCCCAGCTCTAAGTGGCTGCCAAATTTCACCTAATATGAGATTCATGGTGAATTTGCAAAGCAGATAAATTTGCAAAGCAGATAAAAGAAGTTAAAAAGACCATTAAAATCACCGAGTAAGCCAATTTCCCAAAGGGGAAGCGTGCTTCAGTGCAAGCATCTCTGGTTAAGACTGCAGTTTGCTTCATTGTTTCTCATTCACATCATTATGACACCAAGAATCTTGGTTTCTGCTTTTCTCCCCAGGTGCTCCCAAACTGGAAATACAGCTTTTGTCCTTCCCTGTAAATCTCTTGTGGCCCCTTTTTGTACTGAAAGGGCCTCCCTCCCTCTCTCTCTCTCTCTCTCTCTCTCTCTCCATACACACACACACACACAACTCACAGCTGTTTCTCCTATGCCAATTCAAAAGACAAATGTTATAGCACACACATAATGCTTCTCCTATGTCTAGGCCTCAGTAGGACATGCTGAAGACTGAAGTTGTTTTAGTAAACATATGGTACATGTGCTTTGTAGAGCTGTATGTGAAGTCTTGACAGAAATACCTGTTATTACTTTAATGCTGGCTGCCTGCTGATGGATGAAAGTGCCTTTGGAGTAACAAGGCACCACAGTTAAGTATTCAGCATTTCTGAATGCTGGACATGTATTCTGAATACAGAGAAATGCTTCATAGTGCTTTTTCCTCCGTTTCTAGTTTTTAAAAAGGCCATATAGAAAGGGCAAGAAAAAAAATTCTGCATATTCTTAAAGGAAGGATTGTTCAGAAACAAATTTGGGCTTCTCCCAGTTTTCCCAGAGTGCCTGCCTCTTACCAGTTAGACACTGCTTTCCCAGATCTCTGGTTTGATCTACATAATATACTAGGCAAGTATTGCAATTCAGAGGGAGAATGAAATGCATGACTGTTATGTCTTGCATTTCAGTCTTAATGTTACAACACAGCGAACGCTACAGAGGCAACCAGTGGAAGCCCATGGGTCCCCGGATGTAGCTCACTAATACGCTCCGCCAATCAAGATCTGTGGCAGGAAGTTTAACTGGCCAGAATTGGACCTGGCCAGATGGAGGGTTGTTCCGGGGGATGTATATAATAGGGACCTGGCCCGCGTGTCCTTCCCTTGTGATGTACTCACCAATTAAGTATGTTGCCTTCAACACATCTCGTCACTCAGTACATTACAGTGGCGACGAGGATGGGATCCTAGCCAGGTAACTCCCCAAGCGGGACTTCGCAGACCTGGCTGGAGACGAGGAAGGCACGCAGTCTAGGGAGACTGAAGTGCCCGCCACCACCGCCATGGCTAACCCAAGTGTGATGACAGGCCACCTTACAGAGTTCGACCTCGCCAACCCCAATAGGTGGGAGACCTACACGGAGCGGGTCGACTGCTACCTACGAGCGAACATGATCATGGACGACAGCCGTAAGAGAGATGTGCTTCTGAGTGTCTGTGGGGAGGCCACATTTGAGATCGCAAAGGGTCTCTCGGCCCCGGCAAAGATCACAGAGAAAATGTACGAGGAGATAGTCAGACTCCTGACCGGGCACTTCTTGCCCCAGTCATCCATTATCGCCTGCCGATTTCTCTTCCACAAGAGGGATCAAGGGGCAGGAGAGACGGCTGCAGTCTACCTGGCCACCCTCCGCCAACTTGCGGGGAACTGCAGCTTCGACAAGCTGGATGAAGCCCTGAGGGATCAATTCATCTGGGGCCTCTGAGACGAAAGACTGCAGCAAAAGCTCTTCGCAAAGAAGGAGCTCACCCTCCAACTTGCCTTCAACAAAGCCACTGTGTTTAAGAGAGCCACCAAAGCTTTCCACAACCCACAAGCAGAAGCTGTCCACCAAGAGGAGATGGCGCCGGGCAACCCAGAGAAGGAGGAGGCACACCAGCTCCATCGCCAACCAAGAATGAGGCTGAGAGCAACCAATCAGCCATGAGCGACCGAGAGAGCAGCCAACACCAAGTGCGCCAGCTGTGGGGATCCACACGAGCGACGGGACTTCCCCTATCGCAACGTAGACTGCAGGAACTGTGGTAGAGTGGGCCACATAGCGTGGGCTTGCCGGGCCAAGGCCACCCACAGACGCTAGTCCACCCACCACGACTCAACCGATGACTACTCGACCGCATCGACTAGCCTGCAGGTAATGAACTTGTCCCTCAACACCCCCAATAAGGTCAGGGTGTTGGTCCGAATCGAGGACGCTCCATGCCTAATGGAGCTGGACTCTGGCTCTTCCATCTCCATAATTTTGGAGGAGTCTCTAAGAAAACTTTGCCCCCGTGGCCTGCCCAGGCTGCGACCGGCTGATTTCATACTGCGGGACTTCAAAAAAAAGCCCTGTACAGATTTTGGGTTGGGCCACTGTTAGGGTAGAGTTTAAGAACTTTAGGGGCAAACTGGACATACTCGTTGTCAAATGCCAGCTCACCACATTACTGGGGCTGGCCTGGTTTCAACCGCTTGGTATTCAGATAGTGGGGGTGCAGCAGCTGCGAATGCAAAATTTCGAGCATGTGTGCCGGGAATTTCCGGAAGTGTTTGATGGGTTCCTGGGGTGCTTCAATGGGCCTCCCATCACCTTACCCCTCTATCCCCACGTGAGACCGATAAGGCTGAAAGCCAGGCGAGTTCTGTTTGCTCTTAAGCCAAAAATAGAAGCGGAGCTAGACCGCCTCATGGCCCAGGGAGTGCTAGAACCAGTTTCCTATGCTGCCTGGGAAACACCCATAGTCACTCCAGTGAAGCCTAATGGAGATGTGTGCATCTGCGCTGACTATAAGTGCACAATAAATAAGGCACTTCAGAACAATCCATACCCCATTCCGGTGGTCAGCCACGTGCTGGCAGCACTAGCGGGCTCTAAGGTTTTTGGGAAACTGGACTTGGCCCAGGCTTACCAGCAACTCCCGGTGGACGCCAAGACAGCAGAAGCCCAGATCGTTGTGACCCTCAGGGGACCTTTCGGGTGCGGCGGCTGCAATTTGGGGTTAGTGTGGCTCCGGGGATTTTTCAGAATGGATTCTCTTCTCAAAGGGATCCCCAGGGTGCAGCCGTTTTCCGACAACGTTTTGATCGTTGCCCCGGACACTGAGGCGTTCAGCAGCCGTCTGCATGAGGTACTCCGCCATTTCCAGGCGGCGGGACATAAAGTAAAGCGGGAGAAGTGTTCCCTCAGGGTGTCGAGGGTAGAGTTCTTGGGGTTTGCAGTAGACGCCGCGGGTATCCACCCAACGGCCGACAAGACCAGGGCTATTGTCCACACCCCAGCCCCCACGTGCAAGACGGAGTTACAAAATTTCTTGGGATTATTACATTTCTATCATTCATTTTTGCCCCACAAAACAGCCATCGCAGAACCCCTTTATAGGCTCCTAGATAAAAACGCCCCGTGGGTCTGGGGAAAGAAGCAGGCTGCCGCTTTTCAGGCAGTCAAGGACCTACTAGTTTCCAACGAGGTGCTCCACCATTTTGATGAATCCTTATCAGTGATTCTGGCTTGTGATGCTTCTCCATACGGGGTGGGCGCCGTCCTGGGGCACCAACTCCCAGACGAGAGGGAGGTTCCCGTGGCCTATTATTCGAGGACCCTGATCGCTGCCGAGCGCAATTACGCCCAGATAGACAAGGAGGCCTTGGCAATAGTGGCGGGTGTGCATAAATTCAACGACTACCTGTACGGTAGGCGTTTCACGATCACCATGGACCATAAGCCACTACTGGGCCTCCTCGCCCCAGACCGCCAGATGCCGCAAATTCTGTCACAGCGCGTCCTGCGGTGGAATCAGTTCCTCAATTCGTACACATATGCCCTGGTCCACTGCCCCAGCAAAGCTATGGGACACGCTGATGCCCTCAGCCGCCTGCTGCTGCCCTCTATAGACCCGGCCCTGGCCCCAGCCCACCATGTGATGCTTATAGAGGCCGTTTTCCTACTGACCTTACTCCGGAGCGACGTCCCTCTTCACCGTGCAGCATCTGCGTGGATTTCCCACCAACTGCTGCACACAACCAGGAAGAGCCGTGGCTTTTGCATTGCAGATGTAAACTGGTTTTTAGCGGTTTACATCTGCGACGCAAAAGCCGCTGCACTTCTTGGTTGTGCGCAGCAGTTGGTGGGAAATCTGCGCAGACGCTGCGCGGTGAAGAGGGACGTCGCTCTGGAGAAAGGTCAGTGGGAAAACAGCCAGAGACTCTACCGGAGAGGCCCCTCCATGCCACCGAGGTAGCTAAGGCCACGGGTAGAGACCACATCCTCGCCCGTGTTTTAGACTGGGTGGGAAGGGGATAGCCCACGAGCAAACAAGACACAGAATTCAGGGCATTCGCATCACTCAGAGGAGAACTGTCCATGCACAAGGGGTGCCTTCTCTGGGGAAGCAGGGTGGTGGTCCCCCGCCCCAATTGCGGAAACAAGTGCTGGAAGCCCTACACGAAACACATCCGGGAATAGTGCGGATGAAGGCCCTGGCATGCAGCTATGTATGGTGGCCGGGAATGAAACAAAGAGATTGAAGGGTGGATTCGAAGGCGCCGACTGTGCCAAGAGTCCCGGCCTGATCCGCCCAGTGCCCCTGCCCACCGCTGACAGTCCAATAGGAGGCCATGGTCCCGGTTACACCTAGACTTTGCGGGGCCATACTAGGGCCAAATATTCTTTATTCTTGTAGATGCATACACCAAGTGGTTAGAAGTTATTCCCGTAGCTTCAACCTCCACTGCGGCGGCAGTCAGAGCCTTGCGTAGGGTCTTTTGCACGCATGGAATTCCCGATACCCTCGTCACGGACAATGGGACCGCTTTCACCTCCCGGGAATTTTGGGAGTTCTTGAATAGATACCTCATACAGCACATTCAGTCTGCCCCCTTCCATCTGGCCACCAACGGCCAAGCAGAGCGCATGGTGCACACCACTAAAGAGGCCCTGGGGCGCATTGTACAGGGAGATTGGGACCACTGCCTGGCAGCCTTCCTATTTGATAACAGAATCACCCCCAACCCTGTCACCGGGTTAAGCCCTGCTGAGTTACTAATGGGGAGGAAGTTGATCATGAGGCTAGACAGGTTGCATCCTGAGCGGGCCACGGACCTCTGCAGTTCCCCCGAAACCAGGGAAGCCACTAGGGGGTTCTTTCCTGGGGACCCGGTGTACGCTAAGAACTTTGCAAGCGGCCCAGAGTGGTTAGCCGCTCGGGTGCTGCGGGTGACCGGGTCCCGCTCCTATGAGGTCTCGTCAGAGGGGTCCAGATCCTAAGGAGGCATATCAACCAGCTGCGTCACCGCACTTTGCCGGAGGAACTGACAGAAATTGGGGGAGGGAGAAGAACTGACAGCAACACCCCCGGAAGCTACCCAGCCCATGCCGGTCGCACCGACTATAGGGGCAGAAGAGCACCACAGAGGTGGGAGCGACCCCCCAGAGGGGGGATTCCGGAAGAGCAACAAGCGGCAGACAGTCCTCTTCCGGCGTCACCCCAACTCGAGGATCCAGCCGCCCTGCCAGCCACGGCGGCTGCTCCAACTTCCCAAATAACCCCGAGGAGGTCGACCAGGGAACGCAGGGTGCCAGCCTACTTGAAAGACTTTGTGTCCTGAACTAGGGGGGGAGGAGTGTTATGTCTTGCATTTCAGTCTTAATGTTACAACACAGCGAACGCTACAGAGGCGACCAGTGGAAGCCCACAGGTCCCCGGATGTAGCTCGCTAATACGCTCCGCCAATCAAGATATGTGGTGGGAAGTTTAACTGGCCAGGATTGGACCTGGCCAGACGGAGGGTTGTTCCGGGGAATGTATATAATCAAGACCCGGACTGCGTGTCCTTCCCTTGTGATGTACTCGCCAATAAAGTATGTTGCCTTCAACACGTCTCGTCACTCAGTACATTATAATGACCTTTCCCTATATATATGTTAAGCAGGCACTCATGGGGCAGAGGTATTCAAAGGATCACTTCCTCCCATACTGTCTAACCTGCAAATAAAGAACTTCAAGGCCGTTTATCTGTGGTTCCATCTTCAGAGGGTGGCAATCAGGGACAGGGCTTTTTCAGTGGTAGCACTTTGCCTTTGGAATCCCTCCCTAAGGCAGACCTACATACTGTTCTTTAAGTGTCAGACCAAAACATTTCTGTTTACACAGACTTTTAATTGAAGTATTCCATTTTTTTTTTAAAAAAGCTGTTTGTATGGTTTACTTATAGCCCTGAGAACTGTTTTGTGGATATCATTTTAGGCTGCCAATGCTGTTTTTAGTTACTTGCTTTAGTACTGGAAATTTTGGGGTTTTTTTTGAAATATCGGATTACTTATAATTTGATTGTGTTTGTTTTTACTTTGTAAACCTCTTCAATCAGACCTCTGAATAGGAGGGATATTCATTTTCTCAGTACATGAATAAATATATGTGGGGACTCAAATTGCCTCATCTCTTTCTTTGTCCCTTTTGGAGGCTTAGGTAGGGCAAATGAGTCCCCTCTCTCTCCCAGCCAGTGTTTCCTCTAGGCTGAATTAGTGTGAGCTAGCTCACAGTTTTTTAGCCTCCGGCTGAAACATTTTTGTCATAGCTCAAGAAAAATAGCCCAGAGCAAACTAATTTATGCAGTAGCTCACAACTTTAATGTGAGTAGCTCGCAATGTAGAATTTTTGCTCACAAGACTCCACAGCTTAGAGGGAGTATTGCTGACAGCCTTTCCTCACCGATAAATGCTGACTTCAGAAGAGATGTGTCTAGTTCTGTTTGGCAGGTCCCTAACTGTGGTGGGAGAGTTTGTCCCTAAATTTCCCTCATAACAATCTTTTCTTCCTCTCCCTTTCCTGTCACCCTCCCTCACCTGGCTGGCTTCCTCCATCTCCTCATGCAGTGATGCTGATTACAGGGGGTAAGACTCAGTTTGCAGAAATGTGCCCGAGCAAGCAGAATCCTCCTTTCTGACCTTCAGCTTCCCTTTCTCTTCTGCTGTAACATGCAGTTTAGTTTTCAAGGTAGAAAACTGCTCTCACCATGTGTGAAATACAACAGACTTCTGCTGATGCAAAAAGACAAGCAAGAAAACTGGAGGGTGGAAACTGATCTTTCCCCCCTTCCTCCTTTGCAGCTGTGAGGTAAAGTTAAACTCTGTGGGTTTGTTGGAGGAACTGTGTGCTTTGCAAAGCCAACTAAGCAGGAGGGGACAGCCAAGCTAGGCCAAAGCTCTTCTCAGGCAGAAACCTTTATAATATAGAAAAGCAATTTTCAGACTTTCTTGCTCAGAATGTTTTTCCACATGAGCCCATCTGAGGGAGAAGAGGCAGCAGACAAACATCACTCTATTATGCCTACAATTAGAAATAGGATTGCCAGCCTCCAGGTGGTAAAAATGCAAACCCGCAGGTTACCATATATCCAGCCTCACAAAATTCAAATAAATACTAAAGAAATGTGATACAATTTTTAGAATTTTTTTTACAAATTATATTAGATATATTGAACAACATAATGTCCAAGCCACTCAAACAGTTCCACAGTTTTTTGCTCCTTTGCCACAATTAAATGCACAATTTCTTTAAAGTAGAAAAATCCAGATGGTGATGTTAGAAGTGAGTAAATTCTCTATGAAGTCCAACACTTCTCACTGCAGTTTAGAAACACAGCTGGCACAATAATTAGCTCAATGAGGTCATACTTTATGCCCTTCTTTCACTACTCGCTTCTACATAAGAACATAAAGAAGCCATGTTGGATCAGGCCAATGGCCCATCCAGTCCAACACTCTGTGTCACACAGTGGCCAAAACCCCCAGGTACCATCAGGAGGTCCGTCAGTGGGACCAGGACACTAGAAGCCCTCACACTATTTCCCCTCCAAAGCACCAAGAATACAGAGTATCACTTGCCCCAGACAGAGAGTTCCAACAATATGCTGTGGCTAATAGCCAATGATGAACCTCTGCTCCATATGTTTATCCAATCCCCTCTTGAAGCTGTCTGTGCTTGTAGCTGCTGCCACCTCCTGTGGCAGTGAATTCCATGTGTAATCACTATTTGGATGAAAAAGTACTTCCTTTTATCTGTTCTAACTTGACTGCTCAGCAATTTCATTGAGTGCTCACAAGTTCTTGTATTGTGAGAAAGGGAGAAAAGTACTTCTTTCTCTTCCTTCTCTATCCCATGCATAATCTTGTAAACCTCTATCATGTCATCCCCCAGTTGATGTTCCTGCAAGCTAAAGAGCCCCAAGCATTTTAACCTTTCTTCATAGGGAAAGTGTTCCAATCCTTTAATCATTCTAGTTGCCCTTTTCTGCACTTTTTCCAATGCTTTATAGAGATATTATAGGTGCGGTGACCAGAATTGTACACAGCACTCCAAATGAGGCGGCACCATCGATTTATACAGGGGCATTATGATACTGGCTGATTTGTTTTCAATTCCCTTCCTAATAATTCCCAGCATAGTGTTGGCTTTTTTATTGCAGTTGCACACTGTCTCAACATTTTCAGTGAGTTATCTACCACGACCCCAAGATCTCGTTCACCTGGATAAATTGGCTGCTTTGGAAATTGAACTTTATGGTGTTATACCTCATGGAAGTCTCTCCTCCCCACCAACCTCACACTCTTCAGGCTCCACCCCAAAATCTCCAGGTACTTCCCAACCCAGAGCTGGCAACCCAAGTTATTAGGTGAGAGTCCATAGTCTCCCAGTTGCCAATTGCCATCAGGCCAGACAGAGAAGTGACAGCTGCTGAGTATCCCTCCACTGGAGCCAGCAGTAGAGGAGGATACTCTCCTTAATACCACCAACTGCTACTCTTGAGAAAAGAAGAAGCAGTTGCTGCGAGGTATTCTTCTGTTATATCTGAACACTCCTTAAAATTATATTTTAATTGATATTTAGTCAAGATTTTTATTTTTGTAAGCCACTCTGTGAGACAGTTTTGGGGTCAAGAATGTGTAGGGGAAAATCATAATAAAGCCACCACAAAAGCATGATGAGCTGGGGTGCACATTTCAGTTTATGGGGGGCACTGGATAGGCTGTATATCAGAGGCTGAAGACAGACTGAAATGTCCACTAATGAAAGAGGTAGGGTAATCCCCACCAATTCCTTCTTCCTGCTTCAGACCTCTGATTTTGCCTCTCATGCTAATTTCGAGGCTCTGCTGTCCCCCAGGAGCACCATTTTGGGGAGATCAGTAAGCTGCTGTGGGAAGGGAGAGGCAGGAACATTTTGATCCAGTGAAGTGCCTTATATGTGTGGAAAAGTTAAAGAGGGTCCATGGCTTGGTGGTAGCACCTCTGCTTGGTGCGCAGAAGATCCCAGGTTCAATCCCTGGCATCTCCAGTTAAAGGATCTGCCAGTAGATAATATGAAAGACCTTTGTCTGAGACTCTGGAGAGCCACTGCCAGAGAGCAGATGATACTGATCTTGATAGACCAATGGTCTGATCAGTATCATGGAGCTCAATGTGTAGTTTGGCTCTGAGCCCAGGTTTGCTGAGGAGTAACCTAAAATATAGGAGCCCCGTGGCACAGAGTGGTAAGCTGCAGTCCAAACTGTGCTCACAACCTGAGTTTGATGCTGGCAGAAGCTGGGTTCAGGTAGCCAGCTCAAGGTTGACTCATCCTTCCATCCTTCCGAGGTTGGTAAAGTGAGTACCGAGCTTGCTGGGGGTAAAGTGTAGATGACTGGGGAAGGCAATAGCAAACCATCTCCTAAAAAAATCTGCCAAGAAAATGTCATGATGTGATGTCACTCCATGGGTCAGTAATGACTTGGTGCTTGTACAGGGGACTACCTTTACCTTTAACCTAAAATATATCTCACTATATCTTCTGGCTTCATCTGAATGACAAAACTGGATACAGTAGAGAAACTGTCTTCCAGGAAATCTTATCTGCCATTTATTGTTTTTTGTTTATTTGTTTTCTTAACCAAAGACACTCTCCCCTTTTGCAAGGAACCCCAGGGTTCCATGGAACACAGCTTGAAAACCACTGGCAGAGCAGAAAGTGCCTTCAGGCATCTTGGGAGGTGGATGAACCAATCTGTGTTGCTGTTTGTTTAGCATTTATTTATCTTTATGTTTCTACTGTGAGGCAATCAGTCAATATGGCTTACAGCCAGCAACTAAAACACAGGGACAGGAATATAAAATATCATTAAAAACATGTTAACATTTAACAACCATTCAATTGCAGTCTGATTTGTTAAAATGAACGTATCAAAAGAAACAGGATCTAAATAAGTTCATTGAACTCCGTGTTCACAGAATGTTTGATTTTTTTTAAAAAAAGGTATGGTCTCAGAGGGGCCTGGCAGATCATCCTTGGGAGGAAATTCCATAATTCAGAAATAACCAAGAGTAGAATCTGAAACTGTAGATAACTTTGTAGATAACTCTTGTCTTTTAATAGCAGTTTTGAAAGCGATTTTATTTTTGATGTTTTGAAATATGTTCTGTTAGGAAAACATAGTCCATTGCTGGGCAGACTAGACCCCTTCTAGGAAGAAAAAAAAAGAGGAGATTAAAGAGACAGAAGGAAGATGGAGGAGAAAGTAGAGCAGGGTCTGTAAGGAACAGAATAATAAAACCTGCTGTTAAGAATTCTAGTTTGTGCTGTCTCCTTGCCTTCAACAAGCTACAAAAATAATTCATTGTGGAATAGGGTTGCCAGGCTGTTTCTGGCAATTGGCAGGAGCTTGTAGGGCAGGGCCATGGGTTCCAGCATCACGTGCACCATGATGTTATTTCTGGGAAAAACTGGAATTGACATCGTGTAATTCTAGGAATCATGGGAAACTCTGTGCTGAAACCATAGAATTTCTGGCAATTCCTAGAACTACATAACATCAATTTTGGGTTTTCACCACAAGGGACATGATGTTGGAGTTTAAAATTGTTTTTGTCACACTGCTAATTGGAGCAGTGGGGGGAACAAGGGATGGTGGTGGGAGGCCTCCTACTGTAGTGGGAAGGCTGGCAACCTTACTTTGAAAGAAGGATAAACATAGAAGGTGCAGTTATAATAAGTGGTTCGTCAACAAGCTGGAAAAAAAATGTCTTGCCCCTAAAACAAAGGCTTAGTGTGTGGAAATGGAAATGGGAAGTTGTAGCTTTTCATTATAAAAGTTATTTGCATCACCTTGTAAAGACTATCCTATTAAGCCTTTGTTAAAAGGACAGAACATCAAGTTCTGTAGCATCTTACAGGTATTAAAGGGACAGGACATTTTTTTCCTCCATGTTATCAGCATTCCTAAATCAAGATACTTCTAAAGCAGGGGTGGCCAATGGTAGCTCTCCAGATGTTTTTTGCCTACAACTCCCATCAGCCCCAGCCATTGACCATGTTGGCTGGGGCTGATGGGAGTTGTAGGCAAAAAACGTCTGGAGAGCTACCGTTGGCCACCCCTATTCTATACTGCAGGTAACAAGGTCCTATGACTATATCTGGTCATGTCCTGGATTTGGTGTTTGAAGCATTTTGGAGTCATCTGATTTAGAGATGCTGGAGATTGAGTATTGCTGTTCCATCACACTGAAATCTTAATTGGAATTCTTTTGGCAGACTGAAATATCTTAATTCTCCTGACATGTAAGCTTTTTGTGCCAAAGTATATCTTTTCTTTTGATATATTAACATTTTTGCCCCGAGTCATCAGGCAGGCAAACACACATACATGAGAGCCAAATTTTTTTGTCTTGTAACAATATTTCATAACTTTTTCATACTAATCTTCATTTCTTACAAACAAAACACACATGCAGAAGACGGGTAGTTTATGCAGCCTTACAAGTATACAACCAATGATGCAGTGCAACTTGCATGAAGGCAACACTTGTATGCAGGGCAGAATAAAACTTTAATCATTACCTGAAATGATTCATGTAACAGGCGAGGAAATTGTTCAGAAAACTTGTAAAGAGTGTGGTGGGGGAGAGCTAGTTAAAGTTAGTTACAGACAGGGCTTTTTTGTAGCAGGAACTCCTTTGCATATTAAGCTACACCCCCCTGATGTAGCCAGTCCTCTAAGAGCTTATAGGGCTCTTCTTACAGGCCCTACTGTAAGCTCTTGGAGAATTGGCTACAGCAGGGGTATGTGGCCTAATATGAAAAGAAATTTCTGCTATAAAAAAGCCCTGGTTCCAGATAAGGCTGGGAAATTGCTGAAGATTTGGAGACATAGTCTGGTAAGTGGAGGGAGCGCAGCAGACATATGATGTCATAAAACCCACACCCCAAAGCTACCGTTTTCTCTAGGGGAAGTGATTTTTGTAGCCTGGAGATCAATTGTAAGTGGGCTGTGACTCAGTTGTAAAATATTTATTTCACATGCAGGAGGTCTTAGGTTCAATCCCAGGCAACCACCTCAAAAAGAATAGGGTGATGTGAAAGACTTCAGCTTGGGACCCTGGAGAGGAAATGCCAGTCAGAGTACACTAGGGCTTCCAGGATTCCTTCTGTGGCTAAAATCCTTCTGCTGAAAGCCTTGGTTACCTTGATGCTGCTTAGTAGAGGTATGGGAGAGAATGGGGAATTGGGAATAGGCATCAATCTGATGACATTGTGTTGGGAATCCCTCAAAACTCTATGGGAGAATCCTCGAGTGCCATGTCAATGTGCTGATGTCCAGGACTTTTTTTCTGGAAAAAAAGAGGTGCCAGAACTCTCAAGAGGGAAATGAAGGAGAAACACATGGGTGTCCCTCATGAACTTTTAGAATTTTTTTGAGAATTTTGTTTCCACAAAGAGATTCTGGAACTCTGCTGTGTTCCTTCAGGGGTAAGGTTGTTGACTCCAAGGTGGGAAATTTCTGGGAACTTTAGGGGTGGAGCCTGGAGAGGGCAGTGTTTGGGGAGGAGATGGACCTCAACAGGGTATAATGCCACTCTCTGAAATGGCCATTTTCTCCAGGAGAACTGATTTCTGGAGAGCAGTTGAAATTCTGGGAGATCTTCAGGTTCCACCTGGAGGTTGGCAGCCCTACTTCTGAGGGGTCACACCAGAAGTGAGAATATGCTGGAACAATTCCTATTGGCATATCCCCACCCCCTAAACCTTCTACCCTAGTCTGTAGACAGTACTGAGCTTGATAAACCAATGGTCTGACTCAATATAAGGTAGCTATATTCAAGACTAACACATGTAAAGACATGCACAGTTCATAATCCACCAAACTTTATGCCACCCTCCCACCATGTATTCTGGCTTACTTGGCAACATCAAACAGGCAGGAAAAAACCCACCACTAAGCCTAGGAGAAGGAACTGAAGTTATTATTATACAATGGAATGCTAGTGGAATCCCATTCTTTAAAGCCCTATATGGCCGAGGACCAGCCTACCTGAAGGACCGTCTCTCCTCGTATGAACCCCAGAGAGCACTGAGGTCAGTAGGAAAGAACAGACTGACTACCCCTGGGCCAAGACAAATTAAACTACAGAATACTCGCTCTCGGGCCTTTTCGGCCGCAGCCCCACATCTCTGGAACCAACTCCCAGAGGAGGTGCGGGCCCTGCGGAACCTTGATCAGTTCCGCAGGGCCTGCAAGACCACCCTTTTTAAATTAGCTTATGAATAACTGAAATCCGCCATCAACATCAACTAGAAGAGTGTCAAGGATAGCGTCAAAAATGTTTTAGTTAATTGTTTAATTCTGGTTTTTAAGGTTAATTTAATGTTTAATTTAATGTTTTTACTGTAATTGTTTTATTGTTGGTGCACCATTGGTCACCGTATTGTTAGCCGCCCTGAGCCTGCTTCGGCAGGGGAGGGCGGGGTATAAATAAAATTTATTATTATTATTATTATTATTATAAATGTCATTCCTCTTTGAGGAGGTTTCCAGGTGTGGGAATATTGCTCTGGGATTGATGCTAGCTGAAGACTAAAATATTCGAAACCAGATGTTACCAGTCACTGGTTCAGCTCAGCCATTGTTGCACTTCTGAAGTCCAGAGTGGCAGGAGGAGTCTTCTGGACCGTAGCCATATTTGGACTGTTTTCTTTGATAGAGCAACTTTTGCAAGTATTGATACTGCATTGATATATTTTTGTACAGCAGAGGATTGTTTGTGGGGCTGTTTAGTATGTACTTAATATTGTGAATGATTGTGCTCTTTGAAGTTATTATGAACATTTCTGATTGAAATATTGGTTGAATATGCTAGAATTCTTGTCATCATGGGGCTTTTCATTGTTTTTGTGTTGTCTGAAGCAGCAGAACAAAGTTTGAGTCCAGTGTTTGTTGGTCTTAAAGGTGCCACCAGACTCACTGTTGAAGTTCCTCCACTCCCCAAACACTACCCTCCCCAAATCTCCAAGGATTTTCCAACTGCTAACAATACATTAAGGCACAGTCAGAATCTCTCTGTGTTCAAAGTTCTGTGTTTACACACAAAAGGTTCCACATACATACAGGGAGCGATTCTAAGCAGGTCTACTTGAAAGTAAGTCTAATCATGTGTTATTCAATGAGGCTTCCTCTTAGGAAAGTGCTTTTAGGATTGCAGCCTAGACAGTACCCTCCAATTTTGCACAGTAAGCATTGTGCATAGGCAGGTGATAGCACTTGCAGATGTACACATATAGGCTCCTGTGCAAACAGGGCCTTGAAGATGGGTATGGGATTCCCCCATTTATATTGATAATTCTTAGGGTTGCCAGCTCTGGGTTGGAAAATTCCTGGAGATTTGAGGGGCAGAGACTATGGAGGTCATATTTGGGGGAGGGGATGTACCTCATCAGGGTATAATGCTGTAGATCAGGGGTGTTGAACTAATTTGTTATGAGGAATGGATTTGACATAAATGAGACCTTGTTTGGCCGGGCCATATCGAGCTGGACCGTGTGTGTACCTATTTAAGATTAGGTAGCAGAGATATAAACATTATAAAAGGCACAGCCAAACACAATTAAAGATTATTTTTTTTAAAAAAAAACTTAAAACATGCTTAAAACATCGGCACTCGTTGGTCTTAAAGGTGACTTCTTTGTATCTCTCCCATGAGATCCAGAGAACTGGGCAAAGGAAGCTCTGGTTCTTTCTGTCCTTCCCCAAGGGGGCCAGGAGGGGGAGGAACCTCGTTCAATAGAAGGAAAAGAGGCTTGGCTCAGTAGCTCTGCTGTGTGATTAAGAAAGCCTGGCAAAGCAAGCTCTGCCTCCCCTCACCTTCCTCCCCAAGGGAGGAGCCTCAACCAATGGAGAAAACAGAGACTTTGCTCTGTAGCTTCTGTGCGATTGAGCTGTTAGGCAGAAGGAAGCAAGAGAGAGGGAGAAGGAAGCAGATGACAGCCAGTTGCTTGGGGACCTGATAGGAGCCCTCTGGGGACCTGATTCCCGCCCCCCCCCCCCCGGCCACATGTTTGACACCCCTGCTATAGACTCCACCCTCTGAATCAGCAATTTTCGTCAGGAGATGTGATCTCTGTAGCCTGGAGACCAATACTGAGAGATCTCCAGCCACCACCTGGGGGTTGGCAATCCTAGTAAATTTACACCAGATTCCCATTAGCACAGGACTCCTCTTTACACATACAGGAAATGAATGCTTCAGGAAGAATGCCACTGGATATATAAACTAAAGTGAATAACTATGGATTTATCCTGTTTTTTATAATAATGTACATTTTATTGTATGGATTTGTATAACTTTATGGTCTGAATAATTGTATGAATTATATAACTGTATGAATTACCTTTTTTATAAAAATGTAAATAGTTCTGGTCAGATTAACTGTATGGATTTGTATAACTGTATGGTCTGATTAATGGTATTTGGGTTTCTCTGCGATGTATGTGATGCATGGGTCCTTTAACAAAAGTGCCAGGTGTAATAGATCAATGTTTTTTACATGCATCAGAAGGTAGTGTTTTGCCACTTTGAGCCAGTGGTGAGCGTGAGCCATCATAGAGAGAACGTTGTTGAAGACTTTGTGTCCCTATGAATCTTGCCTAGAGATTGTGATATTTATTATCCTTGTGAGTACGGTATATATCTGTTAGTTATATATGTTATGCATTAGTTTGAGGTCTGTCTATTTATATATTATATCATTGTAGTGATACTGTGGCATATCCCTTGTTGATAAACAGGTGTGGCAGAAGTCAGTGACTTGTCCAAGGAATTCTAATTCTACCACTGAGATATTTGCACAGTGGATACATCGATAAGAAGACATTTACTACTAATCCTTTTACAATGGACCTTCAAAAGGGATTCGTTAGAATTTACCATTTGTATTATTTGTTTCACTTTGTAATATATTAGTCATTTTGTCACTATAACCTGAGGGTTGGCAACCCTAGTAAATCTACACCAGATTCCCATTAGCACAGGACTCCTCTTTACACATAAAGGAAATGAATGCTTTTAACAAGCTTTTTAGGATAACCATTGAATCTGTGAATTTGCAGTAGAGGAAGAATTTGGTTTCTGAAAGCAGAAAAAAGGAAGAAAAAAAATGAGAAAAATTATTATTTCATGCAGGGATGAAAAAACAGCCAAGTTTACAGAGGTATGGCAGGCACCAGATGGGCTAAACACAAGTAAGAAGAGATGTTCTAGACAAAGGCTGCAAGACACTGCTGGTGCTAACAGTTCTACACAGAGGGAAATGTACTTCAGCTTGGTGACTTGGTAACTAGGGGGAACTGAGAAGCTATTACAAAAGAACCTTGGCAAAACAGAGGCAGAAATCCAAAAGGGTCATCACAACTATGCTTACATGGATGGATTTCATCCAGTAGAACCCAGTGATAATTCCATTTCTAAGGGTATTTAATATGCAGAAAAATTATTATCTTATACCGTGTGCACAAGGAATCTGGTGTGTGTACCAAATTACAAGGTTGCATGCTCTGCACTGTCTTCAAAATATCAATGGAAAGACATGGATTAAAATACTGGGTAAAGGAACCTCCTTGCCTCATCTGGGTCCCATCCTTTCTGCATTCCATCTCTCCATGTGTCTTGCCCTAGCCCACCAATCCTATTCTGTTTTTCTCATCCTATTCTCTCAAGCCTCTTCATTTTCACACCTTGTTCAAACTTTTCTTTCATTCTGCTCCTCATGCCTAGCTCCTTGATTTCATCTCCTGTTGGCTTTTACACAGGGAAGCATCCCGGCTGTTGTTTTTCATGGTGAGTCAAGCATGGAGGAAGGACAGAATTAGGACAGTTCATATGAAGTTCCTTTGTACGAAGTCCAACCATTGGATCCATTCAGCTCAGTCTTGTCTCCTTCAGTGAACACTAGCTCGCAGAAAGAGAATGGTCTTTCCCAGTACATATGACTGAGAGCTTTTAGCTGAAGGTAGTGAAGAGTCTTCACTGAAGACCGAGGCTGGACCTTTTGTATGCAAGCTCTGTCACTTTAGGAAGGGGGCAATAGGGTCTTGGGCACAACATGGCCATCAACTGTCATCTGATATATTGCCAGTTTTAAAATAATGTTAAACCCTCTAGCAGAACAAATTCAAGATGGTGGAGGGAAATCCAGATAACACTAGCTTGCTCAGTGTGTACAACAGGCCAGGTGGAGTGATGCCATTCTTAATTCTCATTGGCCCTGTGCCTGCAACCTAACACACTAATGTTACAGAGAGTGTTTGACCACAGAAACTCTGCCTAGGATTGCATTGTAAATTACATTCACTCAAATCATGAAAGGACACAATGGCGGCAGCAGCAACAGCTAGCAATTTTTCACCCAACAGCTTCTGAACACTGCCCTGAAAGGCCTGTAATAATTCTTAAGAACCAGTATGGTGTAATGGTTAGAGTGTTGGATGGATCTGGGAGACTCACATTCATCACACTGCCACTGGAGTTTGCTGGCTGACCTTGGAAGAGTCACATACTTCCAGCCTAACCTACCTTACAAGGTTGTGGAGGGAGAATGATGTAAACCACTTTGGGTCCCCACTGGGGAGAAAGGCAGGATATAAATGAAATAAATGAATAAATGAATAAAGTCACTGAAGTGCTGATCTCTGGTGTGTGACAAGGTAGTATTGGAACCTGGGTCAGGGTGTAGAAATCCTAATCACTGGTGGATCCTGTTATGAATGAATGGATTTGACTGAATAGCCACTTTGTTAACTCCCACTTCATTACATACCTGTAAACAGGGGTGAAAAAATGTTAGCAGAAGAGTCAGTGAGATGTTTTGGGAACCAGAGAAGAGGATCACAATGCCATTCTTGAAGAAGAAAAGAGATGGTTTTTTATATCCTGCTTTTCTCTACCCCTAAGGAGTCTCAGAGCTGCTTACAATCCCTTCCTCTCCCTACAACATGCACCTTGTGAGGTAGGTGGGGCTGAGAGAGTTCTGAGAGAACTGTGACTGGCCCAAAGTCACCCAGCTGGCCTCATGTGGAAGAGTGGGAAATCAAACCTGGTTCTCCAGATTAGAATTTGCCACTCTGAACCACTCTAGCACACTGGTTCCTACACAGAGTCACACCCTTTTAAGATGTCTTACAGACGGTGTCATCAAACAACTGCTTTTATAGGAGGAAGTTTGGTTTAGAACCACTTACATTTTCCTGAGCCTCTCAGAGTCTTATGATTGGTCCCATCCATGTGGCAGCCATTTTGTTGCTTTGCATATTTGAGAAACTACCTGTTCTCAACATTTCATATGTCACCACAGGTTTGCTAATTATGGGGACCCTTGCTCTAACTACTACCTCACATTGACTCCTAAACCTGTTTCCTGACCCCAGCAGCCACCCAAGAATCATTTCCCAAGCTCGGTTTATTTTGCTACCAAAGACTACTGGGCACCACCTCGGTCTCTGAGGATTGGCAGCATAGGAAATTCTGCTCACCATTTTAACCTCTCATTTTTGTGCCACCATGTAATTGTCAGCAAAATCACTTGCTCTCAATTCCAAAGGAATTGGATGAAATGTCGCTTAGCATTTTTATGACATGTCTTTGTCTCCCTCAGGTTTCCTGCCATGCTACCAGTTGAAAATTTTTCTCCCCTGCCTCTTTGCTTGCTGGAAACCCTGCAGGTTTTATTTGCTTCAACAATTTGAGATCTCTGTTAACTGAAGGGTTCGAAAGCTTGTAAAATCCTGTTTTGATCGGTGCCTAGATGAGCTCTATGTTCGCCTTATCCTGTGGTTGTGATCTGTTTATTCTGTATATCATTTCCAGCCTGTCAGAGAAATGCCATTTATACTGCTGACAATTGCAACAAAAAATGTTGAGCCATATGATACATTTGCTGCTAGCAGCACTGGGAAACTCACAGTATATCCAGTAGCTATCCAAAAATTTTTTAAAAGAAACATTATAAAACTGCAGGGAAAGCCTGTGATGCCTGATACAAAGAACTGACCTGGATAGCCCAGGCTAGCCTGATCTAGTCAGATCTTAGAAGCTACGCAGGGTTGGGATGTGGAGACAAACCACCTCTGAATGTCTCTTGCCTTGAAAACCCTGGGAGGTCACCATAAGTCATCTGTAACTTGATGACAAAACCCCCCAAAACAACCCCCCCCCCAAAAAAAAAACCCCAAACAAAACCCTCAAAACTGTTCTCTCAATGGAGTTTTCTCAAAGAAGGCTGTTTGAGATCCTGACAAGAGAAGGTGTTTTGATAACAAAATGACTGTGAGGTCTTTCTCCATAAAAGGTGGTCGGATATTGGGTCATATAAACTAAAGAGAATTTTTGAACTTTAGTTAACACATGCATGATCTTTCTTTCTTTCTTTCTTTCTTTCTTTCTTTCTTTCTTTCTTTCTTTCTTTCTTTCTTTCTTTCTTTCTTTCTTTCTTTCTTTCTTTCTTTCTCAGTGTTGTGTAGTGGTAACAGTGCTGCGCTAGGATCTGTAAGACTCAAGTTCAAATTTCATTCAACTGTGGAAATTCACTGCGTGACCTTGGATCAATCTCACTCTGCCTGCCTAACCTACTGGAGGCAATGCAGGGAGGATGATGCTATAAGCCTCTTTGCGTCTTCATTAGAGAGAAAAGCAAGGTTGAATTGATTTATACATTTAAATAATCTACCATTGAATAAAACAACAGACCCCCTCATCCTGTTCCTGAGACTGCAGCATAGGGGAAAATTGCCTCAGGAATGCCAGTGGAGCAAAAAGCAAGCTTCCAGCTCACTCTAGACATATCCTATAGTGGAACAGATAGCACTGATGTCAGTGTTGGTTCTGGTAGGCTTGGGGCTTGGTATTTATTTATTTATTTAGGATTTATATCCCGCCCTTCCCACAAGTGGCTCAGTTATAGTGGGAGAAAGAACAACCCTTTCCAAGAAGTACCATGACAGGAATATAAGGTTTTGAATGCATTTCACTCAGACAGGGCTGCCAAGAGCCACCCATGGGCCCTCAGACATATATTCCCAGACAACCTCAGGATGATCATGAGAATTCCAGGGCCAAAAATTAAAGGAATTGGAATATCCTAGCCTAGGTTATCACCACTCTGCCATGGAAGCCTGCTGTGTGACCTTGGGCTCATCCCACAGTCTCAGCCTGACCTACCTCACATGGTTGTTGTGAAGACAAAACAGAGGAGGGGAGAATACTAAAAGCTGCTTTGGGTCCCCATTGGGGAGAGATTCAGATATAGATAGATAAATAAATTATATTTTCTGTTCCTCATTTGTTACCAATGAGGCAGACAAACATTTATTCTCATGCATGTAAAGGGTGGAGGGCAAGGGAAGCATCTTTTTACTGCTTTGATAGATTATGGAGAAATTAACTTCCCCCTTCTGCTCATAATATTAACAAAGGTTTACGGCTGTCCTAATACTGAATATGTTCTTATTTGCCAATCAGGATGGATTAAAAGGATTTGAGACTGAAAAATAAGGGGGGGGGGCAGGGGAAAGAAAAATTAGAAGTGGGGATGGACAAATGGTAGATAGCGAAAGGAAGAGAGTGAAACAAAGGAGGAGAAAAGTGTGGAGGAAAACTAGAGAAATGTAAGGAAAGAACATGAAAGTTTAATATATTTCTTGCTACCAAGCATGAAAATGGCTAACACATTGCAAGATCTGGCTGTGCAGGAAATGGATGGAATTATAGGGGGGTGGGAGGAAATAATAGAGTATTGGAGGTAGTGACCTTGATAGGAGGCTGTATCCTGACATTGACTGCAGCTTTTCCTGACTGGACTTGCCTTGCTCCAATGCTGCCTTGGCTGATGGGTTTAGCAGGATTTGAGAAGGAAAGGTTTCCCTTCACCTCCTAGTAAACTTTGCAGAAAGGCCAAGTCAGCAGTGTTAGATTGTGCTCTTTACCATGCAGTGCCATTCCTGCACCCTTAATGGCTGCAGGTAAAACTGCACTAGAAATTTCTTTAATCCCAGAAACCTGCAATCAGGCATATCACTGCAATGCCAGGCAGAATACTGCAATACCAGGAGACAGAGGAGGAGGAGGAGGAGGAGGAGATGATTGGATTTATACCCTGCCCTTTACTCAGAGCTGCTTACAATCTACTTTTCCTTCCTCTCTCTACAATAGACTCCCTGTAAGCTCTCATAGAACTGCTCTTGAGAAAACAGCTCTGCTGAGAATTTATGGCTGACCCAAGGTCACACCAGCAACTGCATGTGGAGGGAGTGGAGAATCAAACCTGGTTCTCCCAGATTAGAGTCTGAACACTTAACCACTGCACCAAACTGGCTATCAAGAAAAGAAAAGAAAGAACAGGAGATCATGATATAGTAAGAGTCCTACAAATAGTTACTGCACCTCTGTGAGAAGTTACCACAGTTCCAGTTGTCATTGGAGCCCTTGGAGCAAAGCCTAGAAGTCTCAAGAAACACATGGACATTCTGTACATTGAGCAAATAACACCAGCTCAGCTGCAAGAAGACAGTGTTGCTTGGAACAGCAAGAATCCTGTGAAGATATATCTGCAGTTCCCAAGAACTTGGCTAGATCTTGAACTGCAGAACACCATCCACCAGTCAACTATCTGACTGATTATTATTAATAATAACAACCCTGATAGCACAGGAGGCTATGGAGGTGGCAGATACATAGGCAAATATTTGCATCAGAGAACAGGTTTAAGGCTTTGGCTCCAAAAATAATGAATGAATCATTCAGGTATGCATTGCTAGAATCACTGATTTCTGCAATGGCATGGGAGCCGGAAGAAGACTCCAAAGCCCATCCTCCTGCCATGCAGTGCTCCTGAAGGGAGCAGTGGAACACTTTGAGTTCCCCAAATCATGCATGCAGCTACAAACTGGGTCAGACAGCTATGCCACTCAACTTGTACCACTTGTAGCATATATTTTGGCCCTTAGCCAAGCAAGGAATAGCTTGGGAATCTGTGAAACAGCAAGCTGGTAAACTGGAAATGCTGATTAGCAATAGGCCAGCACTAGGTACAATGTTGCAAGCCAGTCAGCTATTTCAGCTGGGAACAAATATGAGAAACAGCTCAGGACTTCTAAAAATAGACTGCCAGAAAGCCTGTTACATTTTAGGTAGGATCCAAAACACAGTATGAAATAACAATTCAGAAAATCCTGCCCTTTTAAAATTCCATTTCTGTTTTTGTGTGGGTAAGTCTTCCTCAACAAGCAGCATTGCTTTCCAGGAAGCTGAAAATATTTTCAGAAATAATTGGAGAGTGTTCACACACCACAGTTTATGATGCTAAAAAGGCTAGCTCCTTCGTCATCTTTGTGAAGGGGGTGTAAAACCTCTCCCTTCAAGCCAGCATTTAGCTTAATAGGTGGGTTAATGATGGTTTATGGACTGCTTTAAACTTGGAAGTTTTAAACAAAATTTTGGTAAAGCAATTTTTGTATTTTCTACTACTGTTGGTTTTGGAAGGTATTTTAAATAGTTCCATAATGATCTTTTGATTGCCTTCCTTAGCCACTCCAAACATTGTGAAAAACAGTTTATTAATCTTCTAAAAAAACAAAATGCTATAGTTAGCCACAGTCCATTGCCATAGATTTCCCCCCAATTTCTTTAGAGGTATCAATAGTTCCTGCTGTCCTCCTGCTCAGCCACAGCACCAGAAATGTGGAGTCATCTGTTAGTCGGGGTCTTGTCATGTTTTACAATATCACCTTTCTAAATAACAACACTCCTCAAAGGACAGCGTCAGTTATTGATCTGATTTGAGAGACACTGACACAGCAGATAACATCCAGGAGACAAAACCCAAGGTCACTGCCTTCTTAAAAATATACATTTGGCTACTGCTGTTTGATTCAATTCAATAAACCATTAAGTATTGATTGGGAGAGCTGTTTATGTATAGCTGGTCACTCCCCAAGCAGGCCAGGCCCTTCAGCATTTTGTTCTTGTGTCAGTGCCAGAGATTCTGAGTTTTGACAAACATCTCAAACAACTCAAGCCATGACACAAATGGACAATAAATATAGCCTTGTTACAGTGAATAAAAAAAAAATAGGATAATTTTGAAGGACTGTATCTAGGTATTTCTATAAAACTATTATGGAGCTCCAACAATGTCGGAATGAACTCAACTAGGATTTTGTTGGGGAACAAGGCTCTTTTAAATTAGGAACGCCACCTAAGAAGGTTTCCCTAAGAGCCAATTGACACATGCATGTAGATCACCTGATCGCTTAAGATTAGAGCTCTTTGTGGGCGCTACTTATGTGTTGATTAAGTGTGCAAACTGGGGAAGTAGGATTGTTCCAGTGACACATCTGCCCTGCAGAGACATTTTGTTGAGAGAATGTGAAGGCTGTGCCAACATGTACAATCCTACTCCCATTCCCAAGTGCATGTCCACCCTACCCAGAAGTAATTCTGTACAGGGATCTGGACTGTTGGATCTGTTTAACACATCTGTGCACTGTGCAAGTGTGAGCACAGTACATCATAGCCTATATTAGAAGTAATATTGAGAGGAGAAGGGATGGTGTGAATTTCTCAGCAAACCTGTTCAGCACATGTACTTATCTTGTTCAAGTCATTATTAGACTGAATTGACCAGTGATCTTTGGACTGCATCAAGCAACTCAAACAGCTGCTGAACACTAAATTGACATCTGCCTGCTGGTCAGAAGGCAACTCTCAGGTGATGGGGAAATGAGCAGGGAGCTCAGTTTGCATCCACCCTTTCTGTGTTGAACAAGTAAGTTCGCGTACTGAACAGGAGTTCACGATCTGCCTGACAATAAGGGGTTAGGCACCCCAACCAGAGATTGCACATTTTAGGGACACAAAAGAGTTGGGGAGTTGCTCTTAGCCATTTTTGTCTCTAGCCCAGGAGAGTTAAGCTATCCATATTGACCCATGGTCTCCATTTTGGACATGTGTTCTAGGACAAAAGAGATGTAAGGAACAAAAGAAACTCAAACCACACTAAGAGGATGGTGCTCAGCACCCATCTGACTGTGCTGCAGCACCCCTCATGTGAGATACAGGTGCCTTGTGAAGGAGTGTCTGATCTAGCTTTGTCTGCTCCAGTTTGGGGCAAATCAATAACACTTCTAGAGAGTAGTGAGTGATGCATTGTCATTTTCTTGCAAGTTTTGTAATCTCTTGCTTCTAATCCTGCTTGTTTCCAATTGATAATGCCAGCTGTGTATCTTAGAAATGGGACTGGTCATGTGTTAATTGCCTTTACCTTTTGTCTCCATTTAATTTTGTATGCAGTATCTTTTTAACTCTGGTAATACTCCTTGATTGTATTTTTCTTAACAATGGTATTTTTTGTGTTGTCAGTTTCCAAAATTCCAATATATTTTTCTTTCTCTTTAAAGTCTAGTGTTTTGATGTTTGATGTCTTCTTGTTTAATGATCTTTCTTCTATTCAGTGCTAATGCTGCACATTTGTTCGTTTCAAACAATTTTATTAGTAACATGTAATAAATTTCAATTTCTTACATCATTAATAATTACTTTTTAAAATCTATCCATATATATTACTTTCTACCCACCCCTCCCCCCGTTACTTGACCCCCGCTGGTGTTATATACTTAAAATCTTAATATTAAAGATACCCTTAATTAATAAGAACCAAAATTAATATCCTCCTCCCTCTTATAGTTAGTCATTATCAAAAATTGTCCAATGTCCTTTTATTTTCCACTCTTTTTTACGTATCTTCTGAACTTTTCCACTCCATTTTAAATACTTCTAAATCATAGTCTCTTAAGGTTCTTGTTAACTTGTCCATTTCACGCCATGTCATAACTTTTACAATCCAATCCCATTTCTCTGGTATTTTTTCTTGCTTCCACAACTGTGCATACAATGTCCTAGCAGCTGAGAGCAAGTACCAAATTAAAGTTCTATCTTCTTTTGGAAATTTTTCCATTTGTAATCCCAACAGAAAAGTCTCTGCAACTTTGTTAAATTTGTATCTCAAGATTTTAGAAATCTCTTGTTGAATCATCTGCCAATACTTTTTTCACTCTTTCACAAGTCCATCACATATGGTAGAAAGAACCTTCATGTTTTTTACATTTCAACATCTATCTGAAGAAGAAGATGATATTGGATTTATATCCCGCCCTCCACCCTGAAGAGTCTCAGAGCGGCTCACAATCTCCTTTACCTTCCTCCCCCACAACAGACACCCTGTGAGGTGGGTGGGGCTGGAGAGGGCTCTCACAGCAGCTGCCCTTTCAAAGACAACCTCTGCCAGAGCTATGGCTGACCCAATGCCATGCTAGCAGGTGCAAGTGGAGGAATGAGGAATCAAACCCGGTTCTCCCAGATAAGAGTCCGCACACTTAACCGCTACACCAAACTGGCTCTATCTATCTGGCATCTTATTGTTCATCTCTGCCAACTTTTTAGGAGTCATATACCATCTGTACATCATCTTAAAACAATTTTCTTTAATACTCTGACATGTTGAAAGTTTCATAGAGTTCTTCCACAAATATTCCCATGTGTCCATCTGTATTTCTTTATTTACATTAATTGCCCACTTAATCATTTGAGATTTTACTACTTCATCTTCCGTAGACCATTTTAAAAGTAACTTATAGATTTTTGAAATTAATTTTTCATTATCTCCAAGCAGAACTTTTTCCATTTCTGTTTGTTCTCGTCTTATTCCTTCAGTTTTAACATAGCTTTCCACCAAACTTTTTATTTGTTGCATTTGAAACCAATCATATTTATTATTCAACTCTTCAGCAGTTTTCAATTCTATTTTACCGCTTTGTATTTTTAGTAATTGATTATATGACATCCCTTTATCTTCTCCTGTCTCAGCTGTTATTCTTATTACTTCTGCTGGCACTATCCATAGTGGTTTTCTCTCACCGCCATATTTCTTGTATTTCATCCAAATATTTAGTAGATTATTTCGTATATAATGGTGAGAAAAAAACCATCCAACTTTTTCTTTCCATAGTACATATAAGCGTGCCAGCCGAATTTATTTCCATGACCTTCCAACGTTAAAAGTTTTTTATACAACAGCATCACCCAATCTTTTATCCACACTAGACAAACTGCTTCATGATATAATCTTAATCTGGTAGTTGAAATCCTCCTCTTTCTTTAGCATCTGTTAAAACTTTCATTTTAATCCTTGGTTTTTTCCTGGCCCATACAAATTCTGAAATCTTTCTTTGCCATTTATTAAATTGTTTACTGTCTTTCACAATTGGAATAGTTTGAAACAAATACATTATTCTCGGCAAAATGTTCATCTTAATTGCAGCTATTCTACCAAGCAGTGACAAATTAAGCTTGTTCCATTTTATCATATCTTCGTCCATTTTACGCCATAACTTTTCATAATTGTTTTTAAACAGATCATTCTGTTCATTTATTCTTCATTGTTATTTCCATGCCCAAATATTTTACTTTAAAGGCAACTTCACATCCCGTTAATCTCTGCAATTCCTTTTGTTTACTTACTTGCATATTTTTACACAACATTTTTTACTTTTCTTTATTGACATAAAGTCCCGCCAATTTACCAAAATCTTGTATTTTGGCTAACAACAAAGGCGTTACTTGCATAGGATTTTCATTTATAAACATTATATCATCTGCAAATGCTCTAAATTTATAGGAAAATCCTTTAATTCTCGTTCCTTCAATTTCTTCATCATCTTGTATTTGCAGCAATAAGATTTCAAGACTCATTATAAACAACAATGGTGAAAGCGGACAACCTTGCCTTGTATCTTTGCTGATTGTCATTTCTTCTGTAAGATCTGCATTTATACATAACCTTGCACGTTGTTCAGTAGAAATTGCTTTTATCATTCTTATAAAGTTTCCCCCCAACTTTATTTTCTCCATTACTGCAAACATAAAGTCCCAATTCAAATTATCAAAAGCTTTCTCTGCGTCCGCAAAGAATAATGCAACTTCCTTCTCTGGATGTCTTTCATAGTATTCTACAATATTTACAACAGTTCTAATATTGTCTCTTATTTGCCTTTTAGGGAGAAGACTCGCTTGGTCTTCCTTTATAAAGTTTATTAGATATTGTTTAAGCCGTTCTGCTAAGATTCTTGTGTATATCTTATAATCATTGTTTAATAATTAGATTGGTCTATAGTTCTTTACATTAGTGACATCTCTATCTTCCTTTGGAATCAACGAAATTACTGCTTCCTTCCATGTATTTGGTATTTTCCCATTTATTCTTATCACATTCATTAATTTTTGAAGTTTCGGTATTAATTCTTCTTTAAACGTTTTAAAATTTTTTGCCGTAAATCCATCTGGTCCAGGTGCCTTTCCAGTTTTCATTGCATTAATCGCTACTTCAATTTCTATTTTTTCAATTGGATCATTCAAAACTTTTTCCATATAATCAGTTAAGGGTGCTATTTTAATCTTCTGCAAATACGCTTCCATCTTTTCCTTCTTTACTTTAACACCTTTAAATAGTTTAGCATAATATTTAAAATTCTCTCTTTATTTCTTCTTGATCTACCATCTCTCTTCCATCAGCCACAATTTTATTAATAATTTTACTTTCTCTCTTTTTCTTCAATTGCCAGGCCAAATATTTTCCAGGTTTATTCACTCCCTCGAAAAATTTCTGTTTTAATTTCTTCAAATTCCATTCCAATTCTTTATTTAACAGATGTCTCATTTGTGCTTGCAATATTGTAATCTCCCTTATAATTTTCTTTTTCCCTGGCCTTTTTCTTAATTCACCTTTCCCCCCCTTAATTTCATTTTGAATGTCTAACATCTGTTTATCTTTTGCTCCCTTGTCTTTATTATTATTTAATGTTATTAGTAATCTTCTCATTACTGCCTTGTAGGCATCCCATACCGTCTGAAATTCTATATCTTTTCTGTCATTTACTTGGAAGTACACTTTGGTTTCATTTTCTAGAGATGTCACTATTTCTTTATTTTGTAGTAAATCTTCATTTAATCTCCATTTTCTTGACTTTTTCGACAGTTTTGTAATCCACATTATTGGGTTATGATCAGCTTCTATTTTAGGTAATATTTCTATTTTCTTTGTTATAAGTCCCAAATCTTTAGTACCCCACAACATGTCAATTCTAGAGAAAGAGCTATGTCTAGCTGAAAAGAAGGTATAGTCCCGTACTTCAGGATTAAACTTCCTCCATATATCTTCCAAACTCTCCTGTTTAACCAATTCATAAAAAGACTTCGGCAATTTCCCATCTTTATCATCTTTTTTCTTCCCAGATCTATCTATTATGTTCTGAATTGTTCCATTAAAGTCCCCCATCAATAAAATTTGCTCATAGGCCACTTCATCAAGATGTTGTGTAATATTTTTAAAGAAATGTCTTTAGCACCATTTGGAGCATAAAGTCCAAACAACAACTTTTTTTGGCATTCAAAGTAATTTCTACCGCTATATACCTTCCATCTTTATCTTTAAATACCAATTTCGAGTCTAATTCTTGTTTAATATAAAAGACTACTCCTCTCTTCTTCTGTTCAGCCAATGTAAAAAATTCTAGTCCCAATTGTTTATTCCACAGAAATTTATAATCCTTTTCTCTAATATGCACTTCTTGTAAACATACTATATTACAATTTTGTTTTTTAATCCAATGAAACATTGCCTTTCTTTTTTGTGGTGAATTTAGTCTATTTACATTCCAAGATATCAATTTGTAATCCATTATGGTGCAAATTCTTTATTTTCTTCATAAAATCTACGCAGTTCCTGTGTATTTGTGATTGTAATCCTTTTCCCTTGAAGTTCAAAGCTCAAACCTTCAGGTATTATCCATCTGTACCTCATTCCATTGTCACATAATTTTTCTGTCAATTTTTAATATGCCTTTCTATCAGTTAGCACTTGTATTGGCAGTTCTTTCATAATTCTTACTCTACTGCCTCCCACTATCAATGACTTTTCAAAGTTTTTATTAATGATCTTTCCCACCATTTCTTTTGTCATAAATCTTATGACCACATCTCTTGGCAGATTGTTCTTTTTTGCATAGAGTGAATTTATACATATAGTCATACATATTTCTATTCCCTTTAGGATCTTCCTCCAAAAATTCTGCAATTATTTTTATTATGTATTCTTTTAGGTCTGATTCTTCATCTTCAGGTACACCTCTCAGACGGATCTGAGTTTCTATCAGTTTGCAATCATGAATTGTCACTTTTTCTTGTAATTTTAACAAGGTGGAGCAATGTGTTTTCACTCTCTCTTCCACCTCTTGTACTTTCTTTGTTATTACCACAGTATCATTTCTGAGTTTCTCTATTTCTTTTTTTAATTCTTTTTTTGAGTTCTCAATATCCTTTCTTATTTCTTTTTTAGAGGCAGTTATCATTTCTTTTACTCCCTTCATCATCCTAGCTTCCATTGCATCTAATTGGGCTTGCATTTTCTCTATTGAAGCAGACCTAGCATGAGTTTGTTTCGGGTCTGACAAGATCAAAAATCAAAAATTTTGATCTCACCAAATTAAATTTGAACCATCAGGTTTGATAAAGTGAAGCTTGCCCTTTCCAATGCACCCAATTTTGCTGTCCTCTGAGCCTCCCAGACTCAGATATTAATGTTTAAAGCTTTTATTTTTCCCAAAATGGCAGTCGCAACTTTTGCTTCACTTTAAAAAAAAAATTCTTTTTTCCCTTTTACCAGTTCAAGTTTTCTTATCTACTATCCAACAGTAGTAATTTTTTAATTGCCAAATCTGTTAACTACACCAATTTTTAATGTCCCAGTCACTTTAAAAACGATGTTAAAACTTAGTCCTCCCAACAACAATAGCCACCGATGTTTCTCTCTGGTATTATAATCCTAGAGTAAGCTTTTTACTTTGTTGACTTCCTTCTTCTTCCTCCAATACTTCCTGCTTTTCTTGCCTTCAAATCTTGTTTCACTGGTAGAGAAATCTCACGATATCTGACATATTTCCTGTGTTGACTGTGAACGCTGCAGATCTGTAACGATGGAGCTGCCTCCTCAACCACAGATAGACTAAACAATAAATTCCTTTCTTCTTTTAACACTGTCTTTTAAGTTTACAAAGTTCAAATTTAGCCCCTTATCTTCTTCTCCTTTCAGGCTTTCAGTATTTCCAACTCCCACCTTTTACTTTTGTTTTGTTTAACTTTAATTAGTCCCGGAATGAAGAGATAGCAATCAGTACCTTTTTCCATAGTTTATCCAAATTAACACCAGTCCTTTGTAGATTAGATGTTTAAAATTGTAAAAGAAGGTTTGGATCCTGTTGAGCTTATGCCAAATTGATGACTCTGGAAACTTCTGCAGATGATGAATATGCAACTTCTCTCTGGAGATCCCTCAAAGCCTCAAAGGAGCTCCCCCCCCCCCCCCGGGACTTCCTTTCAGCCAAGGTAAGTCTCCTCAAAGTATCTGTGCATATCTTGGACAATTCTCTAGCTGAGAAATGTAGGCAGAAGACATTAATTTGCCTTTTACTACCCTGAACAAAAGTGCCAGCCTGCCCCCGTTAGAGAAAACAACTCAGCTCGCCATTTTCCAACCCTGGAAGTCAATGCTGCACATTTGTCAAGGCCAAATTCCATTACTACATCTTTGCTGAATACTCAAACTGTATTTAGTAAATTGTAGTACTGAGCCTGCTTCAGCAGGGAGGGTGGGATATAAATGGAAACAAATAATAAAAAATCAATCTCTGATTATGACTTTCCATACATTTTCAATTCATCCATATATAATAAGGGTGAAATCGTTGAGCCTGTCTTTGAAAGTTGGTGTCCTAGGTCTGTGCTGTTGAGAATGATGGTTTGGGCAATAACAAAGAACATTGGTGACTTTCCTTGGAAAATTCCTCATTTGATATTGTTCAAGTTTCTTCTCCATTTATTATCAGCCTGGTGTTTCATTTGCTTAGTGTTTTTGATAAAGTTATTACAGTTTTGCTGATGCCTACTACTTGTGGTGTTTTAAGAATCCATGTATGAAGGAGTGAATCAAATGCCTTCTTGTAAGCAATCCAAGAAACATTCAAGTTCGTTTTCTACCTTTTACATTTACATTTTTATAAGACCATTTTATCCATCAATAACTGGTCTTCAATGGCCAGGATTTTGGGAAAATTCCTTTTTGTTTATGTGGTAAAATTGAATTGAGCTGTAGATATTTCCAGTTTTTCACTTTCTTTGATTTTGAACAAAGTTGAAGTCAAGTGCACCTTTAAGACCAACAAAGTTTTATTCAGAACGTAAGCTTTCATGTGCTCCATGCACACTTCATCAGATGAGGAATCAGGTTGTTATGGGCTTTCCAGGATTATAATTGTAAGATCCTACATTTGCTTTCCTTTCAGTTAGTTTTCCAGATCTGTGATCCAGGTGACTTTTTGTTGTATTCTTGAGTCTTCCCAGTGTTTTTTCCAGAGATCATTGTCTTTTCTTTGTCTAGTTTTACTTCTACTTTTTCATCTCCCTCTAGCGATTTGCAGGACTGCATTTGATTAGTCTGGAATGGAAGGTCTTGTGTGTGTTGCTGGGTCTTACTGTTGTACCCCTTGATCTTGGATATTGCAACAATTCTTTGTTTGATTTCTTCTGCAACTTGGGCTATTGTTTTGATATCTGAAATTTTGTCCTGAGGTTTGTTTTTCTTCTTTCATTCTTTCCTATTATTATTTACTTTATTTATGCCCCACTTTTGTCCCCAAAGTATACCCAAAGTAGCTTGCATTGTTTTTCTCTCTTCCACTGTATCATCACAACCTGTGAGGTAGGTCAAGCTGAGAGTGTGTGATGGGCCAAGGTTATCCATGAAGCTGCTATGGCAGAGCGGGAATGCGAACTGGGTCTCCCTGATCTTAATCTGATGTTCTAACCATTGTACCACTCTAGCTCTCCTAAGGCAAGGTAGCTTTGGGCCAACTTACAGGACTTTTGAAATATTTAAACATATGACTATTTGAAAAGTCTTACAGGACTGAGATAGCCCAGGCAAGCCCGATATCATCAGATCTCAAAAGCTAAGCAGGGCTGACCCTGGCAAGTACTTGGATGGGAGACCTCCTTGGAATATCAGGACCAGGAGGCAGAGGTAGACTGTGTCAAGCCACTTCTCTGTATGTCCTCCATGACCTGGTAGGAGTTGCCAGAAGTTGCCATGATTTTCAGGCATACACACACACAATACAAAATATATATTTTAAAATGTCTTACAGGAATGGAAGATAAGTCCTTATATACAATTGTGATTAACCCTAAAGCTATTCCCTAGGTGTAAATAATAACCAAGTACAATGGCCACTGACTTTTAGTTATGACTTATGAGGAACACTCTGGGTCTTGGATCCAAGAGGGTTCTTCTGCTTAGAGGAGGATCATCCCAGAAGTGGTGGATTTCTCCAGGTGTCCTGCATGTCCTACTAGGTTCCTGAAGGTCCCTCAAGAAAGGCTGAAACTGGAAGGTAGTAAGTTGGAGCTTTATTGGAAAAGGAGCAGTAGAAAAGCTCTGATGTGCAAACAGAATTCCACTTGTTCTGCTTTGGACATGATCTAATGGTATAAAGTAGTTCCTTTTAGTAGCTGCACACTCCACTCAATGATGTTAAAAAACAGATCTTCATTGCTGTTGCCAACAAACAAAAACACAGAACTTTCTTACTCTGCTGTTTTCCTCCAAACACAATGAGTATCCCTCATGAGGTGAGATTTGAACCAGGTTCATCTAGCCCCAGACACACGTACTTAGAATACCCTGTCTCTACATATATTTTAGTTGTTGTAATTATTATTACTGCCCTTGTACAATGCTTAAAACTGTGTTCAGCCTGTTACCATGGCAACATGTACACTCAAGGAACAGGCAGAGGCTAAATGAATAGGAGCAACAACCTTCATTTGTTTGAAGTTTTGTATGAACCCTAGTTTGTGGGGAAAGTGTCCAGAGTATCCACATTTTGTCAGTAGAATATTTAACCTTGAGCTGTACATTTATCACTGTATTGATGGAAACAGACTGAAAAATGGAAACAAATGGTGTATTAATCTACAATAAGGAAATGAAAGAAACATTCACAATGGGGATGGTGGCTAATACCTCTGCTACACTCATTTCCTCTGCTAAGATACAATATTCAAGGCAAGCCAGAGCTTCAGTTGCCATAGGAGCCCACAAATAAGGCTCCAGGTGGTGAGAAGCCTCTGAGTGACCATAACAGTTATCATTTCCAACAGGTCTTACAGCCAACTGCAAAGAGCTTTCTTTCATCTCTCATTTAGTTCAACCACTGCTTGTTTGTTCACCTGCTCTGTAGAATTCTTCTTGGATTCAGAGCAGCTGCAAAGAGCAAGGAAACTACATATTGTCATGGCTTTCTTGTTCTTCTCAGCTGTATATGATCCACTACTCAAAAACGGCCAAGTACTGCCAGAGCAAGTAAGTGGCACCAAAGGAAAGTCAAAAGGGAGATTTTCTAGTGTTGGCTATGCTTGTTATCACAATTGCTAGCTGCTATAGTCACTAAAGTCTTTTTCACCATAAAGAGAGTCCCATTCATGCTGTGGAATCAGGTGCCAAGTTTACACTGCTTTACAATTACATAGCTGAAGGGTTTTGGAGTTGCAATGCAACAATGAATTGCTGAAAAATAATGTTTTTCTCTGTTTAAAACATAGCCATATTGCACTTTCTCTGAGCTGTCTGACAAAGCTGTTTAATGTTGAACTGTTTTTTTTTTTATTATTTGCCCTCAAAGATCATCAGCTTCCAGGAGGGGGGTGATGATGGCAAGATTTTTATCTGTATTGCCACAGGAGGCATCTGTCACTGCAGTCAAATGGATCTTTCCTTTTTTAGCCTGACACAGAACAGTGAAGCAAAGGAATGAATGGATCTGCAGAAATAAAAGTGTAATGGGGTATTTCCAGAATAACTTTTATTAGCAATTTCTTAATGTTCCTGATAAGAGAAGTCTCAGCGGGTGTTGCTCATAATATCCACTGTGATTAATACAAATGACAAAAGACATTGGTGCAGATAATAAACTGGGAAGCTAATGAGCTGGATGCCTAAAATATGCTCTGCATAATGAAGATCTTATTGTTATTTGACATTTGTTTGTTCTGAATTCCCATGCGGCCATTTCCATTCTGCATTCATTCAGATGATCTCTGCTGAGCTCGATGAATTATGTCATTGTTTGTGATTTTGGGACTGAAGGTTAAGTCTAGCAGAGGTCAGTTGGACTATTTGGAATGAAGAGTTGATGTCTTGTGGAGTAAAATATATGAGTATTTCTTATGTGCCATTCTCAAGAGGCCTGCTGAGAAGTGATTCTGACTCTTGTTAATTACTAGTAAATTATCCCAATAACATCTGACTCCTGTTTCCATTGTAAGGCAATCATCATATAGCACTGTTACTTAACTGTGTAACTGTTGTGTTTACCCTACAAAGAACATGGATGTAAAACCATTTAATGCTAATCATATTTCAAATAAGGGGTGAAAGTATATTCCCTTAAAAATGTTATTTTCTTTCCTTGATATTCCATAATCTCCAAATTTGCTTGAGTATTTTTGCTTCAGATGCTTACAGATGCTTACAGTGGCATCCTTGGAATGTACAAAAATTCAGTGGTGGTCAATGAAGTGGGATAGAAGGCAACTGGCCCTTTCAGGGTAGTGGTTAGAGTGTAGGAAGACAGAGGTCTGAATTTAGAGCAGTGATTTGAGCTTTAAACCAGGCACGTTTGAAATCAGGGCAGTGTTTAAAGTGTAAGACTTGGAAGACATGGATTTGAATTCAGGGCAGTAGTTAGAGTTTGAAATAGGGTTGCCAGACTCCCTCCTTCAGTGGGGAGGTGGGGGGGGGGTCCCTTGCTGCCAACACCCACCTCTCCACTGATGATTAGCTGGCCGGGGGGGGGACTTATCCCCCCAAATGGGAGGAAAACTCAACATTTTAGTGACATACCTTTGTGACTTCCAATGTGATCTGGAAGTGATGTGAGCATGTTTAGGGACATTGGGGCAACACTTTGGTTTTTGGGCAAGCTCTACTGATGATTAGCTGGCCGGGGGGGGGGACTTATCCCCCCAAATGGGAGGAAAACTCAACATTTTAGTGACATACCTATGTGACTTCCAATGTGAGCTGGAAGTGATGTGAGCATGTTTAGGGACATTGAGGCAACACTTTGGTTTTTGGGCAAGCTAATTCTACCATATGGTTTTTGCCCAAAAAGCAGAGCATTATCCCAGTGACCCTAACATGCCTGTGTCTCTTTTGGGTCAAGCTGGAAGTCATGTGGGCACATCACTGAATTGTTGGATGAAACTGCTTGCTCCTGGAAAGCCCACCCCCAACTCCTGCTGGCTGCCAGGAGGGGCCTCATAACCCAAGTTTGAAACCAGGCAGGTTTGAAACCAGAGCAGAGAGGGATGGCCAAACTTGCTTAACGTAAGAGCCACATAGAATAAACATCAGATGGAGGTGGAAAGAACCAGGTATGCTTCCTCAGGGAAAGGTAGGCTAAAAATACAGTAGACAGATATTAAACCTACTTTAAAGCAGTAAACAATATGGGGCCAAACTATCTCAAGGATTGCCTTCTCCAATATATAACTACTTGCTTACTTTGATAAACTGAGGGTACTCTGCTCTATGCCCAGACTTGGATGGCTAAGGCTAGCCTGATCTCATCGGATATTAGAAGCTAAGCAGGGTCAGCCTTGGTTAGTATTTGGATAGGAGACCTCCAAAGAATACCAAGGAAGTGATGTGAAGCCAGGCAATGGCCCAACACCTCTGTATACCTCTTGTCTTGAAAACCCTATGAGGTAACTTTAAGTTGACTGCAACTTGATGGTACTTTCCACCATATTTTGCTGGGTGGATTGGGCCTTCTGCTGCACATGTGGCATGGGTCTTGTTAGTGATGGCACCACCAAGGCTGGAATTCTCTCTCTTATGATGTACTTTTTACCCTCTTTGCTTGATGTTTGAGAAAGCTTTTCACAACTAGCCTCTGCTGCCGGATTTTTGAGCTGTGATTTGTTTATTAATTCTTCTAGGATTTTTGACTTTATACATACACATTGACTTTTGGTAACTGGTGCTAACTGGCTCTGAGTTGCTGTTCATATTAGTGCCTTATTGTATTTTATTGCAGTGTTACTACTTTTAAAGTTGAATGTTGTAAGTCTTCAGCACCTTGGAACACACCAAAATATGACCCTCCAGGTGATGTGGTGCTATCCCTGGAGTCACCAAATTCCCACCTTCTGAGCATCCTTGTACAAATCAGGCCTCAGAGTGGAGAGGAAGAATTGGTGGAAAGAGATGTAACTTCTTCTATAAACCCCAGTGCTCCAAAAAATGTTAATGATATCACTGGTGCTGACTGGTTCCTAGAGGCACCTGTCAACCGTCTAGTCACTCATGGCCCAAACTGGGTCCTCTACAAAATTACAGGGATGGCAAGGGAAACCACCTACTTTCGGCTTTACAAGTCTCAGCCTGAAACTCTCTTATCCCTCTTCTACCTTAGTTGGGTTTGCTAAGCTCCAGGTGGGGTTCTCCAAGAAGTACAGCTGATCTCCAGACTGTAGAGATTAGTTCCACTGGATGAAATGGCAGCTGCAGAAAGCAGGCTGTAGTCTAGGGCATCACATACCCACTGAGCTCCCTCCCTTCCCCAAACTCTGCTGTGTTCAGGTGGCACCCCCCCCCCCCCCGATCCAGGTATCCCAATCCCAGGCACAATCCCAGGCATCCTTTCTCAAGACAGAGTTGGCAACCCTAATCCCTGGGTTTACCCTATTTATTATTTGCTGGCCTCCCTGTTGCTGTTTTTTTTAAAAAATAAATATATTACCAACCAGAGCTTTTTTGTAGCAGGAGCTCCTTTGGGTATTAGGCTACACGCTCCTGATGTAGCCAATCCTCCAAGAGCTTACAGTAGGCCATGTACTAAGAACCTGTAAGCTCTTGGAGGATTGGCTACATCAGGGGTGTGCGGCCTACTATGCAAAGGAGTTCCTGCTACAAAAAAAAGTCCTCACCAACTATCTTTTTAGGTACAGTCAGACTCAACTGAGTGACTGAACAACAACAACAATCACTTTTATGAAGCATATGGGCCTTCTACATTGCTATTTATTGTTCTTAATGCACTTCCCTGTTCCACCATTGTTTTGAAGAATTTTGGCAAAGATTCTTGGTATCTTTTTTTTTCCTGATCACCACTCTGTGTATGAGATAAGCAAACACAGATGCATCAATAAAATACACCCATTCACATCTTGCACATGGTGGTCTTCCATTTTGGCATAGAGCTTTTTTCCCTTTCCTACCCAGTAGCTTCTTTGAATGCCCTTTCTCTCTCAGAATTCTCAGTTTGGGAATGAAATGTGTTGGGAGGGGGGGATAATGAACATATTGAAGCTCTTTAGTAAGAAAAAAATAAGCTAAGGAAAAATTGCATGATACTTTTGAAATATGAAGAAATTCAGATTCCAAAGCAGGAAGAAAAAAAACACCACCACCACCCATCCCCAAGTTTTTGCACTCCAGAATTGCTGAGGAAGAAATGACCTTGTGTTTCCCTGGAGATAAGGAAAGACCAGAGCAGCAAACGGAGGATCAGAATTTCACAGTGAGGGCTGAAAGAGGATCAAAGGAGCACTGAGGGTTGACAGATTATCCCAGGTGTCATATGCATGTTATAAATACAAGTGGAGGGACGAAAAGGGAAGCTACTGAAATGGAATCTGCTTTGACTAGGATTTTAAACATCTGACAAAATCAAAGTGTAAAGTGAAACCAGGATTTTTGTCCCTTGGTAAGCACCTTTGGTATGGACATAACACACTTGAGTCAAAACTTTTTGGTTCAGGGCCTTTCAGAGTTTCTTCCACACAGAACTTTGTAGCCTGGTCTACACATGTAGCAGGATAAAATTACAGCATACTGAGGAAATACGATACATACTATTTTGTACGGCAGGTAGAAAAATCTCTGTTTTAATGCTGTCTCATAGGGTTGCAGAATAAAGTTAGAGTCCAGTAGCACCTTTAAGACCAACAGCATTTTATTCAAGGTATAAGCTTTTGTGTGTACACAAGAATTGAATAAAACGTTGTTGGTCTTAAACATGCTCCTGGACTCTAACTTTATTCTATTGCTTCAGACCAACATAGCTACCCACCTGGATCTATATTCCTAGAGTTGCAATTTGCTGTCCACAGTGGGAGAACCCCCACTGGCACTCCCCTGTTCCCTTCTGGCACTTGGTGGGGCAGCAGGGGGGAAATGGGAGGCGTGGTCAAATGGCATCCCCATGTGTAATATCACATCTAGCTGCATAACCAGAAGTGATGTCATTGTGCTGTTGGATGCTCTAGCATTTACCCAAAATTATATGGTAAAACCCCATCAGGTCAGGTCACTTCTAGTTACAAGGTCAGAAGTGATGTCACAGCATTGTGGGATGCCACTGGGCAAAGTCTTGCCCTGGCCAGTCCTTGGCTAGTTACCCTATTCCCTCATGTCATAAACACCCTACAGACAACCCCTCCACAAACAAATTTCAGAGAGTAGGGCTGGCAACTCTTGCTTAGGAAATTCCTGGGGATATTTGGGTGGTGCCTGGAGAGGGTAGAGCTTGGGAAGGGGAGGGAGTTCCACATCCTCTCACACTGCTGTTTCCTCCAGAGGAATTCAATCTCTGTAGTCATCAGTTATAATTCTTGGAGAACTCCAGGATCCACCATGAGGTCAGTAAATCTATCACAAAGAAAGATTCTAACTCTGCTTGATATCTGCTTTATTAATTTACCACTTGCAAAGAATTACTTATTGTAAGGAAGCATTCAATGTCAAGTAGACGGATTCAATGACGAGTCAGAATTGATACTAAAACTACATTTATTGATATATCGTTACTTTGGCTCAAATCAGTTGCTTGAGAGGAATGAAGCCAATACATTGATACAAGGTTTTAAGGTACACTTCAAAGACATTCCTACGGGGAGGGGGAGCAAAGGAGCAGTCACACATAATTACAAAGATACTTCTCCGGTGGTCTGGACAGTGGGTCGGTCCGACTACTGGGTATAGGCTCCTCCTCCTCTTCACAGGGTCGGGTCTTCAAGCTGATCCGAAGGGGGGGAGTGGCCTATACCACCAAGCTCCCGCCAGTTTGTTTCCCGGCCCTGCTAGAGCAGGACGGTTTCTCTTCTACAGCGTGCTTATAGCAGCACTGAAGATCCGAAGGAAGAAGACTTTGCCTTTCTGGAGGCTGGGGACTGGGAGCGTAGGGGTTTTCCCCGACAAACCCAGCCAGCGGACAAACGCGCAGGGCTACTCACGAGTAGTTCCCGCGACGACGCAGCAGGCTCCGGACGCTGTTGGCAGCGCGGAGGTCCGTGGGGCTCCGTTTCCACTCGCACACGTGTGGAACGGAGCGGAGAAGAAAAGCGACGGCTCTTTGAAGAGCGGTAAGTCGTCCCGCGGCAGGGAGAACCTGCGCGGGCGATGTGGAGCCGGGGGGGAGGGGGAAAAGGAACTTTCCCCTTCAGGCTGCAGGTTTTTTCCCTTCGTGGAAACCTGCTCAAGGGACTGCATAGTCCGGCCTGCCTTTCTTCTCTAATCCCCGTTGATCCGAGGTAAGGTTCTCCATAGCACAGAGTTTTACACATGCAGTTTTTCTACTGCACTAAGCTCTGCTTACGACCCGTTTTTTTTCAGTCCTCGGTGGTTTTTTTTTGCGTGCAATGCTTTAGCCGATAGGGCAATCAGAGGGCTAGTTAAAGACTGTTAATGCCCTCCATTTTGGAAACCTTCCCGCCCTTTTATTGTAGCCTGTCTTTCTCATTTCCCTTATAGGGATCTGGTGTGCAGACAAAATGGCGGCTAGCTCCCAGAGCAACTCTCCAAGCGAGTCTGACTTGCCTCTTTTAACAGGAGCTTTGTCACAGCAACAAGAAACTCAGAACCCTGATATCTCAGACGAGGATGCAAAATCTAATCTTTTACAATGGCTCAAAAGAGAGATGTTGAAGGAACTGGGGCAGGATCTTGTTCAACAGGCCCCTTCCCTTCTGAGGCAACAAAAGAGAAAAAGACCCAGAGACCTCAGCCCTAGTGACACTATGGGGCAGTCTAAGGGCAGGATGCATCCAGGTCTGGACTCCCCTCTTCTGAGTTCAGCTGAGGAGTCGGAGGACTCTGATCAACAGTCTGAAAGGGAGGAAGGAGAACTTTCAGATGAGGATGAGGAAAAGTCGGACACTGTGCAGTCTAGACTTTTCCCTTTTGAATATTACTCTAAGCTACTTCCCAAGGTCTTGAGAACCCTTAATTTTGTGCCTGTTCCTAAGGAAGATGAGGAGCTAGACCCCGACTTGCCCACGGGATCAGGGGAAATGATGCCCAAACTGGGCAGTGTCCAGACGGGGGTGCCATTACCAGCCACCTTTTTCGCTCTAGTTAAAGCAGAGTGGGAAAAGCCGGCTAAGCCCAAGTCTAACCAGCAGATCATTCCTAAACTCTACTCCCTTATTCCAAAGGCCACTAAGAAGTTAAAATTACCAACAGTGGACGATCCTGTGACTAGTTTGATCTCTAATTCGGTCCTCCCCATGGATGCAGATGGTCTTCCTAGGGATCCATGTGACAGGAGGATTGAACAGGCCTTGCGGAAAGAATTTGAAGCAACATCATGGGCAATCAAAGCGGCCACAGCATCTTCTCTTTTTGCTAGAGCAATGTGCACGTGGTCCAATAACTTAGCAGCGGCAGATAGTGGAGCTCCCAAGGAGTTTAAGGATGAGCTTAAAAAGATTGCTCTGTCTGCGGCCTTTGTGGCAGACAGTTCATTAGACACTATGCAGCTAGCTGCCAGAGCTATGGCTTGTGGGGTGGCTGCCAGACGTAACATTTGGCTGCGCAATTGGGAAGTGGACACTACTGCCCAGGCCAGAGTGGCAGCAGTCCCCTTTAAGGGTTCCTTGTTGTTTGGGGAGGGTCTGGATAGATTCCTCATTGAAAACAAGGATAAAAAGAAAGTCCTTCCCTCCAAGGGTAAGGAGACCAAGCAGAGGAAGTCCTTTTCGTCCTTTCGAGGGCCTAAAAAACAACCCAGGTCAGGTCCCTTTCGTCCCTTCAGAGGGAAGTGGCAGCAGAAAGGGCGTGACTCCAAACCCTATTTCTCTGGGAAGTCAGATCAGAACTCTAAATCCTCTGCCAAAAAAGGAGGACCCCAATGACTACGCCCTTCATCACATAACGGGGAAAATAGGGGGTCGCCTCTCATCTTTCAAAGACATCTGGAGTCAATCGATTCAGGACAAGTGGGTTCTGGATGTAGTGACTCATGGATATGCCATAGAGTTCCTTACCCCCCCTCCCAACCACTTTCGTTGGGTTCCACGAAAGAAAAATTTGGCGGCACACAATGCCATGATGGCAGCCATCCATCATCTGGTGGATATAGGAGCGGTGGAGCCGGTCCCAATCTCCCAGCAGGGTTTAGGAGTTTACTCCATCATATTTTTAGTTCCAAAAAAGAACGGGGAGTTCAGGACCATCCTGGATCTGAAATGGCTCAACAAGTTTGTTCCAACAAAGCACTTCAAAATGGAGACCCTTCGGTCGGTGTTGCTAGCCATTCAGCCCCAGGATTTTCTGGCCTCGCTGGATCTGTCAGAGGCTTACCTGCATGTACCCATTCGGGACTCACACAGGAGGTTCCTACGTTTCTCCTACGGGGGAAAACATTTCCAATATCGGGCACTGCCATTCGGGCTGAAATCATCACCCCGGGTCTTTACGAAGGTTCTGGTCACTCTGGTGGCGGAACTGAGACTGCAGGGAGTGGCCTTGTTTCCTTACCTGGACGACATTCTGGTGAAGGGGGGGTCATTCCAGCAATGCCAGGAGGACATGCACCGAACAGTGACCATGTTGCGCAAGCATGGATTCGTTGTGAATCTGGAAAAGAGCAATCTGCTTCCATCCCAGAGACTAGGGCATCTGGGAGTGGAGATAGATTCAGTCCTGGACAGGGTTTTTGTATCCCTGGAGAGACGGGAAAAGTTCTGTATCCTCTTACGGGGAGTTCTACAGCAGAGCAGGGTGTCAGTCATGGTTTTAGCACAGCTACTAGGGATGATGGTCTCTTTTCAGGACCTTCTCCATTGGGCCAGGTTCCACACTCGCCCCCTGCAGTTCTTCCTTCTTCCGTTCCAGGAGGCCATAGGGAACAAGATCCCCAGGTTAGTGACGTTAACGCCAAACTTGAAATCCCAGTTGCAGTGGTGGTTGGACCCGAGTCTTTTCGGATCAGGCCACCCTCTGCGCGAACCCCTGAGGGTATGTCTTACCACAGATGCCAGTCTTTGGGGCTGGGGGGCTCACTCTCAGGATCAAATGATCCAGGGTCGATGGGAACCCCACGAATCAAAGCGGAGTATCAACTTCTTAGAACTCAGGGCGATTCGATTAGGGCTACAGGGCTTGCAAGCAGTCCTGAGGGGTCACCACGTTTTAGTGAAAACGGACAATTCAACAGCCAAGGCGTATGTGAATCGACAGGGAGGGACCAAGGTAAAGTCTCTCCATGCCGAAGCCAAGACTCTTTTCGAATGGGCAGAGAACAATCTCTTATCGATCAAGGCAGTACACGTTCCCGGAAAGGACAATCTAGTGGCGGACTGGCTCAGCAGACGCTGGTTGGACCAGACGGAGTGGATGTTACACAAAGACACGTTCCGTTTGATAGTGGACAGATATGGACCGGTGACAGTGGACCTGTTTGCCACAGCAGAAAATCGTCAGGTGGACAGGTTTTTTGCCAAAAACAGAGACATAAGAGCGGAAAATACCGACGCTCTCAGCGCAGACTGGCCGGTGGGACTTCTATATGCCTTTCCGCCCCTGCCTCTTTTACCCAGGGTAATCCAGAGGGTGGTGGTGTCACGGACCGAGATGGTATTGGTGGCTCCCTTCTGGCCAAGGAGGTCTTGGTTCCAGGAACTCAAGAGGTTGTCGGTCCAGCCTCCCTGGCGCTTGCCGAGGAGGGACGACCTTCTGGCTCAGGGCGACATTTTTCACCCCCAACCAGACTTACTACAATTAACAGTCTGGAGGTTGAGCGGTTGCAGCTCGAGGGACTAGGTTACAGCAAAACGGTGGTAGATACTATGTTGGCTTCACGTAAAGGTTCCACAAATAGAGTATACAATACCACCTGGAAAGTTTTCTCATCGTGGTCGGCCCAACGGGGGTGGGATCCGATGTCTGTAAAGGTTGATGGTATCCTAGGTTTTTTGCAGGAAGGAGCAGACAAGGGACTTTCCACCAGCACGTTGCGAAGGCAGGTGGCGGCGATTTCGGCTATACAAGGGGTACGGGGTCGCAAGACTCTGTCAGCGCATCCTCACGTTAAAAGGTTTCTGAGGGGTATTTCTCTCCTGAAACCGCCACAAGTGCACAGATTTCCCTCTTGGAGGTTGAATGTTGTCCTTCAGGCCTTGTGTGGGCATCCCTTTGAGCCTCTGGCTTCCTGCGGGATCAAGGAGTTAACCTTTAAGACCCTTTTTTTAGTAAGCATCACCTCGGCGCGTAGAGTGTCTGAGTTAAGGGCATTATCAGTTGATAAAGAACTGTGTGTCTTCCACAATGAGAAGGTGGTTCTGAGACCAGACCCATCTTTCATTCCTAAAGTCAACTCCTTCTTTCATAGGTCCCAAGAATTGGTTCTGCCAAACTTTTGTCCCAATCCGAAATCACCAAAGGAAAGGGCATTGCATTGCCTAGATGTTAAGAGGGCGCTTAGTTTTTATTTAGAGCGCACCAAAGAGTGGAGACAATCAGATTCGTTGTTTGTGTCCTTCAGCAAAAAATCGAGGGGACGACAGGTTTCTACTTCATCCCTTAGCAGGTGGTTGAGAGAGTGTATCGGTCTGGCTTACAAGGCGCAGGGGCAGAACCCTCCAGAGGGAATTACGGCTCATTCCCTGAGGGGGGCAGCTACATCGGCAGTGTATCGGTCCTTTCCGTCATTGGAGGCTGTATGTAAGGCGGCGACATGGAGATCGGTACACACATTTACCAGACACTATAAGGTGGACAAATGGGCTTCAGCGGAGGCGGCCTTTGGGAGGCGTGTGCTGCAGCATGCACTCTAAACAGGGAAGCCGGTCCCGCCCGGGGATGTCAGCTTTGTTACGTCCCAGTAGTCGGACCGACCCACTGTCCAGACCACCGGAGAACGGAAGATTGGTCACTTACCGTGAAGCTTCCTTCTCGGTGGACTGGCAGTGGGTCGGTCCGGCCCGCCCGTCAGAGGTTGAGCGGCTTCCTGGGTTTTGGAGATGGATCCTGGAGCCTCGTCTTTTCTTTCCTGAGTTCTATGGTCTGTTCGGTTTGGCAACGTTGGTTTCAGTCTCCTATGTTGGAGTTTGTTTTCTGGAACTTAATAAATGAATTTCCTCATTCTCCTGCCTCAGTTGTGAATGGGGAGGTCGTGGAACTGTTTATTCCTAGGGGGATGCGGCTTGGATACACCTGGCGGGAGCTTGGTGGTATAGGCCACTCCCCCCCTTCGGATCAGCTTGAAGACCCGACCCTGTGAAGAGGAGGAGGAGCCTATACCCAGTAGTCGGACCGACCCACTGCCAGTCCACCGAGAAGGAAGCTTCACGGTAAGTGACCAATCTTCCGTTTCCCAGGGCAGTTATCAAGCTGGTTGTCCTTGCATTCGTATGCAAATCTTCCTCCCTCCACCAGGAAGAGATGGCGCCGGGCGACCCAGAGGACGAAGAGGCCTTCCAGCTCCGCCGCCAACAAGGAATGGGCCCGAGAACCCCCACGCAGCAATGAGCCACAGAGAGACCGACCAACAGCAAGTGCGGCAGTTGTGGTGACCCCCACGAGAGACAGGACTGTCCCTATCGCAACATGGACTGCAGGAACTGCGGGAAGGTGAGCCACATAGCACGGGCTTGCCGGGCCAAGGCAACTCACAGACGCCAGACCACTCACCATGACTTGACTGATGCTCACACGACAGCATCGACCAGCCTGCAGGTAATGAACTTGCCCATCACCACCCCCGACAAGGTTAGACTGTCGGTCCTAATCGAGGGTGCTCCATGCAAAATGGAGGTGGACTCGGGCTCCTCCATCTCCATAATTTCTGAGGAGACCCTAAGAAAAATGTGCCCCCGTCGCCGGCTCCAATTGAGACTGGCTGATTTTATACTGCGGGACTTTCAGAAAAACCCCATGCACATTTTGGGCTGGGCCACGGTACAGGTAGAGAGGAAGAACTTCAGGGGGCCACTGGACATTCTAGTGGTTAAGCGCCAGCTCACCACATTACTGGGGCTGGCCTGGTTTAGACCGCTAGGTATTCAATTAGTGGGGGTGCAGCAGATGCAAACGAATAACTTCGAGAACGTGTGCCAGGAATTCCCCGAGGTTTTTGATGGGACCCTGGGGAGTTACAAGGGGCCGCCCATCACCTTACCTCTCGATCCCCTCGTTAGACCGATAAGACTGAAGGCCAGGCAAGTTCCATTAGCTCTAAAACCTAAAATAGAAGCGGAGCTGGACCCGACTCACGGCCCAGGGAGTGCTGGAACCGGTATCCTATGCTGCCTGGGAAACACCCATAGTCACTCCAGTGAAGCCGAACGGGGATGTGCGAATATGCGCTGACTACAACTGCACTATCAATAAAGCGCTACAGGACAATCCATACCCCGTCCCAGTGGTCAGCCACGTCCTGGCGGCCCTAGCGGGTTCCAAGGTTTTTGAAAAACTAGACCTGGCCCAGGCATACCAGCAACTCCCGGTAGACGACAAGACAGCAGAGGCTCAAACTATTGTGACCCATAGGGGAGCTTTTCGGGTGCAGCGGTTGCAATTTGGGGTTAGTGTCACTCCGGGGATCTTTCAGAGTATAATGGACTCTCTTCTCAAAGGGATCCCCGGAGTGCAACCGTTCTTTGACGACGCTCTGATAGCAGCCCTGGACGCGGAGGAGTTCAGCAGCTGCCTGAGAGAGGTGCTCCGCTGCTTCCAGATGGCGGGTCTGAAAGTAAAAAAGGAAAAGTTTTCACTAGGGGTGCTGAGGGTGGAGTTCTTGGGGTTTGCGATAGACGCCGAGGGAATCCACCCGACAGAGGACAACACCAGGGTGATAGTCCATGCCCCATCCCCCACGTGCAAGGCAGAGCTACAAAGTTTCTTGGGATTATTAAATTTTTACCATTCGTTCTTGCCCCACAAAGCAGCCATCACGGAACCCCTTCACAGAGTGCTCGATAAACACGCCCCGTGGGTCTGGGGGAAGCAGCAGGCTGCCACTTTTCAGGCAGTCAAAGACCTCCTTGTTTCCAATGCGGTGCTCCACCATTTTGATGAAGTCCTACCATTGATTTTGGCTTATGATGCTTCCCTGTACGGGTTGGGCACAGTCCTGGGGCACCAACTTCCAGACAGGAGGGAGGTTCCTGTGGCATATTATTCGAGAACCCTGACCCCCGCAGAGCGCAACTACGCTCAGATGGACAAGGAGGCCTTGGCTATTGTGGCAGGTGTGCATAAATTCAACGACTATCTGTATGGTAGGCACTTCATGATCACCACGGCTCACAAGCTGCTCCTGGGCCTCCTCGCCCCAGACCGCCAGACCCCGCAAATTTTATCACAGCGAGTCCTCAGGTAGAACCAGTTCCTAAACTCGTATACATATGCCCTGGTTCACCGCCCGGGCAAGTCCATGGGACATGCTGACGCCCTAAGCCGCCTGCCATTACCCTCGACGGACCCAGATCCCACCCCTGCCCACCATGTGATGCTTATGGAGACTCTGCCCGAGCGGCCCCTCCACACCACTGAGGTGGCTCGGGCCACGGGGCGGGACCGTATACTCGCACATGTTTTGGACTGGATGGGAAGGGGATGGCCCGAGGGCAAACTGGACTCAGAATTCAGGGCGTTTGCATCACGCAAAGATGAGCTGTCCACACACAAGGGGTGCATACTCTGGGGTAGCAGGGTGGTGGTCCCCCTCCCCCACTGCGGAAGTAAGTGTTAGAGGCTTTACACGAAACACACCCGGGGATAGTGTGGATGAAGGCCCTGGCACGCAGTTACGTATGGTGGCCGGGTATGGACGACGAGATAGAGGGGTGGGTGAGAATGTGCCAACCCTGTCAAGAGTCCCGGCCCGATCCGCCTAGCGCCCCTGTCCACCGCTGGGAGTCCAATAGGAGGCCGTGGTCCCGGCTTCACTTAGATTTTGCGGGGCCATACCAGGGCCAGATATTCTTCATCTTGGTCGATGCATACACCAAGTGGTTAGAGGTGATCCCCGTAGCTTCCACCTCCACAGCAGCAGTGGTTCGAGCCTTGTGAAGGGTTTTTGCACACACGGAATCCCCGATACCCTGGTCATGGACAATGGGACCACTTTCACCTCCCGGGAATTCCGGGATTTCTTGAATAGATATCTCATTCAGCACATCAGGTCCGCCCCCTTCCATCTGGCCACCAACAGCCAGGCTGAGCGCATGGTGCACACCACCAAAGAGGCCCTGGGGCGCATTGTACAGGGCGACTGGGACCACCACCTGGCAGCCTTCCTATTTGACATCCGAATCACCCCCGACCCCGTTACCGGGTCAAGCCCTGCCGAACTACTAATTGGAGGAAATTGATCACGAGGTTAGACAGGCTACATCCTGACTGGGCCACTGACCTCCGCAGTTCTCCTTAAACCAGGGAAGCCGCCAGGGGGTTCTTCCCAGGGGACACGGTGTATGCTAAGAACTTTGCAAGCGGCCCAGAGTGGTTAGCCACCTGGGTGCTATGCATGACCGGGTCCCGCTCATACGAGGTCTCAACGGAGGGGGGACAGATCCTGAGGCGGCATATTGATCAGCTGCACCGCTGCACTTTACCAGAGGAACTGACAGCCATTGGTGGTGGGGGAAGCGGGGAAGTACAGACAGCAACACCCCCGGAAACTACACCACCCCTGCGGGCCGCACCGACTGTACGACCAGAAGAGCACCACAGCAGCGGGAGCGACCCTCCCGGAGAAGGGTCCCCGGAAGAGCAACAAGCGGCGGATAGCCCTCGTCCAGAGTCACCCCAACACAAGGAAACCGCCGCCCCGCCAGCCATGGCGGCCGCGCCAACTCCACAAATAACACCAAGAAGGTCGACCAGAGAACGCAGAGCACCAGCCTACTTGAAAGACTTTGTGTCTTGAACTAGGGGGGGAGGAGTGTTATGTATTGCATCCAAGTCTTTGGGTATAACACAGCAAACGTTACAGAGATTACCAGGGGAAACCCACTGCTCCCCGGATTAAGCTCGCTAATACGCTCCGCCTATCAAGATCTGTGGTGGGAAGTTTAACTGGCCAGGATTGGACCTGGCCAGATTGAGGGTTGTTCCGGGGCATGTATATAATTGGGACCCGGACCACGTTTCGCTCTCTTGTGATGTACCAGCTAATAAAGTATGTTGCCTTCAACACGTCTCGTCACGGAGTACATTACACTTTCCTTACAAGCCCCTTCCACCAAGTGCCCTCTCAAGCCTCCTCCCCCCCAAAACCATCTCCATTTGAGGTTTCCCACTTTCCTATTTGCAACTGTCCTCTGCGCTCCACTCCACCCCTCAAAAAGCCTCCAGCTCCAGGTTTGCCGCCGCTTCCCCTCCCCTGGCCCATGACCAGCCTAAACAGCTGTTCCCTGACTCCCTCCTGACTCTCAGCCTCTGGTTGCACCAACGTACCCCAGGCCTCGTGCTTACTGGAAGGAGTCCTTTGCCGCCACACACTAGGCCAGGGGCAGGAGACTCTTGTCTTGTTAGGACTGCACAGCGGGCATGTGCGTTGTTGCTTTGCCTTATACTTTCCCTTGCATGCGGTGTGTGCAGCAGCTGCTCCGCCTCCACACCACACGAGACCAGCCAGGAGGTTTTTTACTGCAGCTGTGCAGCCCAATGAGTTAGGCCTCGGGCTGAGTGGGAGGAGGGTCATGCTGGTGTAGCGTCCTGGGGATAGGCTCTCATTGCATGTGGGGGCGGGGCCCCAACTGTGATTACAAACTGTGTTGCCTTGCTTTGCCTTCTCTCACACCGCCACCATGCAGCTCCTGCTGGATAGCAGCCTGGGGAGTGGGGAGGGGATAGATTTGTGTCACTCACGAGCAGAGCTGGTGCATCCATAAGGCAATATTCAGCGATTGCCTCGGGCACCAGCTCTTGGGGGGGGTGCGTTGTTTCAGGGCATGCAGGGCCCGGAAGAACTCTCCCAGCCCCTGTGCGCCCAGAAACAATGTGGCGCCTTTCAGTCCTGAGTGCTCTCTGAATTCAGAGAGCGCCCCAGGACAGCAGCCCTTCCATCAGGTCCTGCCTTTGGTGGAGGACCGAAGGTGGGCACTGTCAACTCCGATGGGGATGAAGCCCTGCACAGCTGCCAGGCCACAGTCACCTTCCCACCTCCCTCCAGCCTTCACTGCTCAGCTGCAGTGGTGAGGAAGCTGGGGCTGAGGGCCGGCAGAGCCCAGAGAACGCGAAGGTGCCGGGGGCAGAGAGGAGCTCCTCAGTGGTGACAGCCCTGCTTGGAAGGCAGCGTGCAGCTGGGGTGGTGGCGCTGCGGCTGGAAGGTTGTGGTAGCACTGAAGAGGGAAGGCGGGAACGTCCGATCCCCCCCATCCCCGATCAGGCTTCCTGCAAGGTAGGAAGCTGGATCAGGCCTGGGGCTTGCATCCCGCGCACCTTCCAAGGTGCGCTGGGCGCAAGCGTTGACTTCCCCCATCCCCAATCAGGCTTCCTGCAAGGCAGGAAGCTGGATCGAGCCTAGGGCTTGCGTCCCATGTGCCTTGCAAGGCGCACTGGATGCGAACATTGACTCCCCCTGCCTGCTTGACGACGTCACTTATATGACATCATTGTGCCATGCGCGCGCAAAGCATGCACACATTTTATTTTCTTAAAGAAGCTGGAATGGGGGGGGGGTGCTGCACAAGGGGCTGCCTCCAGTGGCAGAACCCCTAGCACTGGCCCTGCTCATGCGGGGTCCTCCAAGGGGGGCAGGCCCATAGGCAATTGCCTCCTTTGCCTAATTGTTAATCCAGCTCTGATGGGACGCATGCATGGAATATCAAGATAATGACTCCGAGCCAGGCAATGGCAAAACACCTCTAAATGTTTCTGGCAGTGAAAACACTATGGGGTCACCATAAGTCATCTCTGACTTGACAGCAAAACAAACAAACAAGCCCAAACAAACCCAAGAATTTAGTGTAACTTGAAATTGTTTATCCCTTTGGTTGTGGTTTATTGATATAGCTTTTTGTGCCTGCTTTAATTGTATATTATTTTACATTGTGTCTTTGAAACTGCTTGTTTTGCTTGCTTTAATTGTTGATTTTATGGTTGTAAATCAACTCAAGAATCACACAGATTAGACAGGAAAAATTTTAAATATTGGTAAAATAAATGATAGTAATAGCAAAAATATCCTGTCAAGAAGTCCAACCCCTTGGGTTTCCAGGACTGATGTACACAAGAAGCCAAACCTTTTTTTTAAAAAAAATTCCGTATAAAGTTTAATATCTTTCAGAACAAAATGTTTAACCTACAGATAACACAATATTTTAAAATCATGCAGCAAGAAAAACAAAAAACCCCCAGCTTAACTGTCTAACACGTTTTCAGGACCTGTATTAGATGGTATAGATCTTAAGTTCAAAAGTCAGGATCAAGAGATAGCACAAATATTAAGTTGAGGAGGTAAAGGCCATAATCGCTTATGCATTCTCTCTACTCTGTTGTCTATTGCAATATGAGCATATCATAATCCAGGTTTTTAGTCCATCAGAATCCAAAATAGCCTTTCTCCAGGCTCTTAGCTCAATTGTAATTGTTTGACCAAGCAGCATCAGGTGATGATGACACCCAATCAGAACATGTTCTTGCTGGAACCCTCTGGAAAATTGCCTCATCACTCCTGATTTCCCCCTTCTCATCCTAAGGGCCACAGGTTCTCATGAGAATTTAATTTACCACATTTCCAACTCTGGCCTTGAAGATGATATGGGCTATGTAGGCGGAGACACCCAATTAACAACATCTGCAAGATGGAATAAGTCCATTACTATTCACATTAACTCTTGAGAGGAATCAGGTGTACTTTGCCTCACACAGCCCTATGTGCTATGGTTGCTCTTTATAATAGTAATTCTATCTGTATTTAGTATGGCTAATGAGCATGAATGGTGTAACCCAAGACAGCTGCATTCATATCTTGGGTCTTTCCTTACATGTAGAATATAGCTGGCTCAAAATGGCAGCACAGATATTGGATTATATTGTGCATATGCATTGGCCATATTACATGTCTGAAAAATGACATAACAAAGAACTGTGATGCATAGCTGATCTTTGAAATGGATCCCTCATCACCAGTACTGAGACCAACTGATGAAATTATATGTACATCACATGATCACCCCTTAAGTATCTCAGCCTCAGTCTGCCCTATCTGAAGTTACTATTAGTGAACTTATTTTATCCACTTGTTTCACAATCAGTGATATTAAACATCCTCTTTTTCATTTGTTCATTCTCTGACAAAGTAGCCGGAGATTTGACTTAGAGCTCTCCTGCTGAAGTAGCCATAACAAAACACATCTTAGCTATTCTGTTATTCTTTGAGTGTATCTCACGCCTTAGTCCTTGAAATGATTGAAGCAGCACTCTCGCGCCTACTTTAAACCATGTGTATATTGCTGAATCACTATGTTACAAAACTGTGGCAAAGCTGCTTGAGGTCCATCCATACCACTGAAAAATGCAGTAAAATGCACACATTTTACTGCCTCCCAAGAATTATTTATCATTCAAAACAACATTGAGCTCCACACCTGAGGAAACATAAGAGACACACTTTGATCAGCTGCTGACTTTAGGTGCAGTGATGAAATTCCTGAACTATTGATAGTATTTGTACACTGGAACTGAGATAAAATTGCATAAGACCTCATATAGAGTCAAGGCCTATACTATTTGCCCTATAACTATTTCAGAAGTAAGTTCCATGTGGTTCATTGGAAAATCTTCTTGTGCTGAAGTACACAGAAATGCAGCCTAATCCTGTTTCTTATCTAGTACATTTTACTGCCCCCCTCCTTTCTACAAAGAGCTTAGAATAGTGTACATGGTTCTCCTTTCCTCATTTGATCCTGACAGCTATACTGTGAGGTAAGTTATGCTGAGAGACAGTGACAGTCCCAACTCACTTAGTGAATTTAATGATAGTGCTAGCAGTCCAATACACTGACAGTTTGGTGTAGTTTGATGTAGTGGGTTTGTCATAGAGTCTGTTTGGTGTGGTGGTTAAGCACACAGATTCTTATCTGGGAGAACTGGGTTTGATTCCTCACTCTCCACATGCACCTGCTGAGTGGCCTTGGATCACAGTCACAGTTCTTGAAAGAGCAGTTCTAGGAGAGCTCTCTCAACTACCTCACATGGTGTCTGTTGTGGGGAGGGAAAAGAAAAGGAGATTGTAAGCCACTCTGAAATTCCTTTGGGTAGCAAAGGGTGGGGTATAAATCTAATATTCTCTTCTACATTGCACTGATTCCTAATCAGTGTTTGCTTAGAGGCTATACCACTGAGTTCATTAATATTTGATCTCAGGTAAATAAATGCAGGATTGTAATCATAGTGTTTCCAGATTAGCAGTGCAGTCTTATATTCAGTCCTCTGCTCTAAGAACATAGTGCTGGTATCATTTTCACTGTAAAATGCTTTTATAATAAGTACAAAATATGAATGTCTGGTTCAGGGGAATTCAGCAGTTTGCAGATTGCTTGTGATGAGGTAATGTTTTAATGGTCCTGGAGCTGCAAAAGATAGATTGCCCCATCCTCTGGAAAGAAATGGGTAGAGCAGTAGAGCTTGTGCTAAACGATGATCGATGAATGAATGCATTTCACTCCTGCGCTTGCAGTTTATGAGAAGAAAACCTACTGTGGCTGTAAAGACCAGACACCTTTTTCATGAGGACCATTGTGACCAGCTTGTTTGCCTCTGGATGTCCCCATCTATCTTCCAGGGGTTTTTTTAAAGGGAGAATTCCGAAGAATAACTCTGTCTCTGGCAAAATAAAAGAGTCTGGCCCAATTCATGCGCTGCTCTTGTTGTATGGCTGTGCCCAATGATTCATTAAGCACATATTGGTTACCTCCATGTCTATGTTGCCTCATGGGAACCACCAGGTCTGGTGTGGGAAATCACCATGAAATCTGTCTATTTTACACAGTCTAGGGCCTGTCATTCCAGTTCCAGAACACTTCTGCTACTTCCAAGGACTGTCATTCCGCTCTGGGGCTTGCCATTCCAGTCCCAGAACACTTCTGGTACCCATATTGTCTGTCATTCCACTTGGTGGCTATCATTGTGGGCTCAGAGACCTAACAGAAAATCCATTCTGCATTTTCTTTGCAACTCATCTTGTGCTGTAATGTATTTTAATGGAGCCCATGCAAGTCTCCTGCATGTCTTTTGCAACCTCAGGAAATAAGGAGAAAGGCTGGGTTGCAATTTATGTAGGGCAGACCCTGTGGAGTCCCTCCCCCCCCCCCCCCCCGAGGAATCACCCTAGAAAGCAAATTTGAGAGCTGAATAGTGCATTACATTCCCTTCACTAGCCGTTAAAGTCTGAACCAGTGATCTCCAGCTGCCTGTTCCAGGAGGCAAAGGTGACAACAGCACCTCAGCAGCTAATTGGAGGGGCCATAAAGGTAGAACAGGGGTTTGATTGGAGGGGCCTGGAACCGTTCCCCAACTGGAAAACCTCTTGATATGGGCCTGGTTCTTCCTCTGTCTGTAAGCTTTAGACTGTGTAACTTTGTAACTCTGCTAGCACACTAAGAGTTTCTACTGTGTGTAGCCAAGGTGCATTCTGCTAAATTTGAGAAAGGATACTGGATTAACTATACCAGTTTCTTCCAACATTTCCAATGTGACCTGAAAATGATGTAGGCACGTGGGGCAATGTTCTGCTTTTTAGGCAAAAACTTGAGGGTAGAATTACCATTGGGCAAGGCTTCCTTTGTGTGCTCCAAGTCTCCCCAACCAGCCAACTGATTGGCAGCAGAGAGGTGGCACTTGGGAGCAGCGACCCCCACCGGGGGATGGGTCTGGCATCCCTACAGAGTTCAGATTCTAAAGTCTGAACTCTCTAAACTCGAATGACCCAGAACTGGTAGGAACCCAATCCATGTACCAAAATAGAGATTATATATTTTTAATGAGTCTCTAGACCAAGTTCCCCCATCAGACTTGCTTTTACTGTAGCCAGATGGCAGCAGTGAACTAATTTTTAAAGCACTGCAGGGTCCCAATTCAGATCAAGACCACAGTGTAAAGGGCAGGGTTTCAGCCTCCCCCCGTGCCATTTTCTATCTGGATATACCCTTGAGGGACCATTATTTGCTCCATTTTGGGGCTGCATGTGCACTGGACCCAAATTGCTTAAAATGTAGTATCTAGTTTCAGCCTAAGTCTCAATGATGTCTCTTTGTGCACAAAAAACTGTTTTGTACTATTCTCATTGTAGCCATCTAGGGTTGTTTTCCTTAAAACCCTTAGAGTTTAGGATTTCAACCGCATGCCATTCTGCTGGCTACAAAGGACAACAAAGAACTTACAATGCAGTTCCATGCATATTTATCAAATCAAAGTACCCCAAATTGATCCCATTCTCTCATTACATATTTCATGATAAGCCACATGCTATAAATGTCAAAGTCAAAAGGGAATAGAATTGGAAAAAAGTGGAGCATATAGTCTTTGAAGCAACAGAAGTATGGAATTATGGCTGTTTCAAAACATGTCAAGTTTCATACCAAATTATGTTCTTGTATATGAAAAAGCACCTGAGCTATATATTATAACCATTGCATAACAGCATTACTAAGCATTTATACTGCATATGAGAGTGTGCAGAGTGTTATGCATTTACTTATGCAGTGGAATGAGATGAACAGAATCTTTAGAGAGCAAGCATGCTGTAGTGGTTAGGGTGACTGACAAGGATGCAGGTTTGAAATCCCACTCTGCAATGGAAGCTTGCTGGGTGACCTTGGGCCTGCCACTCTCAGCCTAATCTACCCTCACGGGGTTGTTGTTGTGTGGATAAAATGGAGGAGGGGGAACAATATAGTAAGCTCCTTTGGGTCCCCGTTGGAGACAAAAATGGGGTGTATACACACACACACACACTTAAATAAAGCCCGGATTCATCCTCTTGAACCAAATGCCGCCCTCTGGTTTTTGACTTGTAATTAATGGTGTATATAAGAATCCTGCCCTCTTTTATTTGTACGTTGAATGTGTGCATTATGGAGTGTTGCACATTTATCCTTCTAGGCCTTGTAAGTATAAGTAGAGCTGTTCAATTGTTTCAAAGGACATTTGGCCCATGTTTGATGTTGGTTATAATTAATGAGAAAAGGGACCAGAATGGGGTTAGGGAGGGCAGAGAAGCATGAGTTAAGTTCAACTCCTTGGAGAATGGAGGGAGCTGAGATCCACTGGGGAGGCAGTTCTATGTATCAATACATATTCCAGAGGTGGCTTTTTAGCTACCACAGCACCACATCTGATGTCATGCTGAGTTATAGACTTGTTTGCTACAAGCTTGGATCCCAGTCTATAAATGCACCTTGAGCTGTGGCTTCTGCCCCATATCTAGTGTTTGTCTGAAAGTCATCCTTCTCTGGCATGAGTTGGCAGTCTGTCACCTTCTCTGACACTTATTCCAGATATCCTTGTGTCAAAAACAATGACTTTGGCTATAGTGCCAGCCTCATTGCATCCAGAGATGACGAGGCAGCAGGCCTTTTCCATGAATCTTCGATTGGGAACAATGGTGCCTGGTGTCACTTGAAGGCAACTTGTCAAGCTGTCAGCTTCAGCATGCTACTCTTGCCCCTTTGACAGCACTGGCTGACTCATTGTACCTGTTTGATGTACCAATGCTAGCAAACTTCTAGTGATGGATGAATGCAGACTGCCAATCTAGCTGAACTTATGGCCCTGGCACAGCTAGTTCTGACCCTAGGGGTTAGAATTGTGCATTGCATTGCTCAGATGGGATAAGGTAGGAGAAAAATCTGCTTCTGAAGGCTGGAAGGTTGACTGTTTTCCTTTGATTGTCTTCACATATGTCTGTGCCAGGGCTTTTTTAATAGCAGTAACTCCTTTGCACCCCCCTGATATAGCCAATCCTCCAAGAGTTTACAGGGCCTACTGTAAGCTCTTGGAGGATTGGCTACCGTGGGGGGGGGGGGGTGTAGCCTAATATGCAAAGGAGTTCATGCTACAAAAAAAAGCCCTGGTCTGTGCACTCCTGAGTTGCTATCACAATCACTATGGTCTGCAACAAACATCTCACTGACAGTGTCCATCTCTTCATAATAATGTTCCAGGGGACTACTGCACCTTGAAAAAAAAAAATGGTATTTTTCAGATCCAGATATCAGGGAGCTATAAATATCAGTATCCCTAGTTAGCCAGTTTCCTATTACAAGTTTGGTATTCAGATCCATTCTCCCCCCCCCCCCCACCCCTGATTCTGGTATTATTCTTTCTGAAGAGCTGAAGGAGCTACTTTTTAGGCTAATGGCACCAAAACTGCAGTGGAGCTGCCAGTGCCAGTACTTTAAAAAAACCTCCAGAGTTCAAGTGAACTGGACTAAGAGGTCCAATTCTATGGGCCCTAAACAAGGCCCCCCCCAGCCATCCTCCATTGTTTCCCAAAGAAACCATCCTCCCCCAGCTTTCTTCTGAGCAAACAGTAACCAAATACTCAAGAGCAAGCAAAGCAGCCACTGACCAGAAGCCTAGAAGCAGACCTAACCGACAAGCCCAAAGAACCAATGCAGAACCAGGGAATCCTAGCAGAACCCATTCTGTTGGTCTTGCAAAATCCCACCCCCTTGCTTAAATGTGTCTTACCTGACTTCTGTGGGTTGACATAGTTTCTGTTGGGCTTGCACTGCCTCATTGGCTTTCAGCAAGCCAGTGTAGCAAGCCCACCAGAACCAATGTAAAACCAGAGAATCCCAGCTGAACAAGCTTAAGCAATGGGAGGGCACTTCTGCAAGCCTAGCAGACCTAACATCAATCAACCAGAAAATCCCAGAACAAACCTAAGCAAGGTCACATCTGCACAGATCTCCAATGGAGCAAATAACACCCCTCCCCCAATGTCTTGTTGCCTTGGGAAAACAGTGTAGGTGGGAGGCAAGAGCTGTTTCTTCCACATTGTGGTCCAATCAGAATCAGGCCCTTGTGGTACTTCTAAATGAAGTTGCCACAGGGAATTTGCAGCCTGCTGCATGACCGTGGTGAACTTGCATACAGGGTAACAAGTAGTTTGACCCTTCATCTGTGGAAGTTGGTGGGCTTAGAAGGTTGTAACTGCATAGAATTGCACTGCTAATCTACTTCTAAATTGCTTCAATGGTGAAGGTAGGAGAAATACTAGGAGAAAGGTAAACAGATGGTGTTTAAGAAACTTGTGACCTTTCACCTGAGAGAAAGACTTCAAATGACATTATCTCTATATTTGGTGCATGAGGGAAGATAATTGAATTCTGCTGCTTTAGTGAGTTATCAATGCAACCTCAGTAGTCATTACTCTGTGTAAGAGTTGCAGGTCCAGGAACTGGCCCAGGAATTGTTTCAGGAACTGGTGAGCTTCTGTAACAGAGCTGGAGTTCAAGTCAGGTTGTCCCAGATCCTACTCAAGACTTTAACCACTTCAACATAGGGGCTGTGAGTTGTGATGGTGAGAGACTTACTCTTTTGAACAGTGCAGTGGACACTACAAATGGCTAGCATTTAATGGAGATCTGTTTAAAAAGTACTGCCATCTTCCTTTTATAAATTAATGGATGGATAAATAAAATACCATCACATTTCCATACATAGAGATTTCTTAACTATTACCCCCCAAGTACTCTTTTTTGTTAAAAGGAAGGCAGTTTCAAACTAGTGCTAAATCAAAGGAGCAGGAATGGTTAAATGGTTTGCCCCCCCCCCCCCCAAAAAAAAATCCAAAGTCAGGAAAATCCATCAAAACATATTTGTGAAGTGTTAGTTTTAACTTTTAATTTTTACACGTTGTCAATCAGTACAGACAAAATAAGTAAAGCATTGCTTGTTTCTGTAAAATAGCTTGTTTCATTTCTGCCTGTGCTCCTTTTGATTGCAACTATTATGCAATAAAACTAACAGCCAATCTTTGCCCCCCTGCCATACACTTAATTAAGAACATTGTTTTATTTTTTTCCCCTGCCCTCAAAAACAGCCCTCAGGATAATTCACACTATATAAAATATCAGCAGAACATTGAACCAATAAAATACCAAATGCTACCATTCTGAGGCCATGCAAGGACAAGGCTGTAGTTTCTACAAAACTTGCTGGGTTATTAGATATGGGCAGTACTTGGTAGTTCTTCTTAATACCTTTTTGGAAAATAAATGTTTGATTCATAATTAAGTCAAATTTTAATCTGAAGGCCAAATGAATTATGAATAAGTCCTCCTGGGCTGATGGTCACAGTTGAGGGCTCTTGGCATTTTGGGAAATGCAATTTGCATATGATCCAGACTGGAAAACAGGTCCTGCAGGCATCTCATTCTACCACAGGGGTGTTTAACCCACTGATCTAGGTCCCAAGTTGTTGGTGTCTCCTCCAAGAACTAGTTGGTTTAGCCTAGTAGGGGCAGAGTCCCTGTGTAGAGGTTAGCAGCTGAGGGACTGTCTTTTTACTGTTGAGCTGGGTAAGATTTTCTGGGTTCTTATCAACTTTAAAAGTGAATGGGAAAACTCTGTATGTGGGAAGTTTATTAGGGATTAACTGGTATTATAATTGTAATTATATTATTTTCAGGGCTACATTTTTGAAGCTGCAAATTGCAGTCTGGTTACTGCAATTTCTGATTCATTGGAACTGAATCCTTTTGAAAGATTAGTTAGATATAATAACCTCTCATGAAAAGAATGAGTTAGAAGAACCCAGCACTTTGGTGGACTTGAGGAAGACTTAGACTTGGCTCACTACCACAGTTTTCTAAGCAAGTGCCTGTTATTTACCTGGGCTCAAAGAAACTATATGTTACAGGTATCCGTGCACTGCTATCTTAAATGCACATTATACATTTAACTTGTACAGTTTAAATGCTAGCCATTTGTAGTGTCCACTGCACTGTTCAAAAGAGTAAGTCTCTCACCATCACAACTCACAGCATGTTAATAGATTCTAGTATCACTGATGTGTGCCAGAATCTAGAGATTCAGCAGGCTCAGGCCTTTTGTAGACTCCAGTTAAGTCCAGTTGGGCCCAAAATGATTCTGGAGGATTCCACAACTCCAAATTTGATTTCAAAACCTGTTAATAATAGATTTGAGCTCTGTATTATTCACAGTGCCACAATGAACCTGGATAATCATTTCATTATAGGTTAAATTCCCCATCCTCTTGATTGTGACTGTTTCTAACCACTTGCTACCTGTGCAACTGCAAAGTGAAAAGATTTATAAAGTAACTGAATTATTTTGAAAGCATCTTGCATCTGTTGACTTCTCATCTAGATGTGATGCACTTCTTTACTGACAAGCAACAGAGAGGTCTCCATTACCAGAGCAATGCCCTTCATTTTGCAGAGATAGGAAAATAACGATAAATTACACTTTATGCTGAATAGCATCCAAGTAGAGGATCAAAGGACTCTAATGCAGTTTCTCTTGTGTTTATTACAGAATAGATCTCCTTTAATATGTGTTAAATAATACCCCCTCTTGAGATAGCCTTCATAAATCAAGGGAGTCTCTTATTCTTGCTTCCCTAAGAGAATTCATGATTTCTGATGGTCATAATTTATAGCCAAATAATTGCTATCTCTAAATCATGTTTTAAAGATTACCTGCAATATTCACATGAAGAGGAAGGGGAGAGAGACGAGAGAGGACAGATGAGAAATGCCCATAGTCAGCAACAGTGTCCCCCAAGTCTAATGTAGGCCCCAGGTGTGTATTATTGTCTGCAGGGTATACAAGTCCTCCTCCTCTTTTAAGGTTTGTGGAAGTGGCAACAAAGCTAGAGGGCAATGAATATTTTGATGTTCTGCTACATATGACTATGTATGCTATAGTCTATGTTCAGGCAATGTTCAGGCAATCCTATACCATCCATTCAGGAGCCTTGAGGGTGCTGAACCACAATACTGAACTGGCAGATAGCACTGACAATGGCTGAAGCTCAGGAAAAGTGAATTTAGGGTTCCCAAGTTCCCTGTGGCCTCTGGAAGTGATATCATTGCATCGACGACTTCACTCTAGAGCAGCCGTCGAGTGATGTCGCTGGCACGATGATGCCACTTCTGGGTGACGTCATTGTGCTGGCAACATTGGGGGAGGTTCCCCCTGCCCTGCCTGTGGGTTTGGCAGCCCTAAATGAACTCTTTTATTGTTCCACAGTTTTGCTCTGCACTGCAGATCACTCCTTAATTCTGGTTTAAATAGCCGAATTTGCTAAAATTAATTCCAGAATTGGAACATGCACAGTGCGCCATAGCTTTCAGTTCCTTTCACTTCTATCTTTCTTCCCTTTACAATGCTATTTTGTATTTATGACTTGATCTTGCCTGATCTTGTCAGTTCTCAGAAGCTAGGCAGGGTTGACCTTGATAAATACTTGCACAGGAGACTCCTGAGGAAGACTAGGGTTGTTACATGGAGCCAGGCAATGGAAAAGCACTTATGGACATCTCTTGCTTGGAAACCCCTCTGGGATTGCCATATGCCACCCACGACTTGATGGCACTTTCTACCACCACCAAAACACTGCAAAAAATCAGCACTAATGCTTTATGGTTGCTTTTGTGTGGTGTTTTATTTATACTCAGATATACTGCATTGGCAGAACACACAAAAAGGATATTGCTGTGCAATCACACAGTCATCTCAGCACAGCTTGTACCTTTGCATTGTTTTATCAGTGTGCACATACACATTGGTAGAGAGGATAATGCTAATGCATTGAAAGCTGGAACACCCTGTTCACATGTAGTGCTTTGTATAAAATTCAGAAATAAAACATGGAATAATGGAGATTCCATTTCAGAAACAAGACCCGGTAATTTGGAGCTCCCAACCCTGGTGAGAAATTCAGTTTTGAAAAAATTCAGACGCGTCCATACAAGCTGGACAGAAGCTCAGGGGCAGCATTGGGGTTGATGTGCAATTTCTCTTCCACAAGGTGAGACAGACAGGCTGAAGAGGTGATGTCAGGGCTGGTGGTAAACTACAAAGTAGTGAGTCAGTACCAGAAATGCAAACTACTCAGGCTCAGAAGCCAGGTAGGGTCAGGCAGCTTTACAAAGCCAAGTAGAACCTTTCTGGACCCTTGAAGCAAATGACCTTTGTTGAACTGCTGAGTGCAACTCTATCTGCTTGTGATCTTAAGAAGAAGCACATGGGTTCTGCTTCTAGCATGACTTTACTTTATTTGATACTTTACGGCAGGGTTTGCAGTGGCTAGATCCTTCTCCCAAGCACAGCAGCAGGGTTTCCTCCAGTATTGGCTGTGCCTGCTATCCCTACCTCACTCAGCAGTATTGCCATTTTGCAAGTGGAATGTGGTATAACAGCTTTGCACAATCTTGCTATATCTGACAATGGTCATTGTTACTAGAAGAACATTCTGGGTTAGCAACACTGCTGGCAATAAATCTGTGCCCTAGCGTGACTCCTTTCAGCATGTGTGATTTCTTCACACAGCAGCCTGCAGGATCTGAATTTAAGGAGGGTTAATATAATTCATATAACAAGAACATTCTTTAATTATAGGATTGCTTTTAATTTCCCAGCTAATTGATGTAGTCTGTTGAATGTATTTCTTTGGTGGATTGCTTCATTAACCTAATGCAATCATGTTAAACAGAAACGCATCTAATTCTGTTAGGAAAGCTCCTACATTGTTTCTTTGACTCGGCTCCAAAATAAAATTGTTACTTGAAGAATCTTGACTGGACAATTGGGTTTTAAAAAACATTCTTGTAACTCTAGCTTTCGAAGTGATTAAGCCAACATGATTATTATCCAGGAATCATTAACATTTCCATTGGTGGCTTTCTACAGTACTCCTGTTATCTACCCTTTCAGCAAACGCCTCAGTGAGTGGGAATATTGAGCAAATGAAAGAAGCATTGCTCCCCAAGGATGGAATAAAGAGTCAGACGCAGAGTATTGGTATAAAATTGAGCCCCTTTATTCAATATTCTAATAAACAGCAAGGGTACCCCACCAGCGGCCTGGCCAGGGCTATGAGTCACTGCGAGCGCTCCCCTGCCATTAACGGGCGAGAGACCCAGCCCTCCAGCCCGAGCTGAGTGTTACTCAGCTCCCTCCAGGCAGGCCCAGCAAGGAGGCACGCATCAGAGGGCCCAAACCCAGATGCATGTCTCACTAGAAAGGCACCATCTAGCTGAGCCTCCCGGACACTCTGCATTCTCCAAACACAGGTCTCCAAACCCGAAGGCTGATCATGCCAGACCCCAAATTCCCCAAAAGGGGGATGCTTCACAGTCCTCCCCTAGCCGCATATGAATGTTTATCTGTTTTAGATGTATTTAAATGGTTTTAATGGTTTAAATGGTTTTAGATGTATTTAAATGGTATAAATATGAATATGTGTGTTTGATGTGTTGGTATGTTTGTGGAAGAGCACCTCATTTCGTTGCTCTCTTTTTGTGGAGAACAATGACAATAAATTTATCTATCTATCTATAGTGCCCTAAACCCCCCAAACCTGCCACTACTAAGGCTAAGTCTCTACTTAGGGATTAGCGCCCACAGGGTGGCCCAAAGCCACCCGCAACCCTTGCTGCAAATCTCTCAGGGAAAGCATATTACCCTTTTTCGAGAGATGGACCCCATCCCCTCTGTAGAGGTCAGGAAATTTCAACAAAATGTCCGGATGGGGCAAATAGTGGCTGAACCCCTTTTCCAGCACCTTCCTGATCTCCTTATTAGCCTTATACCAGGCCCGACGAGGAGCGCAGATCTGACAGTTAGACTGTCAGATCCCGCCTTTTTCTCTGCGCGCCGAAACGGACGCCCCTTGACTCTTCCCATCCAGGGAAGCAAACTCTGCTCATGCAGCCTAGCAGCTACGCTGTAGTCTGCAAGCATGAGTGGGTAGAAAGCAGGGCTATGCCAAAATAGCCACTCTCAACTTCACTGACCCTGTTTGTGGACCATAAAGATGACCTCCCCTTTCCCTAACCAGTTAACAGGAGGCATGTGATCACCCATCTTCCTGGTGTCAGCATAGAACCTGGTGATGGTCCTGATCATAGCAGCTATGTGATCTGTTTCAGATTGGTGTCATTTCCCCTCCTTTAGAATGAAGGCCTCTCTAAGGGATTCAGCTTCATGATATCATCACAAAACCAAGCATGACTGCCTGCATTCTGCATGGTCTTATTACAAAGCCAAATCAGCACCAGGGTAATGCTTGTTGCCGCATTCTGACAGAAATGTAAATTACAACAACAAGCAGGATGAGGATGGGACAGAGGATAGAGTTACCAGGACTTTTTTTGAGCAGGAACGCACAGGAACACAGTTCTTGCTGGCTTGGAGTCAGGGTGTGTGACATAATATGCAAATGAGTTCCTACTGGGCTTTTCCTACAAAAAAGTCCTGTGTGAAACAATGGTGATGTCGGGGTGTGTGGCCTAATATGCAAATGAGTTCCTTTTCCTACAAAAGAAGCCCTGAGAGTTATCAACTCTGTGTTGAAAAATTCTTGGAGTTATGGGGGTGGAGAAGGTGGGGTTTGGGGAGAGGAGAGGCTTAGTGAAGTATAACGTCACAGTCCATCCTTCAGTGCAACCATTTCCTCCAGGGGAGCTGATCTCTGTTGCCTGGGTATCAGTTGTAATTCTGGGAGATCTCTAGGCCCCACCTAGAAGTTGACAATCCAAGCCAGAGGACATATTTGTTGCTGCAGCCAGAACTCTGAAACAGCAGCAAGAAAAGCTGAACAAGGTGAGTGAAAAGCCTGTGTGAACTCGTGGACATTCAATGAAATTGCTGAGCAGACAGGTTAAAACGGATAAAAGGAAGTACTTCTTCACCCAAAGGGTGATTAACATGTGGAATTCACTGCCACAGGAGGTGGTGGCGGCCACAAGTATAGCCACCTTCAAGAAGGGTTTAGATAAATATATGAAGCACAGGTCCATCAGTGGCTATTAGCCACAGTGTATGTGTGTATATAAAATTTTTTGCCACTGTGTGACACAGAGTGTTGGACTTGATGGGCCGTTGGCCTGATCCAACATGGCTTCTCTTATGTTCTTATGTTCTTATTTTCACCTCAAAGTACCCGTTTCAGGTTGAAAATATGTTTTAGAATATTTCATGTAGGCCTCGTAGAAAAGGTTTTTCCTTATTGCTGCTGTCTTGAAGGGCATCCCAAGGGACTGACAGTTATGAGATTATTTCACATTCTCGTTACAGTAACTTCTTCTTTATAAACTGAAAGGTCCAGTGCAGAGATAAAATATCTTCTCATGTGCACTGCATTTTTTCTTTTAAAAACTAAAGTTCTTTGTGGCCCACCCTTTGCCTCTTTGAGGGAAAGATGTTTGATTAAGGCCCTTGCAGACCACTAAACTAGTCTGAGGGCATTTTGGCAGGTCACAACTATTTCAGGCTTTGCATCTGCAGATGTTAATTAACATTACATCTTACCCTTGTGTCTCTTATTAACAGAAATTAAATAAAAGTTTTTCAGGTTGTTGTGACCAAACACACATGCAAAACACTGAGAGAAAAGCAGCTTGAGAAAGCTGCTCTAGACAGAAGAGCACATTGCTGTTTTGAGTTGATTTTAGTCTTTCTTTTCTTGACATTGCTGATGGCAATGCAAAAATCCTGTGTGGAAGAGATGAATAAACAAGAATGGGGCTATTTTGAAGCATGCACAAGTTAGGGGTTGTGTTTTTGAATGCTTCCCCATGCTTTTAAAAAACCCAACATGTAGACAAGAAGAAGAGACTGGATTTACATCCTGCCCTTCACTACCTGAAGGAGTCTCAGAGTGGTTTATAATCTCCTTTCTCTTTCCCTCCCCACAACAGACACCCTGTGAGGTAGGTGCAGCTGAGAGAGCTCTACTGCTCTTGGGAGGAACAGCTCTGTGAGAACTTTTGGCTGATCCAAGGTCATATCAGCAGGTGCATGTGGAGGAGTGGAGAATCATACCTGGTTCTCCCAGATAAGATTCTGCGTACTTATCTACTACACCAAGCTGGCTTTCTGTAGAGAATTAGCCTAGATCTTCCAATGGTGTACAGATTAAAATACATCAAGTAAGTCCATTTTCACACAAAGTAAGGTTGCCAGGACCAACTCCAGAAATATCTGGGGAGTTTGGAGGTGGAGTCAGGAGAAAGGCTGTAACAAGCATGATTGAACTCCAAAGGGCGTTTTGGCCATCATATTTAAAGTGATGGTGCTTTTAAAAAATGCCTTCCCTCCTTTTGGAAATAATGGAGGGTAGGGGCACCTTCTTTTGGGGCTCATAGAACTGTATCTCCTGGTCCAATCTTTTTGAAACTTGGGGGATTTTTTGAGGAGAGGCACCAGATGCTATTCTGAAAATGTGGTGCTTCTGCCTCAAAAAGCAGCCCCCCCAGACCCTCAGACACCCATGGATTAATTCTCCATTATACCCTATGGGAACTGGTCTCCACTGGGGATTATGGAGTTCCCAGTGGACATCCCCCACCCACTTTCTGCTAACCCTGAGGCAGGGGGAGGGCCTCCAAACCAGAGGATCCCCTGCCCCCAACTGGGGAATGGCAACCCAAGCACAGAGGGTGGTGTTGATTAATATATCTTAGTTCGGAGTGAGGATCAGGGATGTTTATGTGTCCAGTCACTGGAGATCCTTTTTAATTCAAAGCATGTGGTCTGCTCTGAGCTATGAACCTTCCCTTGTTCCTTGCTTATCTTCCAGTAAAAATGCCAAACTCCAGTATAGACATGGCTAGGTCCTTTACCTTTTCACTTCCAGATTGTCTTTCATTTACTACAGCTGTGTGCTTTAAAAAGTCAGGAAGAAGTCGGAAATAACCAGAGCCTTGGGAATGCCTTTGAAAGGAATGATGGCAACTGTCAACACCATTCTCTTATAGAAAGGTTTATTTTCATTGCCTGTCATGATAACTGGATCATTGTCTTTTTTTCCTCACAACAATATGCCCTGAAGACTTCACTTAAACTCCATTAAGAATTATGAAAATCCAAAATTCTTTTGAGATCATGTGAAGCACTAAAAGCGAAGCCATTAAATCAAACATAAAAGCAAGGCACCATCCTCCACCTGAGTTGTTGAGCCTTTCATTTGCAAATGCAGTCAGATGCATGGCCACAGTATCTGCATATTCAGAGGTGCATCTGCACTACTAAATGCAGAAATGTAAAGAAAGCTAAGACTGCCAAAAATTAGAATCAGGGCCTCTACTTTTAGTAATTTTCCAGAGATCATGGTGAGGCTGAGTCACTTTAATTTTAAGAGGGATCCCGGATTGTCGTGGAATGCCCATGTGACCAGTACCGAAAGCACTGCCCGCAATCAAATGAATTTAATTTGCTCTTAATGATGACTGTCAACATTTAGTTAAATCTTGCTGAAATAATCACATCCAGTAGTGATCCCTGCCAATCAGGGATCATCACTCAAAGAATTAAATAATGAAAATAATGGTTTCCAAAGCAGCAGAAGTAAAGGAGTCCAAAGTCACTGAAAAGGATTTTAGCATTCTATGCAGAGGGGTTTGGGTTTGTTTGTTTTTTTATAGTAGGGTTTTTTTATACCCTTGCTAGAGAGAATCCACTCTACTTAAACTTTTCTAAGTATTATTTCCTTAATTGGTTCCATGTTCAAATGATCACCATTGAAAGAAACTGGAAACTATTTCATTAAGACAGACGGGTTTTTCTTAGTAGTTTTCATTTGTCGTGGCATTTGTAAAGCTTGGAATTACAATGCGTTTTGACTTGGGCATAGATTCAAGCTAGGATTCAGGCAGCAATCAGAATACAGGGTGAAGTTTGCATGCCGCTTTCAAGGGTATTTCAATAAACCAATCACTCTGATCACATATGACATGCAAGGCCTGGGGGCCCAATAATGCTCTGCATTTGGTAAACATTTCAGATTCAAAGAAGAGGCTGAGGATGAAAAATCAAGTCAAATCCACTTCAGATCAGAAGAGCTCCATCTGCCTTCTCTATTTAATTTTTCATTGATTTTATGCTCTGTTGTTTCTATACCAGTTTTGGGGTATAAGGTGTTGTTTTGCATTCCCTACTTCCCTAGGTTATAGATGTCACGTTACTGTGAATCCATGTTCACTGTACACTTGATTTTTAAAAATATGTATGTTAAGTAATTCTCATGTTACATTCAGTGCATGTACAACTGAATGTGTGGCTGAAACTACACATTTATCCAAGCACTAGTCCCTGGTTTTGTTTGGAAAGTGAACATGTGTTGGCTCATTCTTACAGATGTAGAACATGTATACTGAGGGGGGGAGTTATATTGGTTAATTGTAATAGGAATAGAGAGAGAGAGAGCTAGAAAGTTCTAGAGGCAGCTTCACAGGGCTAGTTTCCTGATGAGAAATGATTATTAGAGACTGAGAGTGCTTTTCTGAACTGTTGGTAGTTGTGTAGAGGACCAGGAAGGGACACTGACAGGACATATATATATTTTCAGGGCTTTTTTTTTTTTTTTTTAGCAGGAGCGCACAGCAACACAGTTCTGGCTGGCTTGGCATCAGGGGTTGTGGCCTAGCATTCAAATGAGTTCCTGCTGGACTTTTTCTACAAAAAGGCCCCGTGTGAAACAATGGTGATGTCAGGGGGTGTGGTCTAATAGGCAAATGAGTTCCTACTGGGCTTTTTCTATTAAACCCCCCCCTGCATATTTCTAAAAGAGCTTTTGAATTTGATAAATACTGTTAGTTGCTGCTGCTGTGTTAAGCTGCCTTAACTGATTCAGACCACTGATCCATCTTGTTCAGTACTGCCTATTCCTCAGGGTCACAAACAAATATAAATTTCCTGCTCTCCAGGATCCTTGTGGTGGTCCCCATCTTGTGAATAATGCAGGAAGCTTTTGTGTGCTGACAGCAAACACTTTATTAAATATGTTGTCTAATAGGAGGACTCCCTTTTAAAGAACCATTTTAGAACTGCTTTGTTGCAGTTCTTCTGCCTGTTTAGCCTGGAGTTGCTACAGTGGACTGATGTCATGTCCCAGTACCCCCCATAATGGTGTCACACTGTTGGTGATGGTTATTTATTTATTTTACATTATTTTACATTAATTTAAACCCTGCCAGCTGCATAGGGTTTCCAGGTCCCTCCTGGCAACTGGTGGGGATAGCGGAGACTTACCAGGAGAAAGAGCAAGGCCCAAGCCACATTGACAATGTGGAAGTGACATCATCATGCAGCATAATCACTGTGATGCTCTGATATTTGGACAAAAACTCTATGGTAAAAATGGCTTCTACCACAGAATTTTTGCCCAAATACCAGAACATTGCCCAGATGTCACTGGTGTGATGAAGTCACTTCCTGTGTGATGCCAGCAACGTGGCTTGGACCTTCCTCTTTTTCCTGGTGAGTCCTCCCTGCTGGCCAGCTGATTGGCAGCTGGGGGCAGGGCCTGGTGGTGGAGGATCTCTGCCTCCACCTGGGGGGCTAATAAATTGACATCTGCCAGAGTGGTGGCAGGAAAGTGTTTTTAAGAAGTGCATGGGGCAAGGTAGGGCTTTTACCCAGTAAAGTTTTTGATAGACAATTGGAGATTTGATTGGTTCTGCAGATTTTTTAAAATGTTGCCTTGGCAGCAGCTGTCACCACAGCACAAGGCTCTTTGCACTGTGTTATTGAAGTTAAGTGGTGGCAATCACTTTGCGGCTGGCTCTGCCTCTTGCAGCAGCCATTTTACGCTAGCCATTTTGTTGTTGCACCCACCATGCTATATCAAAATTCCAAATGTGCTCACAGGGTCAAAAAGGTTGAGGACCCCTGATCTAAGTCCAGTGACTTCAATGCACTTAGAAGAACATAACTGTGCTTAGATGACACTGTGTTCCTGATATTCATTTCTTGTAATACACTAGGAACCATCACATACTTTATCCCCTCAGCATTTGTGTTCTCACCTGGCTCCTTGAGATTAGAAGGATTCATAAAGCATATCCTATTTAAATACAGAATCTCTCTCAAAGCAATTTCCTGTAATTTGGATGAGTATTACACCTCTGTAATATAAGAGCAATATTACAGACCAAAGCTCAATGCGTTCTCTGTAATATCTCACAAGCAACTTTGGCACCTTGATGGAACACGTTGCATTTTTATGAGAAAAATGGGGTCAAGAGAAGCTTATTGGTATAAGGAAGGGTGATGCAACTGCTGCTTTCAAACACTTCTCACAGCTACCTCATATAATTATGTGGTGGCATTTTCTCAGTAACAGCGGAATCCCAGGGGCATTGCGTTATATTAATGCTGCTTGCAAACACTGCAAATATCCAGCACAAAATGAGTAACTTATATAAATGCCGGAGAGTAGTTCCTTTTCACCACCAAGCTTTCGCCTATAAAATCTGCTTGCTCACCCAATGGAACTAGCAGACTGAGGATCTGAACTGAGGCACCCAACATGTGTTCAGCATACAGCAAAGTGCCTATGTGATCTGCTCTGTATTTGCTCTAGATGGGGCTGCTGGTTCAGTTCCCGAAGTTCCTGTCTTTGCCCCCCCCCCACCCCCACCCCCATACTCTTCAACAATACTTAATTCAAGTGACTTAGGCATTCTTAAACAATGTAGCTGCTTTTTCCTGTGTCTTTTTGAAATCAATCATCACTTCCAATGAAGCATTCACAATATAGGCATGATTGAATATGAGCAGGGAATAAAGTAGTCTGGGTGATTCTTTCTGCCCATTCCCCATCATGTTCTGTATGAAGAAATAAGTACAATGAACAATACCATTGGGAAGATTAGGGGAGAAAGGAGGCATTCCTTTGAATACAGAAGCTAGTTCTAGAGGTTTTTCTTGGGGGGGGGGGAGGGTAGAGTTGCTGATCTCCAGGTAGGACCTGAGGATCTCCTGGTATTACGATTTCCAGACTACAGAGTTCAGTTCTCCTTAGAGAAAAGGGCTGCTTTGGAGAGTGGCCTCTAAGGCTACGATGACACACTCTAAATAATGCACTTTCAATCCACCAATCCACTTTCCATCTGGATTTTGCCAGTTCACACAAACGCTACCCTTGCTAGGCTTCATACTCTCAAATCTCCAGGTATTTTCCAATTTGGAGTTGGCAACCCTACAAGACCCCAGAAGTCAAGCATGAGGCATAGGTGAATGAGTGCATGATCTTATTGGGGAATTTGATTTCCACCCATCTACTTATGAAGCTTACCTGGATCTGTGGTCCCCCAGTTTTTAAAGGCTTCCCTAATCACAAAGAGAGATCTCTGGACATGGTACAGGCTGCAGGTCATATTCCCTTTGCTGCCTTGGCAGTTCTGTAAATTCATTGGTAAAGGTGGGGGGAATGGAGAGACATGGGAGAAAGCCAAATGCATACTGCTGCCTACTCTGAATGCTTGTGGAAGGAGGCTTGGTTCAGTAGTAGAGCATCTTTTTGACATGGTCCTTGATTCAATCCCTGGCATCTCTAGTTAAAGGATCTGGCAGTAGGCCAATAGGCAGTAGGTGATATGAAAGATCTCTGCCTAAGGCACTGGAGAGCCATTACTAGTCTGAGTAGACAATACTGACTTTGATGGACCAGTATAAGGCAACTTCATGTGTGTTCATGTGTCTGTGGTATAGGACTGTGACGGAACGGCCCTGGTTTGCCTACCAGACCCCGTTCCCCTTTTTGGAGGGAGCTATTTCTCCTCTGGCCACTTGGGCTCGCTGCCACCACCTGCTCAGTCTAGGGGTTCGGATTGGGAGGAACAGGACTCCCAATCCCCCTCTCCAGCTCTGAGGCCAGGCCTCAAGGTCCTCTGCCACCCTGTACTTAGGTATCACAGAGACCACAGCACTTCTTCGGGGAACCCCTGGAGGATTGGCACCTTATCCAACTACATGCCTTCCCCCTTTCCACGGGGCCCCCTTCATAAAGCAGCGTGGTCTAAAGCGGTTGGGGATCTATGTGGTACAAAGTTTGACTGCCAGCATTCAAAACAGTAAAAATATTTAATTAGAAGAGAAAAAGAAAAAACAAACAAAACAAAAGCAGTTGCATGTAAAAGTTTAGCACAGAACCCGCACAGCAACCAGAATGACAAATAAAAGGTGGATTTAAACGCATCCTCCCGTCCCTGGTCTAAACTTGCCCTGCCTTGTGGATGACTTACTCGGTCTGACTGCCTGGAGTCCTCTCCCTCTTGAGAAGGCTTCTCCCACAGTCAGGAGCCCACAGACTGACAACCTCTCTCCTTGAGGGCCAGCCGAGAACTGCTCTTTTCCCGCCTAACTCCAATAAAACAAAAGAACTTCCTGCCTTTCTAGGAGGCTTTCCCTCTAGAGTTGATGGTTTAACTCCGGAAGGGAGGAGGGAGTGACGGGAAGGCTAGGCCACAAAGCCTGCCTTAGCAGTTTCATGTTCCCTCCCAACCAAGCACCACCATTAACTAAGATGGCGTTTCTCCACAAGGACAATGGCAAAATCCATCAGCATCCATAAGTAGAGATACTGAGGGGGGGGGGAATCCTAATTAGAATACATGCATTTGAACAGAACAAGCAAATCCATGGTGGTGCACTGAATGACCTGACTGATCCTCTGCCAGGCTTCCTACTTGGTTTTTCAGCCCAAATGATCCATATTTTGGTCTTCAGCTTCATGACCTATGCCAACTAGGAGCCTTACCTATTCTCTGTGCTCCCCACTTCTCTTTGCTTGCCCCTTATCCTGCAAGCAGGCAGGATTATAATATCACTAAATTCTCAAGTTCAGACCAACAAAGTAGCATGTGAGGATGTATCTGACTTCCCCCTCAGAAATATAGTTTCTGGAGATATGGGAGAGTGGACTAAAACTCTGAGAATGACAATTCTTGTGCACATTTGTGTACTCTGAAAGGCATTTTAAAAAGGCATCTCTGCAATCTCTTATCAGGAAACAGGACTGTCCTTGATAAAGAATTATAGACAAGGTCTGGAACTTTCAGTTGCTTTATTCAAGATTTTTTTTCCATATAGGAGTCAGGAGGCAGTGACTGAGGCCCCTGGTTTGCTGCCACAGCACTGTTCAAGTGCTCAGCTACTAAATAATTTGCAGCAACAAGTGCAGGCTAGTTATGTCATCACTAGGACCCATGCTGAGTTTCAGTAACAATTCAGCAACCCTACACTAAGGGTGCTGGATTCCCCTCCCGATTCAGCAGTGCTCAACAGCAATTGCTAATAGTCTTCCAGCAGGCCCACAGCATGAGCCACCATTTTGCTTTACTGTCAAGATTAAAACAGCTGTTTAGGGTGCAGGATTCCAACCTCTGGGCAGAGAAATTCCTGGAAATTTTGGAGGAGGAGCCTGGGAAGGGGAGGGACCTCAGCAGGGTCTAATGCCATAGAGTCCACAACTATTGTCTCTTGTCTGGAGATAGTTAAAATTTCATGTATAACTGTAACTAAAAGGGACCCTACACCAGCATACTTTGTAAATTAGGTCATAAATGAAAGAAGAAGTTAATGTTTCTGTGCCGTTACTATTTTTCATTTTTGACCTCATTTATGAAATATGCTGGAGTACAGTGCTGATATTTCTGTGCCCCGGCCTGGATGGCTAAGGCTAGCCAAATCTTGTCATATCTTTGAGGCTAAGCAGGGTTGGCTTTGGTTAGTACTTGGGTGGGAGACCACCAGGGAAGTCCATGGTTATAGCTGTTCAGAGGCCAGCAAGGGCAAACCTCTACTGTTCTTCTCTTGCCTTGAAAACTTTATGGAGTTGCTGTAAGAGGGCTGCAAATTGATGGCAGTTGCCACCACCACCAATTTTCTTGAAAGTAAGACTATCTTGAATGTAAGATCTAGGGTTGCCAATTCTCAGGTGGTAGCTGGAAATCTCCTGGGATTACAACTGATTTCCTGGCAACAGAGATCAATTCAACTGGAGAAAATGGCTGCTTTGGGAGGTGGACTCTATGGCATTATACCATAAATATCTGTAACTTGTATGTGAATAAAAGATGACTCAGTATGGTGTATTGGTTAAGAGCATTGGACTAGGATCTGAGAGACTTGGGTCCGAATCCCCACTCATGCTGTGGAAGCTCGCTTAGGTAACTTACTCAGTCACACTCTTTCAGCCTAACCAACCTCACAGGGTTGTTGTGAGGATAAAATGGAGCTGAGGGGAACACTGTAAGCCATTTTTGGTTCCTACTGGGGAAGAAGAAGAATTGTTTTTACAACCCACTTATTATTACCCAAAGGAGTCTCAGGAGGTAGGTGGGGTTGAGAAAGCTCTCGGAGAACTCTGACTGCCTCAAGGTCATCCAGTTGTCTGCATGTGGAAGAGTGGGGAGAAAGGCAGGGTATATAAATGAATAAATAAAAATATATAAATGACCCCCTTGTTTTTCTTGATGGCACTCTTGTGCGTGGGGGTGGGGGTGCCCACCATGGTCTTTTCAGGTTAACAGAATAGTTTAGATAGTATACATGTAACTTTGTTTTATTTCCTCCCACCTGACAATTTATATTTCAATTGCTTTTTCCATTACTAATAGATATTGTCCAAGAGAATAAGCAAAAAAATATTGCTTGCCCTCAGTAGCTGGACTTTAGTTTATTAACACAGAGTTTAATTAAGTCTAGTGGCACTACAGTTTTTCTTTTGCAATTGTGGAGTTTTAAAAAAAGACACAGAAACTATGGCAATAATTGTTTTTAATCTCCTAAGGGAAGTTGGAAAGAAGCATTATGCTCTCCAATGGTTTACACTTGGAAAAATATCTTCTGAGAAATATCATCTGGTACAAGTTTGAAAAAATAGATTGCATGGCCTACTTTTTTCCCCCCTTGAAAGGCCAAGGGTGTGGAGCAGCACATTAATGAGCACACAGCTAATGTTCAGTGGGCGAAGGAGCATTTTTACTAACCACCTTCTAGGCTTTCTAACAAATTTGGTGTTGTTGCTAGGACTATAATGCAGGAGAGAGGTTCTGGCTCAGCAGCAGAGCATGTAAGAACAGCCCTGCTGGATTAGACCAGTAGTCAGTGTTCCTCTAAGCCAGGGGTGTCAAACATGCGGCCCGGGGGCCAAATCAGGCCCCCAAGCAACTGGCTGTCATCTGCTTCCTTCTCTTTTCTCTTGTTTCCTTCTGCATCATAGCTTGCTGTGCCAAGCTTACTCAATCGCACAGTGACAAGAGTTACAGAGCAAACCCTCTATTTTCTCCATTGGCTGAGGCTCCTCTCCCTCCTGGTCCCCTGGGGAAGGAAGGAAAGAGCCAGAGCTTCATTTGCCCAGTTCCTTGGATCCCATGGGAGAAATACAACAAAAACACCTTTAAGACCAATGAGTACTAATGTTTTAAACATGTTTTAAGTTTAAAAAACATTTAATTGTGTTTGTGTGTCCTTTATAAAGTTTTTTCTCTGCTACCTAATCTTAAATTAGGGTTGCCAGCAGTGTTCTGTCTAAGCTGAGTTAGCATGAGCTAGCTCACAGATTTTTAGCCTGCAGCTCACAAATTTTTGTCTTAGCTCAGGAAGGATGACCTCAGAGCACAATAATTTATGCAGCAGTTCACGACTTTAATGCCAGCAGCTCACAAAGCAGAATTTTTGTACACAAGATTCTGCAGCTTAGAGGGAACACTGGTTGCCAGGTCCAATTCAAGAAATATCTGGGGACTTTGGGGGTTGGAGCCAGGAGACACTGGGGTGGAGCCAGGAGCAAGGTTGTGACAAGCATAATTGAACTCCAAAGGGAGTTCTGGCCATCACATTTAAAGGGACTGCACACATTTTAAATGCCATCCCTCATTTGGAAATGATGAAGGATAGGGGCATCTTCTTTTGGGGTTCATAGAATTGGACCCCCTGGTCCAATCTTTTTAACACTTGGAGGGTGCTTTGAGGAGAGGTGTCAGATGCTATGCTGAATATTTGGTGCCTCTGCCTCAAAAAGCTCCCCAGAGCCCCAGATACCTGCAAATCAATTCTCCATTATGCCCTATGGCAGTGTTTCCCATTTGCAGGGTCGTGACCCGATACCGGGCCACAAGAAAAGCCAAAGCTAGCCCCACCCCCAGCAAAGCTAGCCCCGCCCCATCTCTGTGTTGTGCAGAGAGGAACTGGGTTGCCTCTCTTTCCTTCTCCCCCCGTTCCCAGTGTTTGAGAGAAAAGCTGGCATCCATTGGCACTTTAGACCCATGAAGTGTTCTTCAAGGTATGAGCTTTCATGTGCCTTGCAGTATGTTCTTTTGGGGAGATTTCCCCGGGAGGCCTGGGCGGCAAAGAAGGATGTGTGCGTTTTTTTCAGCCAGGAGGGGCAGGGAGTGGGCATGCCAGTAGCTGGTTTTTTTTTACCAAATTACCCCCGGTCAGAATTTTTGCTGGCTGGGGTCATCTGATGGTGAGGAAGGCTTTTTTTTTATTTGCCCCCCCTTTCTTTCTTTCTTTCTTTCTTTCTTTCTTTCTTTCTTTCTTTCTTTCTTTCTTTCTTTCTTTCTTTCTTTCTTTCTTTCTTTCTTTCTTTCTTTCTTTCTTTCTTTCTTCTTTCCTTCTTTCCTTCCTTCCTTCCTTCCTTCCTTCCTTCCTTCCTTCCTTCCTTCCTTCCTTCCTTCCTTCCTTCCTTCCTTCCTTCCTTCCTTCCTTCCCTGCAAGTGATACTCTGTATTCTTGGTGCTGGGGGGGAGGAAGCAACAGTGGGAGGGCTTCTAGTGTATCTGCCTCTGTTCCTGAGGACTGGAAGGTAGCAAATGTCACCCCCATCTTTAAAAAGGGTTCCAGAGGAGATCCGGGAAATTACAGGCCAGTCAGTCTGACTTCAATACTGGGAAAGTTGGTAGAAACCATTATCAAGGACAGAATGAGTAGGCACATTGATGAACACGGGTTATTGAGGAAGACTCAGCATGGGTTCTGTAGGGGAAGATCTTGCCTCACTAACCTGTTACATTTCTTTGAGGAGGTGAACAAACATGTGGACAAAGGAGACCCGATAGATGTTGTTTACCTTGATTTCCAGAAAGCTTTTGATAAAGTTCCTCATCAAAGGCTCCTTAGAAAGCTTGAGAGTCATGGAGTAAAAGGACAGGTCCTCTTGTGGATCAAAAACTGGCTGAGTAATAGGAAGCAGAGAGTGAGTATAAATGGGCAGTCTTCGCAGTGGAGGACGGTAAGCAGTGGGGTGCCGCAGGGCTCGGTACTGGGTCCCATGCTCTTTAACTTGTTCATAAATGATTTATAGTTGGGAGTGAGCAGTGAAGTGGCCAAATTTGTGGATGACACTAAATTGTTCAGGGTGGTGAGAACCAGAGAGGATTGTGAGGAACTCCAAAGGGATCTGTTGAGGCTGGGTGAGTGGGCGTCAACGTGGCAGATGCAGTTCAATGTGGCCAAGTGCAAAGTAATGCACATTGGGGCCAAGAATCCCAGCTACAAATACAAGTTGATGGGGTGTGAACTGGCAGAGACTGACCATGAGAGAGATCTTGGGGTCATGGTAGATAATTCACTGAAAATGTCAAGACAGTGTGCGTTTGCAATAAAAAAGGCCAATGCCATGCTGGGAATTATTAGGAAGGGAATTGAAAACAAATCAGCCAGTATCATAATGCCCCTGTATAAATCGATGGTGCGGTCTCATTTGGAGTACTGTGTGCAATTCTGGTCGCCACACCTCAAAAAGGATATTATAGCATTGGAGAAAGTTGAGAAAAGGGCAACTAGAATGATTAAAGGGCTGGAACACCTTCCCTATGAAGAAAGGTTGAAACGCTTAGGGCTCTTTAGCTTGGAGAAACGTCGACTGAGGGGTGACATGATAGAGGTTTACAAGATAATGCATGGGATGGAGAAAGTAGAGAAAGAAGTACTTTTCTCCCTTTCTCACAATACAAGAACTCGTGGGCATTCGATGAAATTGCTGAGCAGACAGGTTAAAACAGATAAAAGGAAGTACTTCTTCACCCAAGGGGTGATTAACATGTGGAATTCACTGCCACAGGAGGTGGTGGTGGTCACAAGCATGGCCACCTTTAAGAGGGGGTTAGATAAAAATCTAACCATCAGTGGCTATTAGCCACAGTGTGTGTGTGTGTGTGTATGTGTGTGTGTATATATATACACACACACTGTGTGACACAGAATGTTGGACTGGATGGGCCATTGGCCTGATCTAACATGGCTTCTCTTATGTTCTAGTGCCCGGGCCCCACTGGTGGACATTCTGGTGCATTTTGGGTATTGTATGAGGGAATTTTGGACTGGATAGTCCACTGTTCTGATCCAACATGGCTCCTCTTATGTTTATGTTCTTTCTTTTCATGTCTTTCTTTTCCTTTCCTTTCCTTCCATTTCATTCTTTCCCTTTCTTTCCATTTCTCTTTCTTTCTTTCCTTCCATTTTTGCTGGATGAAACTTTTCTGTTCATCATACTGTTGTTGCAGACATAGGAGCTCTGTCGATTAAAAGTTGGCACCCCCAGTTGTAGCCAGGTGGCCTTCTATGAGATTTCTGTGTGAGTGAATGCGAGTAAGAGGTGTGGGGCAGAAAGAGATTATTAGAGATTACTGAGGTATATATCAACAGCACTGCAAGAGATGGTACTATGAACTTGGCACCATTTTACTGGTCCTGCTTTTAACAGCTGTCTGACACCAAAATTAAACTCCTCCTGTAGATATTTAAAAGGATGAAAGTAGTTCACTGGCTAAGTATCTGCACAACAGGTTGCTTTTAAAAAGCTGTAAGCCCCATAAATATCCTTTTTGGGCTAATTGCAGAAAAGCTTGTATGAACTTCATATAACTTGAAATTAATTCATTAATTGCAGTACAATCCTCTGCTACTTTTCACAGCAATTTCCCAGTGTTTCAACCAAAGAAAAGTATGAAAAATAGCTGTTGAGAGATTTTCTTGAAACCAAGCAAGCTTGATTGTAGCTTGAGGCAGGGTTCCCATAGTAGCAGCTGAAGGAAGGGCCTACTAAATGTCTCAGCATATTTTGAGGTAGAGCAACTGCCAGGGCCCAGTGTGGGTGGTACACAGTGCTGGCATTCCTGATGGCAATGGCAACAGCACTCCCAACCACATACACTGGCCAGTATTGTTGAGGAAGGGATGTGTAGGTGGTGCAGGCAAATGAACATAGGCATTAGGAGTGCTTGCAAGCGGGAGAAGAATATACAAACAGATAGGTTCATGCAGGTGTGGGGTGAAAAGAGAGAACTGCCCACTTTCCACCCCCATTTTGGCTCAGCATGAGTTTCAGAGATTTTTTTCTGAAAATGTCTTTACTTCCAAAGAAGAGGCAGGTTTGGGGGAGTGCCCTGGAAATGACATCATAGGAAAAGGTGAAGTTTTGGTTCAGTGTGCCCCAGAAGTGACATCACTTGGTTCTTGACACCACAGGAAATGACATAATTCCTGTCTCCCGGCTCCACCCCCAAAGTCTCCTGGCTCCATCCCCAAATTTTAGTGGGCCGCAAAGGAGAAGTGTAAAAATAACCGGGCCACAGGAAAGAAAAGTTTGGGAAACCCTGCCCTATGGGAATTGATCTCCATAGGGAATCATAGAATGCCCAGCAGACATTTCCCTCCCCACACCCCATTTTGTGATGACCCTGAAGCAAGGGGAGAGCTTCCAAACTGGGAGATCCCCTGCCTCCACCTGGGGATTGGCAACCCTATTTTAAATAGGTACACACATGGCCCGGTCTGACACAGCCCAGCCCAAGCCCTGGCCCGACATGGTCTCATTTATGTCAGATCTGGCCCTCATAACAAATTAGTTTCACCCCTGCTTTAAGCTAGCTCACAGTTTTTTAGCCTCTGGCTCACACATTTTTGTCTTAGCTAAGGAAGGATGGCTCCAGAGCAAACTATGTAGTAGCCAAATCACTTGCTCACAACTTTAATGCCAGTAGCTCATGAAGTAGAATTTTTACTCACATGACTCCACAGCTTAGAGGGAATATTGCCAGTAGTCCATCTGGTTCAGTGAATTCTACAATTTAATTACTCATCAAGTAAAGAAGTCTCCTGTACCTATTGCCCATCAATCTCCTTAGGTGTCCTTAAGTTCTAGTACTATGGGAGAGGGAGGGAAAAAAACCACTTCTTCCCAGTTTCTCTTCCCCATGCATCTGTTATCTGTTATAAATAATTCTCCTAACATCTTGATTTGTTGGGGCTCAATGAGACTGTACAGCACAAGCATTTGACCTGTCAAACTATCAATCAAGAGTACTTGCCTGCCATTGGTTGAGTCTGCTCCTTTCTCCCGCCTAAGTGGCTGTTGCCAGCCAGCAAAGCTGATTCTGTCTGTAAAACACAAGCAACCTTAGTTCTGGCTGTTACTTTTGGAACACGCTATTGGCCCAACACTCATCGGTCCCCCATTTCTGGCCTCCCACTGGCTGATTTCCTTGCCCCTGCCTCCTGCAGGTCCAGAAATGTTGAACACATGCCAAAAGCAGTCTTACCTCTGAGAGAGACACATTTCTTAGCTCTTCTCTGTCAACCAGCCTCAGAAAGGGCTGCAAAGGTCCTGTGGCCTCACGAAAGGCCCTACAGCAGCCCACACAGATGGCCTCCCAGCACACACAGCTTCTGAAGCCCACTGCAATAGCCAGCAAGCCTGGTACTGCCTCAGAGGGCATGGCTGTCACATCTTTACTGTCTTTCGCTCCCTCTCTCCCTCCTCCCCTCAGCCTCACACCAAGATGGTTGCCTGAGCAGATAGGGAAGCCTCACAGGGTTGTTGTTCAGATCAAAGGGAGGAGAGAAATGAGAAGAATGATGTAAGCTGTTTTGGTTCCCCCCCACCCCCCGCACTGTGAAGACAGACTGTCCTTTTCCTTACAGGCTGCAGGGTTGCCAACTCCAGGTTAGGAAATTCCAGATGGCAGAAATTAATGCATTCACTTGGGTGGGTGGGAAGACAGCAAGGCTGGGGGGGCCCTCATCCAAAGGTCTTTAGTGGTACCTTTCCAGGTTGGTGGGAAATAAGGCAGAGGCGTCACTAGGGTGGGTTGCACCCTGGGGTGTAACTGATTCAAGTCACCCCCCCCCCCATTGGGCATCACTCCTTTTGGAGGGCTGCGTCACCCCCTCCGCACACAACCCCGCCCACTTCACATGGCCCCTCCCTCATCCACCCTCTGGTCACATGACCAGCCCCCTCTGGTCACGTGACCAGCCCCCGTAATCCAACCCCCCCCCCCATGCACAGAAAGCAAGCAACTCAGCAACACGGCACCGGTTTGGGAAGCCCCTCCGCCCCTCCACCCCCCAGGCACACAGAAAACAGGCAGGACTCACTCAGAGGCACCGTTAGAGTTTTGGAAGCCCAGCCCCCCCCCCATGCACAGAAAGCAAGCAACTCGGCGGCAGCGTGAGCTGGGAAGCTCAGCCAGCCCGCCCACTCACCCCCGCTGAACAGAATGCTGATCCCCTTGTGGTAGAGGCAGCAGCGCGGCCCCGGTTTCAGAATCCCGGCCAGCCCACACAGCAGCAGCGTTCTAGTCCCAGGGCCAGCCCCTTCCTGTTGGGGGGGGGGTCATGGGTCAGTGCCTGGGGCTAATGAGAATGCTCTGGGGGAGGGCCGATGGCCCCCTTGGCCCTGCCGTAGTGACGCCGCTGAAATAAGGTATCAATACAGGCCTCTGTGGCAGAGGCTTTTCCTCCAGGTGAGGGCTGGAGATCACTCAGAATTACAACTGCTATCCAGTTCTTGCTGTGGAAGCTAACTGGGTGATTTAAGACCGGTCACACACTTCCAGCCTAACCTGCCTCACAGGGCTATTCAGATTACATAGGGGGAGAGGAGAATGATGCAAGCTTTGGTTTCTTGCCCCCCTTGTGAAGAAAGACTGTCATTTTCCTATGTAGAGGCTGCAGGGAAGGCAGTGGAAACTTGAAGTCAGAGGGGCAGGTAAAGGGAAGGAGATAGGATTGCCAACTTCAGGTTAGGAAATTCCTAGAGATTTAAGGGGTGGGGTTTGAGAAGGGGTGGGATCTCAGACAAGTACAATGCTATATAATTCAAACCAACAATTTCCTTCCTGGGAACCATTGTTGCCAATCTCCAGGTGAGGGCTGGAGATGACTCAAAATTACAACCCTTGAGGTGTGTGTGGGGAGTCATTGCCTTCACTTGGCTGGGTGGGAAGGCAGCAAACGTGGTGGGCACTCACCCAGAGCCTCTTTCTAGAGCCCATTGTATTTTTCTTCATAACGGGCCTTACTCCTAGTTAATTTTATAAACCTCTATAAATCTCCCCCTGTTAGGGTTGTCAGGTCTCCCCTGACCACTAGCAGGGGATGAGGGGCTGGGTTGCCAGATCCAGGTTAGGAAAGTCCTGGAGATTTGGGGACAGAGCCTGGGGACCTCAGTGGGGTACAATGCCAACAAGTCCACCCTCTAAAGCATGCATTTTCTCCAGGGGTACTGATCTCTGTAGTCTGGAGATTAGCAGTAATTTCAGGGGATCCCCAGATCCCTACTGGAGGCTGGCATCTGCCATTGAGTCATGCCCCCTCCATCCCTTTTGATTTTCAGAAAATTTGTGAAGACCAATCTTTTTCAGTGGACTTTTCAAGTTAACTGGAGATTTTAAATAGATTTTTTTAAAAGTTTCCTGGCTAATTAGCTATTCATTTATTGATTTTTTTGCCTGCTTTCTATTTTTGAATGTCTCTGTTATTGGTTTTGTGTTTTATGTGTGTTGTAGTTTAATCTTTCATTTTAATGTGAGCTGCTTTCTTGTTTTGTTTTTACCACAGGGTAAAACATTTTGAACTAAATGTGATCTTGGCTCAAGCTAATGGTACTTCTTTAACTTGCTTAGCATACACTTTGGGTGAGACTTCATAGGGAATTGCCATCAAAAATCTGCCTGAAACAAAATTCAACAATTCTATAGGGTTGGGTGCCCAGATCCATCAGCAGAAGGTGCTGTGGGTATGGATCTTGGCTGCATTCTTGTCCCTTATCTCAGGGAAGTTTATTCCTGGGACTCTGGAAGATATGTGGTCTAATAATCTTGTGAGGTCTGAGGGACTGCACCAAGGAGGGTAAAGGAGCTGACTTCCGTCAGCATGGCTGTGCTTGTGGATCAAGGAGGAGGTAACAGTTGTGCTCCATCTCCACTTCTTCAGGCAGCCACCTAAACTGTGTGGTTCTTTGGTCACATGGGTCCCACAATACCAGGAATCATCTTACCTAGGGTTGGAAGAAACTGCTGGATGATAGGGAACATGACAAAGATCTGTACTCATTGTTTCAATTACATTTGGTGCCCTGTTATTTGGCTGACTGCTTCTTCCTCAGCATGATTTCCTTTTTCATCTATGCACATGGCTGTTAGGTCTGATTTGTCAAGACTCATGTCCTTTTGTTGATGAGCTTTTATGATGTCATGACATAACTCTGCAGTGTCATCAGCAATACCTAATGGTTGCCCATATTGCCAGCTGGGATGCAGAGTGGGTAAATGCCACAGAGCACTATGAGATGAAGGAAAATGGAATTCGGAAGAAGAGCATCAAAACACTGAAACATGTTTCCAACAAGGGCTGAGAAAACAGTGTTTTCAGACACTTGCAAAATAGAACATGAAATAAGACAAGTACTTTTGGCTCAGCCCTATATAGCACTAAAGGAGCTGATCGGAAGAGAAACGAAGGAGAAAGAAATTCTTTCCTGCTAATTTCCTGCAGATATGGTGAGCAAGTTGAAGGGGAATGCTCACAAGCTGCTTGAAAGCAGGATTTCAAGTGCAAATATTACCAAAGGCTGTTAAAGAGGTAGATGAAAGCAAGTCAGGCTATTTCTGTTCTCACATTCTTTCTAGCCAAGAGGGTATTCATGTGATTTGAGGCTATTAAAGACAAAAGATAAAGAGTGGTGTCCCACAGGGACCCAGTTGCCTTCTCAAGGCAAAGAGGAAAGGGTAATTACCTTAGGAAGGTAAATCACTCATTCATTCAAATGAGGAAATAACTTATTCACTCAGATGAGAAAAGAGCAAGAGTCCAGTAACACCTTAAAGACTAACAAAACTAGGGCATGAATAATGGAAAGCCAAAGAAAGGCTCTTTGACAGGAGGCTGACCAGTTCTAGTAGGGTATTATAGGGTGTTTTTACATTCAGTTTGATCCAGAGTTTTTAGTCTTCAAATTGCCTGCCACTGTTCCGCTTTAATTATTTTTCTTTTACATTTAAGCATTTCAATTTGTGGTGGGGGTGGTGGTGGGGGTGGTGGTGTGTGTCTCTGATTAGAGGGCAGCCGGAATACCAGTGCTTAGTTAAGTGTATATGATTGCTTGGAAATCGTGTCAACACTGCAAAAACAATACAAATTTAAATCACTAGTTGAGGCAAGCAATGATACGTAAAAATTTCAAGTGCTGTCAGTTCTCATGCAAATTACTGCACCTTGTGGTGGCTTTTGGAGGAGTCTTTTAAAATGCAGGAAAATTTTTACAATACATGTTTGAAACGCCCAGAGAGAAAAGACCAGACCAAAACTAGTCCTGAGAAAAATGCTTTTGCGTTGTTATCATAACCCATCTCACTGAAAAAAATGTAAATGCCTCGGGAAGCAACAATGTGAAACAGTTATGAGAATGTTTTGTAATGTAAAAGGTGAGTTTACAATGCGGAGATAGAGTTGCAAACTTCCAGTATAAAAACACCCATAGGCTGGTTACAGACCGGCACTTTGGGCCGACTCAGAGACACCTCTGAAGTCGGCCCAAAAAATCCCTGCACACACAAACATCTGCTGGGTGTCCCCAGCCCGCACTCACCCCATCCTTCAGGCCGCTCCACCCGGCTCAAATAGCTACCACTTTGAAAGTGGTAGCAAATATTTGAACCGGCTGTCAGTTGCCCTATTGCCATCTGGAGGGGGAAGGGTGCATGGGAGGCGGCTTGGCAGTCTGGAGCCAAGCTGTTCCATTTTTTCCCCCCAATGAAACTAAGCAGAGTGCTCGTGCGCTCATGCACACCAGTGCTTTCCCCTCCCCATTAAAAACAAAGGAGGCCTGCTTCCGGGTCGCCTTCCCATGCGGTGGCACCCAGCCGCCTCACGGATGGGATGCAGGTGGCATGCGGGTGAGTTTGGGGAGGCACCGAGACGGCTCTTTTTGAGCCGTCCCAACTCGAGCCGCCTTCTTGCTGCCCCAAAATGCTCATCTGGTATCAGCCATAGTCTCCCTAGTGGAAAAAAGATTAACAGAACCTACTCAAAACTAAAGAATCACAACACGTGACTGGGAAATGTTTATCTGCAAAAGTCTTCTGGTTCCCCTCAAAATCACTCAGATGTTTCAGACAAATCAGTCCTTCCATATTCACTTCAAAACTTCTTTTAGGGGAACTTTTCAGGGATGATGATAATTTTTTCATCCTTGTTGTTTGTTTGGATCAGTGCCCCCTTTTGATTTTACTTGTGGCAATTCAACCCTTGATGCTTTATTTGATTTCATTCTCTGTTTCCTTGCACTGCAGTCAATCAGTATTATATAGTATATGTGTAAATTACCTCCATTTTACATATAAATGGTTGAACATGGATTTCCAACACAAATAGAGTCAACAGTGCAAAATGACAGATATTAATAATTGACAAAACTTGATAACTGCCTAGAAGTGAAACAACAAAATTGCTTATCCCTAGAACTTGGTGGGATGTCAGAAACATGTAACTTTTCTGGGAAACTTTCCTGGTCTTTAAATTTAGGCAATTCTTAGAGACAAATTGCCCTGACCTAGATAGCCCAGGCTAAGCAAGGTCAGTTCTGGCTAGTATTTGGATGGGAGACTTCCAAGGAATACCAGGGTTGCTATGCAAAGGTAGGTGTGACAAGTGTGATTTAGTAAGCACTTCACTAAAATTGATCACCCTGTTGTTGCTTCAGTTGTCAAAATTTACCTTTCAGAAAATGGCACGGTAGGCATAGGGAAGGATTTGAACAAATGCTGGTTTATTCAAACAAACTGGCAGGGAAGGAAATTGATATATACATAGTTTTTTGGGATTTAGAAAATGCAGGCAGACAGTTAAAAACTGAACACAGAACTACTTCTGAGGTAACTGACTTCACAAGATACAGAGTTTCGCTTAAAGTGGTTGAGCTTTCCCTGAAGGTATCACTGATGTTAAAGGTTTATCTTTTGATAAATGTTCTAGATTTCTGGTTAACTTTTCCCACTTTAAAATCACACAATCTTGAGTGTACCCTGCTTTGTCCCTTTGATTATTATAAGACTAAGGTCTCTCCATTAGACCTCTTTCTCTGGCAAGTTTGTTACTATCTTCTCTTTAAAATAAATAACCATCAACTTTGGCACCTTTTGAGGGCCTTTCACTGCTACATCAAAACTCTTTGCCAAAGCCTGATCTTCCAGACTTTCCCGCCTTGGGCACTAAGCTCAATCCAGAGCTTTCCCCATGAGGGCGGGGAGATCCCTCCACATACAGAACTAGCATATCAGGGAGAAATCTCTTTTCCTTGACCTCTAGTTTTCTATATGCAGGGCATTAATTTTGTATAGAGGAGCAGCCAGTCATATGAAACCACATTTGCAGCTTGAAGCAGTAGAGCTCAGTTTCAAGTTTACTGCTTCAGTGAGGACCAGGCCTGAGATGCTCTCTATTCTCTGTCTTGTTAGACATGCGTTTGCTACTCATCATGAGCAGATATTGACCCAAAGAAAGCAGAGGGAATCCCATGCTTTGCCCTTGTGAATTGTGCTTGGCCCTTCTCTGCTGTGTCATAGCTGAGTGAGCATTTTGCCAGATCTCTGCAGATTGCCTGAGAGCTGTGCTGTCAGAGTGCATATCCGTCACAAACCTCCACAGGTGCTAACAACTCCTCACCTGGTTTCCTGGATCTTGCTTAAGGAGCAATATTTTCCAGAGTTACATTCCTTGCTCACTGTGATGACCTTCTCATCTGAACAGTGGACTGGAATGATAGGGAAATGTCAGCCAAATGATACTGAATTTCCCCTTGGATTGCTCTTTCTGTGTACCCTAAGGAGCCAGTGTAGCTTTATATTGTGCAAGTGTCTGAATTAGAAGGGGCAGACTGGGATATTAAAATGGTCTGGGAATAAGCCAAGCTGTGCAATCCTCATGGTACTGGCAGTCTTACAAGGCGCCTCTTGGCTCAAGATTTAGGTTGCAGTGATGATGCAGCAGTCATAGCCTCCTCCGTCACTTCTCCCTGTGGGTTTGAGCAGCCAGTGCTGCTGGAGCTCAGCTTGACTTCCTCCTGGCTGTCATCAGTTTTCCTAGGGCATCAGCCCACTGGGAACTTTCCTTGGTAAGTCAAAGGACCAATCTGCCCTTGTTGAGTACTCTGTGGTGGCGGCACAGGACACCATAGGGGTTCAGAACAAAGTTGGCTGCCACCTCTCTTACTCATATGATTGCTGAGGCATTAGCCAGTTTTGTTCAAAAAAGGGAGAATGGCTCAAAACTTTCAGCAAGGACAGTGTTTTTTCAACTGTGTTATGAGGTATCTGGTCAGAAGTTCCTCAATAAGAGCATCAATAGTGACAAACTTGGGGATGTAGAATGGTATGGGGCAGCCTGATACTGTCACATCTCACAAGCTAAGAGGGTTGGTACTTGGATGGGGGATCACCCTGAAAGCCTCTGAGAAGAAGGCAATGGCAAACCACCTCTGCTTCTCTCTTGCCTTGGAAGCTCCTTGCTGGGATTGCCATAAATTGGTTAGAACATGTTGGATCAGGCCAATGGCCCATCCAGTCCAACACTGTGTCACAGAGTGGCCAAATATATATATATATACACACACTGTGGCTAATAGCCACTGATGAACCTCTGTTCCATATTTTATCTAACCCCCTCTTGAAGCTGTCTATGCTTGTAGCCACTGCCACCTCCTATGGCAGTGAATTCCACATGTTAATCACCCTTTAGATGAAGTACTTCCTTTTATCCGTTTTAACCTGACTGCTCAGCAATTTCATCGAATGCCCACGAGTTCTTGTATTGTGAGAAAGGGAGAAAAGTACTTCTTTCTCTACTTTCTCCATCCCATGCATTATCTTGTAAACCTCTATCATGTCACCTCGCAGTCAACGTTTCTCCAAGCTAAAGAGCCCCAAGCATTTTAACCTTTCTTCATAGGGAAAGTGTTCCAACCCTTTTATCATTCCAGTTGCCCTTTTCTGCACTTTTTCCAATGCTACAATATCCTTTTTGAGGTGCGGTGACCAGAATCGCACACAGTATTCCAAATGAGACCGCACCATCGATTTATACAGGGGCATTACGATACTGGCTGATTTGTTTTCAATTCGCTTCCTAATAATTCCCAGCATGGGGTTGGCCTTTTTTATTGCAATCCCACACTGTCTTGACATTTTCAGTGAGTTTTCTACCATGACCCCAAGATCTCTCTCTTGGTCAGTCTCTGCCAGTTCACACCCCATCAACTTGTATTTGTAGCTGGGATTCTTGGCCCCAATGTGCATTACTTTGCACTTGGCCACATTGAACCTCATCTGCTACGTTGACGCCCACTCATCCAGCCTCAACAGATCCCTTTGGAGTGCCTCACAATCCTCTCTGGTTCTCACCACCCTGAGCAATTTAGTGTCATCTGCAAACTTGGCCACTTCACTGCTCACTCCCAACTCCAAATCATTTATGAACAAGTTAAAGAGCATGGGACCCAGTACTGAGCCCTGTGGCACCCCACTGTTTACCATCCTCCACTGCGAAGACTGCCCATTTATACTCACTCTTTGCTTCCTATTAATTAGCCAGTTTTTGATCCACAAGGACCTGTCCTTTTACTCCATGACTCTCAAGCTTTCTAAGGAGCCTTTGATGAGGAACTTTATCAAAAGCTTTCTAGAAGTCAAGGTAAACAACATCTATTGGGTCTTCTTTGTTCATATGTTTGTTCACCCCCTCAAAGAAATGTAACAGGTTAGTGAGGCAAGATCTTCCCTTATAGAACCCATGCTGAGTTTTCCTCAATAACCCGTGTTCATCAATGTGCCTACTCATTCTGTCCTTGATAATGGTTTCTACCAACTTTCCCGGTATTGAAGTCAGACTGACTGGCCTGTAATTTCCCGGATCTTCTCTGGAACCCTTTTTGTTGTGACTTGATGGCATGTATATATATAATTGACAGGCTCCCCCCATCCCGCTCAGCAACTTGCTTACTGCTACCAATTTTCTATTACAATGTGCAGTCTCAGTCAAGAGTTGTGTTCCTCTAGCAACACTCTTGGCTCAGAGTTAGGTTCAACAGATCTGGTAAATGCTCCGCAGCACAAGTTTCCCTAGTTTCTCTGCAAATACACAGGAATTAATTGGCAGGCAAGGTTGTGCAGAAATGTTCCCAGAAGGTAGGGCTTTTTTGTAGCAGGAACTCCTTTGCATATTAGGCCACACACTCCCTGATGTAGCCAATCCTCCTGGAGCTTACAGTAGGCCCAGTAATAAGAGCCCTGTAAGCTCTTGGACGACTGGCTACATCAGGGGTGTGTGGCCTAATATGCAAAGGAGTTCCTGCTACAAAAAAAAAGCCCTGTAGAAAACTATTGCACTGCTACTGCAAGGCTGTGTAGTCTGTCTTGTGACTCAATGAGGTGGGTCATCAGAGGTGGGCCATTGCTCCAGAGCCTTAAACTTTTACCAGAAATATCTCCTTAATCTTAGCATTTTATGCGACAGCATAGACTGTAGAAGCACACAAAGGCTGAATTCATATGGCCAATTTGAAATTACATAGGCAGGGCCCCCAGGTAGATGAAAAAAGCAAGGAGACAGGCACAGCTGCCGTCTATCCTGCTCTTGCACTCCCCCATCCTCTGATGTGTCTGGGATGGATCAAATAACTACCACTTGGGAAGTGGTAGCAAATTCTTCTGCCAGGCGTCTGAACATGGGAGCCTGCAAGCAAGGCAGATTGGCTGTGTGAACCTGCCAATCTGCTCTAGGCACTCACTGGTATTCTTTTTTAAAAAATCACTGTCCAGAGTACATGAGCACATGTGCACATGGCTAATAAAAATGTAGCAGGAAAAAAAGAAACCTGAACTATGCTAAGGGAATGGAGCACAACAACCATGTGAACATGCCAAAGCACTCCTGTGTGATATGTGGGCACATTATGTGAGAGCATCTGATCAGGATTTGGCTGCTTCATTTTGGGTTGGCACAGTTTGGGATGCCTCTGGTGCACACAAAGCTGCTTGTCTGTACCTAGCCAAAGAGTATTTTCTGGTGTCTACCTGCATGAGTGGGGCAATACAGCTGGGCATGAAAGTCAACTCCTTCTCTATTCAATCTGAGTCATTTGGTGGCTTTTCTGAATCTCACATAAAATCCTAAGCTTACCAGGGAACTAAGAGACGGTTCTCAGATATAAGAGTTCCAAGGAAGGGTGGTGGTCTGCTACAGATTCATTTCATGTTGTAAAGGGTTTCATAAGTTAGGAGAGAGCCCTTGGAACAAATTTAGAAAGGAGGGTTTATTAGAAAGACTAAACATGCTGATCCTTACTTTCTCCAAAGGGGGCAGCAGGAAAAACAGCTAAGTGGAGCAATACAGCTGAATGTGAAGGTCTCATTAGGGTTTGCTAACTTAGGACCTTGGCTAGCTGGGTATATTCTTCACCTACACACAATGAAAAAGCTTGGAGAGAGACTGTTTTTAATCACACTGCTAAACTCATTTTCTTGTTTAATGTCTTCTGAATGATGCATTTGTTAAGCCCCAGGGAGACCTGAATGAAAAACCTGGTTGCTGATACTATGGAATTTTGGGAATTGTTGATTCATGAACTTGAGTTGTAGCTTATTACTTTTGTTTGAAAAAAATTTTTTTCCCAGTGAAGCAAACAGATGTAAGACATTTTCATCTGTCTTCTTATCCAGTCTATTTAAAAATAGTCATGAATTTTCTATAAAGTCACTGCTTTAACTTGTTTCTTTAACAATCTTTGTTTATGATATCAAAATTTGGTGTCCATGCCCAGGACACAACCGTATGTTTCAAGTCCAAATACCAACCCATCCTTTACCATCATTTTTAAAGGGCCCAAGAAAGAGGAAATATAATGCAATATTATCAAAGATCTCAGGTTTTCTCGGCTGGTAACGTCATTAGGGTTTGTAGAGTCTTTCGGGCTCAAGTGCCGTGTTCTACTGGAGAAAGTTTTTCTTCCAGACGTTTCGTTCTCAGCTGAGGAGAACATCCTCAGTGGCGTTGCAACTGGAGCAGGCGCTTTGACCTTCTTGGCTGCTGTGCATTGAGTGATGCACAGCAGCCAAGAATGCACAGCAGCCAAGAAGGTCAGAGCGCCTGCTCCGGTTGCAACGCCACTGAGGATGTTCTCCGCAGCTGAGAACGAAACGTAGAACATGGCACTTGAGCCCGAACGATTCTACAAACCCTAATAATGCAATATTACTTTGGAGCACTGAGGGTATGGAGGAAAGATGCAATACACACAGCACTTAAATATTTGAAACAAGGTCTCCAGACTTTTTCTTTTACTAGTTATTAATTTATATGTGACCTTTTAAGCTCTTGCACTGCTCTTCCAGATAACTCTATACTGCCATCTTCAAGCCATATATGTGCTTGAGATGGGCCAAATACAGTTATCACCTGAATCATAGCAATGCTTCCAGCAAGGGCCATACAGACAATGCTTACAACAGCATTCATGCAAAAGATATTCTCTGATTATACACACTGCACACAGAGCCATGCAAACCTATTCCTGGAGGGTGGCCTATACAGGAAAAAGTAATTCAAACTACAGCTGAATAATGTTTCTACAGTGTCATCAGGCCTTGAATTCAGCAGGAGCTCACAGGAGTGTAGCTCCTGAACCTTTCTGAGAGTTCCACCTCCTCCTTCCTACCTTGCCCATTGAATAGTAGGCGCAGCTGCATAACAATCCCTGGATGAGCTTTACCACCTATTTTTCTACAAAATGACCCCTGAGTATCATTAATAAGATTGCAGAGGTTTGAAGTCCTCTTTACTCACAAGCCCATCCTTTGTAGAGCTGAATTGTATTTGGCCTGCTGAGCAGCTGAATGCCATGTGGCAGGTAGGCAGAGCTGATGTAACTCCAGAGAAGCATTTTTGCACAGCAGTGACCCTCTGCTGAATGGAAGCCAAAGCTGATGGTGTTTGAAACCAGTTTCCAAGCTTCTTCCCAGTGTATACCAGTTGGTGGGATAACTTTGTGTGTGTGTAGAGTTGCAATGAACGATTCCTGAGTCATGTGCAAAATTAAACGATGTAGATATCCCAAGCTGGGAGATGTCACTTCTCTCAGTGCATGACCACAATGTGCATTGCACTGCAGGTGATATTTGTGTACCCTAAAGTAGAAACAAAATTCCTTCCCAAAATTCTTCTCAAAATCCTCTACTAACAGTGCAATTCTAAGCAAAGTCACAGCCTTCTAGGTCGGTTGAAGTAAAGAAGGGTTTAACTGTATTTAGAATTACATTGTAAGAGTTCCTACATCAAATTACTTTAAGATGTTCCATGAATGTTCAGACATCCTCCAATTTTCATTTATACCATTCTTGTCAATGTTCAAAAGTGCTTCACATACATTACCCTGTCATACACATTTCTGTAAGACTGGTATTATAAGCTGCACATTGCAAGTGGTTTGTCCAACGAAAGCAAACGGTCTTGTTTGCTTTCGTTGGACAAACCTCTGCAAGGTCTTGTGGTAGAAATGAAATATGAACACAGAACTTCCAGATTCATAGCACAGGCTGTATTCTGTTTAGTTTGGTTTAATTTTAATTTAATTTAAATATTTGCTATTTGATGGTTGAAATTTGACAGTGTTGGACATTTGACATGCAATGGTCTTCAGTATTTAATAATATTGGAAGCTGATGCACAATGCTTATCACAATGGCTTTCAATCTTAAAACAGAATACACAATAAAATCAATTCCATACATTTTTCAACCATAAAAATCCAAGATGCACGTTGATGTTCCTAATTATTTGTATTTGTCCAATGAGATTGTCAGTGCTGTGGGGCATTAGCTACTTCCCCTTAAAGGCAAGTTTAAATAGTTTGGTCTTACAGGCCCAGCGGAACTGTGGCAGGTCCCGCAGGGCCCTGATGTTTTTGGTGAGGCCATTTCACAAAACAGAGGCTATTGTTGAAAATGCTCTGGCTCTAGTGGTGGACAATCAAACTTCTTTCAGTCCGGGGATCTTAAGAAGATTTTGGGACCCCAAACATACTGCTCTCTGAGGCACATATGGGGAGAAGTGGTCCCGAAGGTAGACAGATTCCAGGCCATATCAGTCATGGAACCATATCAGTCATGGAACCACTGTGCGTTGCAGGAGATTTAGGAGCTTTTTTGAGGTGTTCACACTCAATCCATAAACATCACTGCTGGATCTCATTATCATCCTTTGTGAACTAGGTTTTGTGGAACATAGTCATTACAATGAGGGGGTGGGACCTAGTGTCTCAAGTCAGCAGTGAGATGGCCCCTTACTAGTTTGTAGATCCCATTGTGCTTGACCGTGCCAACCATTGACACACGTTTGTCTACAATGGCATTCTAGGTGAAAGTTGGATAGGCTTTCTTGGATGTGGCTCTCATGCATGCCTTCTCTGACATTATCCTGTAGATCCTGCCATGCCTATGAGAGGAGTGGGAGCTGAGCTCTTTATAAGTTAGAGCTGCCTGCCTGCCTCACCCCCCCTCCCCAGTGATGGGAGGCCTTCTACCAGCAGCCCTCTTTGCCCACTACCACTCTTAGCTGTGGCAAGAGAAAAAACAAACATTATCTGCACCACTGCATCACTTCCAGGGAAAACTCAGAAGTGATGCAGGGTAGGTCTAGGAATCCTTGGAAATGGTTTCCAGATTTCTAGAGCCATGTTAATACTATATATCCCCAAACCATAGAGTTCCTAGATTTACCCTATGTCATTTTGAGGCTTTCCCTGGAAGTGGCATAGCAGCTGAAAAGACATCATCCTCCCCTGCATGTTCCCATCACTGAGCCTCATGTTCCCATCACTGAGCCTTAATGACTCTGGAAGGGACTGAAATGGCCCAGTGTACAGGAAATATTACTAGCATCAGGCTTAAAACTGTCTTTCATGTGTGAGAAAAGGAGGCGACTCTCATTCTCCCTTCCTTGGTAGAGAGAAGACAAGCTAAGCAGATACTGGAAGGCCTCCTTAAAAGGAACTCACTCCTGTTCTTCCCTGGGAAGTCATTCAAGGCTAAATATAGCAATGCTGCAGCAAACGATATCAAGGTCTCTCTGGGGGCATCATAAGAGAGCTCTGATTTTTGCCTCCAGAAGCAAAAGCCTCATATTTGTAGTCAATGATATGACAACTGCCAGGAGAACAGTAAACATCTTATGTCAATGGAAAAGAAATGTCCCAAATGTGGAATGCTGGTGTTTGGGAAATATTTGCAAGTAAAAAATTGAAGGTTTATCCAAATTCTTGAAGGGCCTGTGCATGTTCATTGTATGATGACTGTGCGGAGGCACCACAGGAATAGAATCATAGAGTTGGAAGGGACCTCTAGGGTCATCTAGTCCAACCCCCTGCACAATGTAGGAAACTCACAAACACCTCCCCCTAAATGCACAGGATCTTCATTGCTGTCAGATGGCAATCTAGCCTCTGTTTAAAAACCTCCAAGGAAGAATGAACTATCACACATCAAAACAATACAGACAGAATGCTAATTTCTCTTGATGTCACCTCAAATGCAGCACTTTTCAATGGAGTTGGTTAGAATCATAGCATTATAGAGCTGGAAGGGACCTCCAGGGTCATCTAGTCAAACCCCCAGCACAGAATGCAGAAAATTCATAAATGCCTCCACAGAATCAGCATTGCTGTCAAATGGCCATCTAGCCTCTGTTTAAAAACCTCCAGAGGAGTTCATATGTTTGTTCTGAGTAGGGCTGCCAACTCTGGGTTGGGACATTCATGGAGACTGGGTGTGTGCGAAGTCTGGGGAGGGTGGGGTTTGGGGAGGGGAGAGACCTTAGTTAAGTGTCATAGAGTGCCATAGAGTCCATCCTCCCAAGCTGCCATTTTCTCCAGGGGAACTGATCTCTGAAGTCTGGAGATCAGTTGTAATTTCAGGAGATCACTAGGCCCCATCTGGAAGGTGGCAACTCTAGTGCTGAGTCACCAAGAGCTTGTTGCATTAGGCCTTTTCTACTTCATGTTTACTGTGCTACCAGACTACCTAGGGTTGACCCCCTGGAGATCTCCTGCTTTTATAACCGATCCCCAGGCAACAGAGATCAGTTCCCTTGGAGAATACAGCTACTTTGGGAGATTATCTCTATGGCATTGTAGCCTGCTGAGGACCCTCCCTTCCCCTCCACAAACCCCTCCATCTTCAGGCTCCACCCCCAAATTTCAAAGTATTTCCCAACCAAGTGCTGGCGACCCTAACTACAACTCCAAGCAGGCAGTGCTTCCAGGTCTGCTGTTTACAACTACAGTTACACTTAACAATGCCTCTATGAGGGGTGGGGGATAGAAGTGCTTAGAGAAATCGTCTTATATTTGCATGTGTGAACTACCCTTATAGATTAGATCCAAAGGAGTGCAAGCCAGTTTGGTGTAGTGGTTAGGTGTGCGGACTCTTATCTGGGAGAACTGGGTTTGATTCCCCACTCCTCCACTTGCACCTGCTGGAATGGCCTAGGGTGAGCCATAGCTCTGGCAGAGGTTGTCCTTGAAAGGGCAGCTGCTTTGAAAGCCCTCTCAGCCCCACCCACCTCACAGGGTGTCTGTTGTGGGGGGAGAAGATATATGAGATCGTAAGCTGCTCTGATTCAGAGAGAAGGACAGGGTATAAATCTGCAGTTCTTCTTCTTCTTCTGTACTGTGTCCAAGAAATTGATTCTTTTTACCATCCCTTTCCTGTTGTAGCTCCCTACATTTCCTGAAAGGTGACATCTGGGGTTTGAAGGACTCACAGAAATACATAGGACAAGACATCTGTCTTACAAGTTTTTATTTCTAAGGAATTCAGGGTAGCATACATAATTATCTTCTCTTCCATTTTATCCTCATACTACGCCAAGCCTGTGAGGTGTCACGTTCTCAGGGTGCAGGCAGGCAAAAGTCCAAGGTCAAAGTCCAGGAAGTCAAACAGGAGCCAAGTCACCAATGCAGAATCACAAACCAGAATCAGAAGTCAATGTCCAAAAGCTAAAGGGTCAGGGTGCCTAGGTAATCAAGCAGGTCAGGATCAGGAAGGAGCGTGGATGCAAACCAGAGAATAGATTTGTTGCTTCCACAAGGTTACCAGGTCCTGGGTGGGAGCTATATGGGAGTCTCAATCAGCCTGCTGCCTGGGTGGCAGTGACTCTGCTAGAACTCAGGGCTGAGAGATCTGAAGTATCGGCATGCCTCACGTTTTCACTCTGAAAGTTCTTTCCGGAGCCTGCTTTGAACTCCTGAGGTGGCAGGAGGAGAGCTTGGAGGAGATTGATCATCAACAGCTGACACTGGTGCCTGGAGAGTGATTGATGGGCCAGCTGCTGTTTGTTCAGCTGAGGAACTGGCTGGCAACTCTTCCAGGTCTGTTAGCCCTTCCAGCTCCTCCTCGTCAGGGCTCATGACATGAGGAAGGTCGAGAGAGAGTGACTGGTGTGACTGACCAAAGGTCATCCAGCAGTCTTCATGGTTCAGCAGGGATCTGAACTTGAGTTTCTCTTGTCTCAGTCTGCCACCTCAACCATGATACCAGAATGCCTGTCTGCCATAGAGATTTGAACTTTGCAAAGGGAAGGAATTGACAAACATCACCATCCTCTTATGAACAGAAGTGCCCTTTGGATCTGACCTGTAGACACTTGTCAACATGACCATAATAGCTCTTATTCATCCAGGCTTGGCCTCAAGGGTGCTTTCAATAGACCGGTAAAAAACCCTCCTTAGGTCTGTTCAGGGGTGGCTCATGTTATAACAAGTATTTTCCTTGAAGAGTAAACTCATCATCATTTGGGAAGTGGTAAATCCAGCTGTCGTGTTGTTTTAATGGCTTTATAAATTGTTTTTGCAATTAGCAATGACTCCATCATGCCGATGTTAAATGGGAGGAAATTGGCCTGCTGTTTTGCGGTGATCACCTTTTCTTGCAGCAAATGCTCTTCACTCCCCCCCACCCCTTTTCTAGACCATGTATTCAAGTCTGGTGCAGAATAAATCCCAGCACACATGATGCACCTCCACTGAAAAGTTAAATTAGAGTAATACATCATCTTATTTCAGGGATGAGACACTCCCAGAGGCACATTCTCACTTCACTGTTTGCACCAATGCAGATGTGCTGTAAACAAAAGTAGATTCAAGGGGTTTGCTTTGCCAGTGTTATCAGTGTAGGCAGCTTAGTGTGCTCACGTGTTCCCATAGGGCACGTAATGCAGTGGCACTGATTATCAATGAGTGAATGGTTCACTGCTCCTCTGTCTTCACCAACTTTGTCAACAAGAACAAAAGCCTTTATTCATATTCTCCCAATGTCCATGGAGTCTGGATAGAAAAAATGAGCCAAAGATGAGAATTAGTGTGTGTTAGAGTGTCTGACTAGGACCTGGGAGACCCAGGTTCAACTCCCTACTCTCCCATGAAGTTCACTGGATGTCCTTGAGCTACTCACCCTTTCAACCTTATGTCCCTAATGGCTGTGAGCAGGTTTCAGATTCAGTGGGAGCTCACAGGAACACAGCTCCTGAACCTTTATGAGAGTTCCATCTCCTTGTCCATTGAATAGTATTGCAGCCACATAACAATCCCTGGATAAGCTCCACCGTTTCTACAAAACGACCCCTGGCTGTGAGAATAAAATGGATGTGTGCGTGATATATGCCACCCTGAGATCCTTGGAGGAAGGATGAAATCTATAAAATCTATAAAAGATGTTTGGATTGCTGAACAGAAGTCAATTTGATAAGCAGTCCAGGGTGAGAGGGCTTATTTGATTGCAAAAACCTGATTTAATCAGATGACACAATCATTTCTAATTCCTACATCTCTACTTCTGCACCCCTACTTTCATGGGAGTAAGCCCCAATGACTAAATGGGACTTACTTCCAAGGAGACCTGCTAAGGATTGCTCCTGATATTGATTATTGCTTCACATGTTTTGAGTGGAGAAGTGAGTCATCAATCGATGTGAGATCCCCTTCTGAGATGCTTTCCTTGAGCCAGTTTGGTGTAGTGGTTAAGTGCGTGGACTCTTATCTGGGAGAACAGGGTTTGATTCCCCACTCCTCCACTTGCACCTGCTGAGATGGCCTTGGGTCAGCCATAGCTTTCATAGAAGCTGTCCTTGAAAGGGCAGCTGCTATAAAAGAACTCTCAGCCCCACCTACCTCACAGGGTGTTTGTTGTGGGGGAGGAAGGTAGAGGAGATTGTGACCGCTCTGAGACTCTGAGATTCAGAGTATAGGGTGGGATATAAATCCAAAATCTTCTTCTTCTTTTAATCCCATGAAGATGATTTTGCCTTCCTTTAAATTCCTTAGAATTTTGCCCAAGCAAGAAGATCCCCAAACATGCCACGAAAGTGCTTTTCAGGCAACATTTGAATTGCACTGTAGTTTGAACAATGTTCATGGTAATTGTAGAAGGCTGAGAAGTGTGTGTAGATGTGTGTACAAAATATATTTTTTCAGTATGTGGATGTGCAGAAACCATGTAATACCTCTTGATCCTCATTCTGTCTAAGCAGTTTTTCTGCCAAACTGGTCTGTAGAACCATTGAGTCTTTTGAAAGATTTTTAAGGTGTCTTTAAATAGAAGATCAAGAACAGTGGACAACTGTGAGAATATAGCTGGCTTACCACTAGTGATATTTCAGCTGCAGGAAAATATTACTCTTCTTCTAGTAAATACTTTCAATAGAAGAGACAATGGTGAGCAGGACTGACAACAACCCGGAAGAAAATGCCCAGCCCCCTTTAATGTGTGGAAATGTGGAGCTGAGGCTTTTCATGCAAGGAGGTAAAGAACATCGCCTGGTAAATAGGCTTTCCATTTTTCCACCAGGAGATTTCCTGCCCCTGGCTCCTGTTTTCTGTTGCTCCTCCTGCAGCATGTGGGTGAAAGATAATGTGGAAGGGGAAAAAAAAAAACTGACATCACTTCCAGGTTTCCCCCAGAAATGACAATAATGTGTTGCATCCTCTCAGACTCCCACTGGTTGACCTGCTGGTAAATAACATGACATTAAAGCTATATTATTGGAGGTTTTTTTTCCTCCAGGCAGTTGAAATTGACTGCCAATCTCCAGGAATGGCCTGGATTTCTTCTGGAATTGACTGATCTCTAGACTACAGAAATAATTCCCCTAGAATTATCCCCTGGCTACAGAGAATGGATGCTCTAGGACTTACATTTCTTCTGTGTTATAGAAAGTGACTGGAAGTTGCCTGTAGATATGCTAAAGAAGGTAGACCACTTGAGTCCGATTTGTCTCCAGACTGGCTTTTTCTAACACTGAGAAAAACACTGAAGTAAATTTTAAAAGAATTTTTAGGTAGGATTATATAAAGCAGGACAATTTAAATTTAAAATTTGAATTTTGGTGGTAACATCACAGGAGAGAGAGGTATTTGGAAATCTGAACTTTGACATGGAGAAGCTGGAGAAGACACAAAGTGTTTGCAGTCCAATTAACAACATTCAGCTAACACAAATGTGCTCATTTTCAAGAATCAGGGCCAGTCAAACAGGCAAGGCTAGAATACTAGAGAGACAAGCCTCACAGCCTAGGGATGGTCATTGAATGCAAAAATTGTGGTTTGATTCATTTCATGGTTCATTGGGTTGCTCAGTTCAGTGCCTCATTTCATTTCATTCCCCGCCCCCCCCCAAAAAAAATTCCTAAACGATGTGTGGTTTGTTGGTTGTTTGGTTTGGGAAGGTGTAGAATACCGCCCCCCCCCCCTCACAAACAAGTGGGTTAGAAACACCAAACTTACAGCAAGCTCTTCAGCAGATTCTCCTCTACCTGCACACCAAGTTTGGTGTGAATTGGATTTTTTGGGGGGGAGGGCGAGCTACAGTCCCCCAAAACAGGTGCCCCCAGTAAACTGTTCTCCTAGGAGTATGTCAAGCTGAGGAAAGAAAGGGAAGCCACCCTGCAGCTTCTGGTCCGTTTCACCCCAGGAAGTTTGGAGGGGAGTGAAACTGACTAGAAGTGGCAGCTCTGCTCTTCCCAGCCCCCTGCGCCTCTGTTCAGTTTCCACTGAAACTGATTAGATGCTGTAGGGGGCTGGGGAAAGAGGAGCAGCAGCATCTAGTGCAGAAGGCAGGGCAATCATGCCAGACTGTTTGGAAAAATCAAACATGAAACAAACAACATGCCAAGAAAAAAGGCCAGTTCATTTTTGTGTTCAGGTGCATTGGGATCAGGCGAACCAGTTCGGAATGAACCACAAATTGGCCATTTTTAGCACAAATCATGATTCATGGTTCAGTTTGTGCCCATCCCTACTGTCTGTCAAGCATGCTATTTCTGTGTATTAGATCAATACATTTATTGGCATCCAATTCCTCTCTCTCTGTCCTGGAAGCTATTCTTTCTCATAGTTGCATTTCAAAGCTTGCTTCCCACCCCCTCAGCTTTTCTCGCCTTTCCTTTTCTTTGCTCACCTCTGGGTAGAAAACATAGGAAAGCAAGTAACTTTGATGATAGAAAGAAAGGAGGCGCCTCCCCAGAATTGTTCCCATTCATACTGCTTATCAAAAGAAGCAGGAATGTATGGGAACCAGGGAAGTTGTAACCGCATGATAGCAACGGGTAGTATTTTTGAAATCTGTAGTAATTCACATCTGTATGTTATGACTTGAAGCTATCTTTTCTATTGCCTTTGAAGTAGCCCTTAAAACCCTATGCTGTGTGACACTCTGTATCACTCTCAAGGTATCCTACCTTGAGCCAACAATGGATTATCAATAAAACGAGTCTTTGTATCAAACAACTGCTTGTTAATTCAAAATACCGATGCTTGACATTGTTGGCACCTAATGCATTATCCAGACAATCAAAGAAATCACCTCTTCACTAAATAATCCCCCCCACACCCCAAGTGTGTTGACCAGATAGCAGATAGGAGAGGCAGGTGGCTACTACTGTGGGAATGCAGTTGAAAAATGTTTGGAGTGATTCCAAATGCTTGATTTTTTAAAATGTATTTTTTCCAGTTATTTGAAGGTACTGCTCATACCTTGTTTTTAAATTGCAATTCAAAAAGAGAAATGGTCACACATCACTAGACAGGCCTAGTCAATAGCTCTGCTTTAGTGGGAGACCTGCCAGCAACCCCCATCCCCTGGTGCCACTCTGACAGGATGGTAGTGGGAATGCAGCTAAATTCAGCATTATGGCCATGCCCTGATGAAACTTCTAGGATGAACTGGAAGTGACATCAGTGCAGTGGCACAGCAGTCTAGTGTTCACTGGAAACTATGGTAACACCACCGAGTTTCCAGTGAATCCTAGAGTATTATGCTGATGCGATGACATCACTTCCAGTTTTGCCCTGGAAGTAACATCGTGCTGTATTGCTGTTTCCCAATCTTTGCTGCCCCCCAGTCTACCGCCAGCCCAAGTCTCCCGCTGGGTGCCAGGCACTGACTGGTAAACCAAAGTAGAATATATCTCAGAATTCTTTGCAACATGCTGGGGCTTAGTCAAGAACATGAAAGAACTCCAGGGTAGACTGGCTGATCGGGAAATGTTTTTTGAAAGGTGTAACAGTTTGAAAACCACCACCCTGTGGTATTGGAGGTGAGAGGAATTGAACTCATTTCTTTGCAACTATCTAAGGAAATGGCAACACTGAAGTCTTAGTTCCCTGGGGTGGGAGAGTGGGAGGGACAGAATGAGAAAACATGCCCCACTTTCCCTGAGGTATTGAAGGACAACAGACTCATTGTTCCACTACAAATAGTAACCGAGAGAAATAATTATAACCCCTTTGCCAGCTGAAAGACAAAGTATGTATATTTTAAAAAAATAGCCTTTGGGACTCATATTGCACTTTTACTGTTGGTGTAGATGATATGAAAATTATATACTGTCAAGTACTGGAGCAAAGTGTTCTTTCTTTTAAAAACAAAAGTGAGGAAAGCTCTTTCCCCCATTCTCATTTTCTTCATTGGTAGGGCAATTACAGACTTTCTGAGAAACATAAGCCAAGTTGTTGGAAGGGATAAACCTCCACTTGGCATAGTTATTTTGATCCACATTTTTAAAGTCCACCTTTTCCTCTGATTTATGTAAGAACATAAGAAGGTTCCTGCTGGAACTAGTCCTGCATTCTGTTGTCAACACTGACCAGCAAAATGCTCACAGGAAGCAAGATAGGGTGGCAGCATCCCTGTATTAGTTTTTACTCACCGTCTAGCATTCAGAGGTATACTGCCTTGGATCATTCAGGCTCCAGTGTTGCTAATAGCAATTGATAGACCTTTTCTCTGATGCCAGAATCCCCGAGTTCTCTGAAACTCATCTGAATTTCACCCCAGATTATGGGGTTCTGAACTACCTGGTCTTATTCAACTGATGCACTAAATCTAAAACTGTTTCATTTTTTAATTTTTTAAACATTGCATAGAATACTGTGTATGTGCATTCTGCCACAGCTTCCAGCTCATTCATTGCTTTCCCCCTTCCTTTAGCATGGATAGAGCACTGCAAAAAACTATCTTGAAATGACTATATATACAGTCAGAATTGTATCCAGCTGATTTTGTGCCCAAGACAGAAATATAAAATTGTGCCCTCCTAGATTCATAATAGTTTGGTAAAAAAGGTCAATATGTAAACAACAACACAATCAAACTAATGCCTATGTGAATATTTGGCTTGTTACCTAAAAAGACAAAATTAAACTATATCAGGTACAACTGTATTTACAGTTGCACTTTTCCTGCTTTCAGTGGCATTGACATTAAACAAAATTAAAGTTTTATTTTAAAATTTACTTATTTGCCAGACAGCCGGGAACATTAAAACATGAAACAGTGCCTAGCACTGATGAGTTGCAGTCTTGCACTATCTATTTTAAACTTTCTCTGGTCTGATCAACCCTCATTCTCTTAAAGAGTGAAGAGAGCTGGGGAAAACAGGTAGCATGGAACCATTAACAGATATTACCATGCAAAGCTGGAAATCTGCAATGCTTGGTTGCAGTGGTGGCTGGTGCCAATTGGGGCTGGTAGTGCTCAGCCTCAGTAAATGAACTCTGATCCCGCCCCCCCCCCCCCGCCTGCCCAGTCCTCGTACTTTGCACACTAAGAACATCAAGCACAGTAAACATTTACAAACATCAAGCACAGTAAACAAGGTAAGAGACTCTCAAATTTATTCCCGTGGCCTGGCCGGAAGCCAGACTGGCACGGGTCTAAGACAGAAGCGTCATCTAGAAATCTCTGTAGCTGCAACGCCACTGCCCTCTCGATAATTTTACCTAAAAAATGGTAAATTAGACACCGGTCGGTAGTTTGCCAATTCGGCCGGGTCTGCTGTAGATTTTTTCAAGAGGGGGCGGACCAAGGCCTCTTTCAGAGGTGTTGGAAAATGCCCTTCTAGGAGGGATCTATTTATGATGTCCCTTAAAGGACATCTAAGCTCCCTCTGGCAAGATTTAATCAGCCAAGAGGGGCAAGGGTCCAGATCACATGTTGTTGGGCGAGCAGCAGAGAGAATTCCATCAACTTCTTCCAGGCTGAGCGGGTCGAAGTGATCCAGTGTCAAATTTGAAGACAGGCGCGGAGCCTCAGATTCACTTACTGTATCTAATGTGATAGGCAGGTCCTGGCGGAGCGACGAGATTTTATCTGCAAAATATTTCACAAATGCCTCACAGCCTATCTCTAATTCTCTAATATTTGGTTTGCCTTGTGGCAATGCTATAAGATCTCCAATTACCCTAAATAATTGTGCTGGGCGCGATTTTGCAGATGCAATCTTGGCTGCAAAGTATTCTTTCTTTGCAGCCTTGACTGCCATCTCATAAGACCTCATAAGCGTTCTATAGGATGTTCTCGTCGCTTCGTCCCGAGTATGCCTCCACCGTCTCTCTAGTCGTCTGAGCCCTTGTTTCAGCTGGCGTAACTCCAAGGTATACCATGGAGCCAGCCTCTTACGAGGGCGCAGAGGGCGCCGAGGTGCAATTTCATCGATGGCCCTGGATAGCTGGCCCTGCCAGACTTCCACCAGGTCATCGAGGGAATTGCCAGTGGGCCAGGGATCCCTCAGGGCTGTTTGGAACCGTTCCGGGTCCATCAAGCCCCGGGGGCGAGCCAAAATAGGCTCTCCGCCCATACAGGGTTGGGGCGACGTCTCCATACGGGCCTTAAGGGCTAGGTGATCCGACCATGGAACCGCTTCAGCCGCGATATCGTTCACCAAAATCCCGGATGCAAAGATCAGGTCTAATGTGTGCCCGGCCTGATGCGTGGGAGTTGTGACAAATTGAGAGAGTCCCAGTGTCGCCATGGAAGACACTAGGTCCATCGCCTGAGTGGAGGCCGTGTCATCGGCATGGACATTGAAGTCACCCAGGACCATAAGCCCTGGGAACTCTAATGCCCAGCCCGCCACTGCCTCCAATGGTGATGGTAAGGCGCCGGCTGGTGCGTTGGGCGGACGGTACACCAGCCAGATCGCCAACCCCTCTCCAACATCCCACGTCAGGCCGGCACATTCAATGCTCAGACTAGAGTCTGAGAGCATGATTCTCCCATGTGCAGAGGATCCCTGTGAGCTGTGGGATAGTCATTGATTCCAAATTATCCAAGTCCTTCTCTTGCCATCCAGTTATTCAGCAGCTCTGGTTGGCAGACAGGCAATTTCAGCAGAGAATGTAAAGTCACAGGATCGCGGAATAATGAACACTGTTATATTTCACACTTTTATGTTTCATCAGGTTGGTCCTCATAAAAGGTATTATGAGGATTGTGTTCTTTGCTTTTTAGGCTTTTACTTCTGGACTGACATGGTTACAAACTACTTGTCTGCTTGTATGTTACCTGAATACAGCCCATCAAGAGAGGAATGTCATCTGGAGGCTAATGGAATTAGCAAGAGAGTGTGAATATGACAATTCACAAGGTAATGACTGCCTAATTTGGCTTCAAATGTCTGTATACGCCTTGCAGCATCATAAATGTATCTCCTATGTTAATACAATTACTAACAAGCAATTTCTATTCTCTCTTCCAAAAAAAGAAAGACTTGGATTCTCACTAGGAAATTAGGGACATTGGATGGATTTGTTGCTATGGAATTTAACTGATTTATTATCTCTTGCTTGTATGGCACTTGGCCTGCAGCAATTTGAAGCCTGGTTCTTCCTTGGTTGCCAGCTCTACAGTGTACTGGCTGGGTAGATCTTAAAATCAAGACCAGAGAAATCTGCATTCCCCCCTTTTTGCATTGTAACATCTGATCTTATGAAGAGTTCTGGTGAACTTCAGAGGTCACACAGTGGGATGGTCTTAATGCATGGTACTACATGGATTGTGTTCTTGACTTTGTAGCTTTTATTTTCAGACCTACACAGCTGTGCCCAACTTGAATATTAGGAATCAGGGAAGGGACTTGGGTAACAGCACAGCTGGATAAATTGTAGCTTCTGAGGATCTCCTCCATATTTAATGGAGGAGGGTCATATCCTAAGTTTTTGGGCCCTTGCAATCATATTTTAATTCTCTTCATTTTGAGTTTTGGTTAAATGTGGCACAACTACTTAGACAGACCCACTGCTGCTTAAGACCCTTAGCACTTCTCTTTGTCTTACTCAACATGCCATCCTTCCTTGCTGGGGAAAACTGGAGCTGTCAGCAGTTGTTAGGCTATGGGAATGGATTGTCCTTGCTGGGACTAGTCAGAACAACTTCTTGGGTATGGCTTGCTCACTGTGATGTTCATAGGAAAAGCTGGGGAGGGACAGGAGGCTGCAATGGGAGAGATGAAGCCTGGAGCATCCTATAACAGTCTTCTCACTTCTTCCCAGAGGTCCTGGGATATGTGTGAGGAGACGCAGTAGCACACAGCATCCGAGGAACCAACAAGAGGAGCCAACCTAAGTTGTTCTGAGTCAGGCAGAGAGGGACAGCTAGCTTGTGGCAGGGTATCCCTTTCCAGGGTGAGACGGAAGGGCTAGGATCTTCTCCATATCTTCCTTTCTTTGTGGTCTGTAGTGCCTCACTCTTCTGTTTGTGTTTTCAATCCCTCCCCCATTTACTTTCTATCTCCATTAGAACTTTAGAAGTGGAGACCTGCAAGAAACCTGTGGGAGCAGCTATCCCATTCCTTCCACCTTTGCTTCCTCTCCTCTCTCCCTACTTTTCTCATTCTTTCTCCCTCCTGCCACCCCTCTCTGTCCTTCATGCTGGTCACTTTCTTTCTACCCCTGTTTCTTTCTTGTTCTGTCCCCATCATTCTCCTGACTTCCCACCTGCTTCCTCCACCCGGCACAGCAGCAATGGTGGTGCTTAGGGTGTAATGTCATAGAATGCACCCTCCAGAGCAGTCATTTTCTTTAGGGGAACTGAACTCTGTTATTTGGAGATCAGCTGTAATTCCAGGTGATCTCAATCCCTCAGCTAGAGGTTTGCAACACTAGTTTCCCTGGAGGAAATAGCTAATCTGGAGGCGGAGTCTATGTCATTGCCTGTCTGAGATCCCTTGCCTCCTCATACCCTACCCTCCCAAGACTCTGTCTTTCAAATATCCAGGAATTTCCCAACATGGAATTAGCAACCCTATCTCCTTTCCATCCAATAGTCAACCTACCTTTATCTGCTCCCCCTGTCTTCACATTTCCCTCCCCCCCACTGTAGCTTCTACCTAGTAAAACTATGGTATATCTCCACAATGGTGACAAAAGCAGCTTACATTATTCTTTCTTCCTTTTTATCTGTACAACAATGCTGTGAAATTAGTTAGACTGAAAGTGTGTGACTGGTCCAAAATTACCCAGTGAGCTTCTGCAGCAAGAAGGAACTCTGAACCTGGGTCTCCCAGACCCTACTATGAAGCTCTAATGGCTGCATCACATTGGCTTTTGTAAGGTGGTGGCTGTTGAACAGTTGCAAGCAGCCAGGCCTAATTGAGTAATGCAAGTAAGATGGAATTAAGTCACCTAGAGGTTGCTTCCAGACCTAAAGTTGCCAACAGATCTCTGTCATCTGGAGTACAGTTTTAATTCGAGATCTCCTTGAATTAAAACTGTGCTCCAGATCCATTCACCTGAAGAAAGAGATGTTTTAGAGGATGGACTCTATGGCACTATATCCAACTGAAGCCTCTCTGCTCCCTATGCCCTGACCTCCTCAGACTCCACCACAAAATCTCCACATACTTCCTAACCTGAAGCTGACAACTTTAGTCAGTTTGGTGTAGTGATTAAGTGCATAGACTCTTATCTGGGAAAACTGGGTTTGATTTATGCTTGCCAATCCCCAGGTCCCAGCCGGGGATCTCCCAGTTTTGCAGACCCCTTCCTGCCCTCAGCCAGCTGGCCAGTGGAGGGAAGCCCTGACCTAACAGCCACCATATGCCTCTCCACCTTGGAAGGCTTAGAAGATGCTTGGGAATGGCTTGTTTTTTGAAAGGCTGAATGGGGGTGGGGTGAGCCTGCAGAATAACATGGCTGTTGCAAGAAAGGAAAGATAAGCATCCCAGTCCCTCTGTTTTACAGTCCCTTCAGAAGTTGTTTGCACAGTAAAATAGAAAGTAAAGAGTAAAGTAGAACCTCTGGTTTCCCTGTGTTAGTCTGAAGAACTTTGTTGAATATAGAGCATTCGACAACTCCCATGGTGAGCAAATTGCCCCTGACCACAGAGTGTGTACTTCCAAACTGTGTTTATTTTGACTGCTTTGTGTGTGTGTGTGTGTGTGTGTGTGTGTTTGAGAGAGAGAGGGAGAGAGAGGAAGTGGAAGTACAGCCAGCTGCTGGGGAATGAGAAAATGAAAATTGTATTTAGGGGAACTGCACTACTGTATTTTTATTTATTTTAAGGAATGGGAAAGTCTCCTGGCTCCACCCCCAAAGTCTCCTGGCCCTAGCCTCAAAGTCCCCAGGTATTTTCTGAGTTAGACTTAGTGTGATTTGCCACTTTTCCACATGCACCTACTGATGTGACCTTGATTGAGTCACAAGTTCTTGCAGAGCTGTTCCTCTCAAGAGCAGTTATTGAAAGAGCTCTCTCAGCTCTACCTACCTCACAGGGTATTTGTTGTGGGGAGGGGAAGGGAAAGGAAATTATAAGTTGTCCTGAGACTCCTTTGAGTAAATCCAGTCACTACTACTACTACTACTACTACTACTACTACTACTACTACTACTACTTCTTCTTCTTCTTCTTCTTCTTCTTCTTCTTCTTCTTCTTCTTCTTCTTCTTCTTCTTCTTCTTCTTCTTCTTCTTCTTCTTCTTCTTCTTCTTCTTCTTCTTCTCAGGCCTGGTCCCATTTACTCCATATTCAAAGGTCAAAATAGGCCTGGAAAGGGCCCTGTCCCCTCTCCCTGATTTTTACTGATAGAGACAAGCCTGAGATACTGTGGTTGCCTAGCAACAGCCCCTTAGGAAGTCCATGCTTAAAGCTACAGGCGTTCCTTTTACCATTTTCACATTTTTAAACCACCCAGTGTATTTTGTTTGGATTCCACATTTTTATGCAAACCTGGGGTCCTTTTCAGGTTTGTAGAAAGATCTATCTTGCCTGTTCACAGGTCCAATCATCAGATTTAAGTATCCAAAGATAGGCCCACTTCATTATTATAATATGTGTTACTATTTAGGGTTGCCAGGCAGCCAGCAGGAGAATTGGGGGCAATAGACATGGGGAAGTGATTCTTGGCTCACAGTGTGATTTCACTTCTGGGGTTTCACAGTAGCAAAGTCATACCTCTCTAGGAATTGGCCAGTATTCTTTGGTGAAACCATAAAGTTTCAGCCAGTTCCTCAAGAGGCCTGGCATCATCTCTGGGATTTCCTGGAAGTGACATTATCCCATTGGCCAATGGCCATTTTTATTTTGGGGCCCAGGATTCTCATGTCACTGGTTGGCCTGGCAACCCTACAAGTAGTTAGGAGGATCTGACTGAGATACCAGAGTAATTCCCAGAAAAAAAATCCTGCTATGATGACTTCTGTGTAGTGAAGTTTGGCTCTGGAAGCTGTGACACACATAACCCATAACAATAACATGTATTTTTGTTTAAGTCCAGCTGGTTAGTAATTGATTGGTTAAAAGGCAGATGTTAATCAACTAACATTTCTTGAAATGGCTCTTCTTAAGGAGCTGTTAGCGCTGCCTTGACAGCCTCTTTATAAGGCCCCAGGGAAATTTTATTGCAAGCTTCTTGGGCAAGAAAAAAAAAATTAAGCAAAGCTTTAGGTGTTTGCTGAATGCCTATGATGACTGCTGTTACATAAATGGCTTCCAAATCTGGAGGCTGTCATAGATGGAGCCAAAACTTTGAAACAAAATAGTTTATACAGTGAAAACAAATGCTTTGTCAGTGGCATGTGTGCTAGCAAAAGGACTGATTCTTTCTGCACTTCAGGAGAGCAGATGCTGATATAATAAGAGGCTACAGCTGAATGCATGAGAATAACCATAGAACAAATGCAAAAAGAGCATTCACTCCCATCCTTTGATAGTCAAGGCTGCTTTGTTCAGACTGGGTCATTTTATTCTTCAGAGCTGGACTATATTAATCTTGGTCAGTTTTTTAAAAAATGAAATTATTATTTGTATTCTTCTGGGCTCCCTACTTCCTTGAGTGATGAAAAGGCCCAAGGCAGCAATGAAGTGTTTAGATTTCTTGGGCCACTAGAGCCCTGGAAACTTACAATGTCTCTGTAGCATCTGCTTAATTTAGAAATGTTGAAGCAAAATATAATGGAAGCACATAGGCTCCTATGGCGAGCAGCATAGCTACTGATCCTGCCATGTTGCCAAAAGGCAACTGCTTCAGCCACCTCCAAGGCTGTTCCTAGAGATGACCAGATGTCCCATCTTATGTGTTTGTTTGCTTTTCCTCACATTCTTCATGTCTTTTTTTCTGGCTTAACTTGGAGAATTTCTGGAATTCATCTTGGAATTATTTGACAGCCATTTTACTTCATGTTTTCTCCCAATGTATAAGTTGCCAGTGTGTACCTGGGTATATGGACATTAATTAAAGAAGCACAAATAGGAATCCTGATATGAATTATGAAGAAGAGTTGTTTTTTATTCCCCACTTTCCTCTACCCCTAAGCAATCTAAAGTAACTTGCAATCGCCTTTCCTTCCTCTCTCCACCACAGTCACCTTGTGAGGTAGGTGGGGCTGAGAGAGTTCTGAGATAATTGTGACTGCCCCAAGGTCACCCAGCAGGCTTCCTGTGGAGGAGTGGGGAATCAAGATTAGTCCAGATTAGTCTGCCAGTCTTAATAACTATACCATGCTGGCTCTTTGCTTCACAGTTTAGTCAATGAACATCAGTTCAGCTACATGTATCAATTAAAATATAGTGCCAGAAGAAACGTGACATGATTCTGCAGTCATATAAATATTCCCTTTTGCGATGTGAAATGAAAATTTGCAAGCTGAATATTTCAGCTAGCTGCAACATGTAGCAATCTGAAGAAAGTCTAAATTTCAGAAACGGATGGATGCCAAGTAACAAATGGATCAGTCCTGCTTGTATTTAAAAAACAAGACCAGTAATTCAGAACTCCCAAATCCAAGAGAAAATTAGATGGGGAGAATTTCTGATGCTTCCCTAGCTGCTCACCAGTTCTACTTAACTCCAGCTAAATCACTTTCTGCTTGCTTCTTAATTCAAACTTGCTTCCTTCTCTTTTTCTGCCAGTTGGAGATAGTCTGAAGTCTAGAGAAAGAATCCAGGCCATCAGGAAAACATATCCCCAGTCATTAAGGCACATTAAGTCTCTTAAAGTCCCTGACTATTCATCAATTGCACATTTATATATTTACTTCATTTATACTCTGCCTTTTCCCTCAGTGGGGACCCAAAGCAGCATACATCATTCCCCTTTTATCCACAAAATAACACTGTGAGGCCGGTTAGTCCAAGAGTTAGGTTTGACACAGTGATATACCCACCCATGCTAATCAAGATCGCCAGATTCCAAAAAGTACTAAAAAAGTCTTGAGAACAGTATTGCAAAAGGAAAAGCTCAGCTGACTAGATGCAAAGTGGTTTGGCTCAAGCTTAACATGCTGCCAAGTATGTGTAAGTTTGTCACAGGATTTGGGGTAAGGGTGGGTAGGCAGGGTAGGGGGGCTTACAGCATGACATCTTTAGCAGACTCAAAGTGGCTCAAGGCTGCATTACAATCAAATGCACTAGCTTCCAATTAGCCAACCACTAGCCACTTTATTCCTGGTTCCAGTTACAGCACTGGGTTAACAAGAAAGGCCTGTATCATATGCGCCACTCCCAGGAGTGGAATTGCCACATGACTCCCTTGTTCTGCCTTCCATTTTCACTCCTTGGATACCTCCCAACTCCTCTGTATCACCATCTTAAAAGCCCACCCCAATAACTAGCCTTGTCTTTCTTCAGTAGGTCGTGCCCCACCAGCCTCCAGCAGCCCTGCACAAGTCCTAAATAAGGATAGTCTAGGAGAGTGCCAGGAACCCTACTCTAAAGCAAAGGAAATCATTTGGAAGGTGGCCAGTTCTTCTGCAGCTGATATGTTAGTTATGGGATGGGGAATCAGTGCTTGCCTGAGGGACAAGAATTGGTGGGAAGATGGAATGACACATCTCTCTCGTAAACTTGCTTGCTTGGCTAACTAATTGCCATGAAGCATGCCCGACCATGTTATTCTTTGAGTAGCAGCTAAACATCTGAGCTTGGATGAATGCATGGATTTTTATTAGACTGCCTCACAGTAGTTCATTAGTCCTCATTCTCAAATGAAACAAAACTCAACTTTGCATAACTGCTCACACTAAGCTGGAGACAAACTGGGAAACGGGGACATGGGACCAAACAGTCTGAGAAGGGCTTCCTGAGCAGCAAGTTGGGCAGACTTGAAGCCAAATCAAAAAAACTTTACAGAACCAGGTGGAACCCTAATGATGTGGTGTCACCTAACCCACCCTGTACTGGCTGTTACAATGCCATGCTCTGGCCTTGGGGTGGCGCCAATGTGCAGCAGAAATTAGGCCAGCAACTGCTTTCTCTGGCAAGCTGCCACAGAGGCACAGAGAATAATGCAGATGTGTCTTTCTGCTTGGGTCCACCTTAGTCCTTTTCTTCTTTGTTTTGTATTTAGATCTCACCTACTCTTCAGATTTAGACTATAAGTTCTTTGCTTATTTTACTTGACACAGCATTAATAAATAGCACTATGAAGCTCTACTACTGCTACAGATACAGCTGTGAGTAGATGGACTTTCCCTCTCTCCAAGGTGAGATACTATGGCTTAATAGTAGTACCTCTGATTTCTTTTGAGAAGATCCATCCCTGGCATCTCCAGTTAAAGATCTCAGGTAACAGGCATTAGTAAAGAACTTTCTCTGTCTGAGATCCCAGAGAACAGTTGCTAGAGGACACAATGCTAAGCAAAATGTACCAGTGGTAGAATCCAGTATTCTATCTTTATGTCACTTGTCTTCATTTGATACTCACTTTCAAATACATTTGGAATTTTCCCTAATTCTGTTTTAAGTTTAACAAAGGGGGCACTTTGCATGGCACTTCTCAGCAGCTTTCATTTCCTTCTGTAAATCTATGACTTTCCCCCACTCTGTTACCAAAGTAAAAATTGTTTTTAGTAGTGTTTTATTAGTATTGGTGTGCTCATAGAGTACACCTGTATCGATCTTGTTTCTCTGTGTTATTCTGCCAACACACAAGAGACCATGTAGGCATGGGTAAAATTTCAAACAACAATAAAAAGAATCTTTGTGTAACCATACATGCCCATTCCCTCAAGATTGCTTTTTTTCAGTGTTTCATCAATGTGTAGAAACACCTAGAAATATAGAAAGAAAACAAAAAGCTAAAGACCCGAAAGAACGGAATGCTGAAGCAAATTGCACATGCTTTAGTTCCAGGCTCAAATTGCTTCTAGGTACATTGGAATTAAAGAGGAGTACTCAGCGAACTTCTGGAACAATAATGGGACAGAGCAAGAAGAAATGTGTTGATTACTAACTGCTTCCAGCCATTTCTAGGGGTGCAATAATATGAGCAGTTTGGCCCAACATAGCCACCCCTCCCCTCTGGATTAAATAGGCATGATTATACTCCCCCACCCCACCCCACCCCACCCCACTCCACTCCACTCCACCCTAAAGTGCACTTCAGCGTCCCCATAAAACTGGCCAGGAGCATATGTGCACTTGTCTGCTTCCGTGCGCATAGAGTAGGAATTGGGAGTGGGGGGGGGGGGAAACTACCCTGTTGCAGGTCTGTGCTTGCAGCACACTAGCAATGTGGACAACCAACTATGGGCCCATGGCACTATGATGCTGGCTTAGGGGGCACTGTCTGATCAACATAACAAACCCCATACTCAGTTGGCTTATTTACAGCTAAGATAGTGCCACAGCAACCTGCCCTTCTGACCGCACCCTAGGTGTTTTCCTAGCTGGTCAGGAGATTGTAATGCCCAGTTCCTATTTTTCACAATAGCAGAGCACCATCTGAGCTCCTATCTTTTTACCCTCACAGCCCAACATTAAATATGAATTTCTTGCCCTTCAGGACTCTGTTATTGTTTCTGCCTTGTCATCAGCCTCGGACAGTTTGCAGTTCCCTGTCAGCACAGCAAATATATGACTGTTGGTGTGGAATACGAATGAGAATGCAGAGGAGTACCCTGCCTGGGATGAAACCTGGACCCTGCAAGGAGAGATTGTTCTGTTTGTTGCCCTGGCAAGTGTTAGTCATTCCTACTGAAATGACTCTTTCCTCTAGCTTGGGCTGGAATAGATTACAGTCATTGGTTAAACAGCTTGTGAAGGGAGAGTGCTGACAGAGGAAAATAAAACCATTCATATTAATGAAAATATGCAATCTTCCTGATCCAATCGTTTTGCTGAGAAGAACATTAACTTCATAAAGGTCCAGACTTGTTACAGTTTTGCCATCAATGTGCAGGTTTGTTTGTTTTCATGAATGTTCAGGGAGGTTGTTCTGAGGTCTCTGGTAGAAAAAAAATCATAGAATCACAGAACTGGAAGGGGCCATCCAGGCCATCTAGTCCAACCCTGTGTTCAAGCAGGATCAGCATAAAACATCCATGATGAATGTTTGTCCAGCTGTTGCTTAAAAATTGGCAGTGAAGGGGAGCTCACCACCTTCCTCAGTAGCTGATTCCAATGTTAAACAACTCTCACTGTAAAAAAAGTTTTTCCTAATATCCAGCCGGTACCTTCCCACCCTTAATTTAAACCCATTAATATGTGTCCTCTCCTCTGCTGACAACAGGAACAGCTCCCTGCCCTCCTCTAAGTGACAGCCCTTCGTATACTTAAAGAGAGCAATCATGTGTCCCACCTCAAACTCCTGGACTTGAGACAGAACATTTCAAAGTCCCTCAGCCTTTCCTCACAGGCTTGGTCTTCCATCTATTCAATCTATTCTAATGTTCTTCATAGGGAAAGTGCTCCAGCCCTTTAATCATTCTAGTTGCCCTTCTCTAGCATTGGAGAAAGTCCAGAGAAGGGCAACTAGAATGATTAAAGGGCTGGAGCACTTTCCCTATGAAGAAAGGTTGAAACGCTTGGGACTCTTTAGCTTGGAGAAACGTCGACTGCAGGGTGACATGATAGAGGTTTACAAGATAATGCATGGGATGGAGAAAGTAGAGAAAGAAGTACTTTTCTCCCTTTCTCACAATACAAGAACTCGTGGGCATTCGATGAAATTGCTGAGCAGAAAGGTTAAAACGGATAAAAGGAAGTACTTCTTCACCCAAAGGGTGATTAACATGTGGAATTCACTGCCACAGGAGGTGGTGGCGGCCACAAGTATAGCCACCTTCAAGAGGGGTTTAGATAAAAATATGGAGCACAGGTCCATCAGTGGCTATTAGCCACAGTGTATGTGTGTATATAAAAATTTTTGCCACTGTGTGACACAGAGTGTTGGACTTGATGGGCCGTTGGCCTGATCCAACATGGCTTCTCTTATGTTCTTATGTTCTTAAGAACAGGTGAACCAAGCTTTTTCTTCCTCCTCCTCCTCCTCCTCCTTTTCTTCTTCTTCTTCTTCCTGTTGTTTATGGCCATAATTCTGTTCCAAAGCTGAATCGAAACCTTCACTGTTTTCTTTAAACATTTTCACCATTGCCAACATACTTTTCTTTCTGACAGTTTGTTGCTATTCACTATGAAAATGTTTACTTATTCAGTTAGTTTGCCCTCATTCTCAGTTGCTCTCATTTGCTGTCAGTGATATCACCCTGCAGCCAAAAATGGGACTGGCTGCTGCAATGGACATGATTTCATTTACTGGTATTTAATTTCATCATTGCATTCAATATGTGATCCCTGACTGATTAGGATCAACATGTGTCTGAAGCAGCAGCTGCTGGAATGAATGGAAGGGCTCAGGCCTGAAAAAGTAGCTCAACTGTTTTCCAGGAAACAATTCTGTCTTGTTGAAATACCTAGATTTGATTCTTCCCTGCCCCCAATAATCACAATTGCCAAATGTTCAGCATAGTTTAAGCTTAGCACTTTTTTTTTTGTCTTTTTCATGCTGCATAACACACTTTCCAATCTTGGCTAAGATCCTGGCTTCTTTGTTTTACGTGGAATGCCCAATATGGAAGACAGATTAAAAAGGAAATATCCTATACTTGGATATCCTTTGGGGTTCAGTTCAGCAAGAAAACTTGTTTCTACACATGGATATCCCCTGCTGTATCTTAATGACCTGCAGCATTTTTTTAAAAACTAACAACAGTTGCCATCATAGCCATTGAATTTTTAGGTGAACCTCTGCTCTGGAATGGGGAATAACACTGTGTGTGTGTGTAATGAAGAAGAGCTGCTGTGCTCTTTTTCTCTAAACCAGAGGTTGCCAGGTCTCCCTGGCTCCCAGAGGGGTATGGGAAGGTAGGGTTGTCAGAACCAGGTGAAGAAACTCCTGGAGATTTTGTGATAAGGTCAGTGGGGTTCTTCTAGCCCCACTGGTGGACCTCCTGATGGCACTTGGGTTTTTTGGCCACTGTGTGACACAGAGTGTTGGAATGGATGGGCCGTTGGCTGATCCAACATGGCTTCTCTTATGTTCTTACAATGCCATAGAGTCCATCCTTCAAAGCATCAATTTTCTCTAGGAGAAATGATCTTTGTAGTCTGGAGATGAGCTGTAATTCTGGGGGATCCCTAGGTTACACCTGGAGGCTGCATCCCTACCAGCAGACATTTTTTCTGGTGCCTATTAAGTGTTTTTAGGAGGTAAGTGGGGCCAGGTATGCTTTTACCCAGCAAGACATCTGGTTAACTGTTGGAGATTTTATTGGCTGTGCAGATTTTTTAAAATGTCACTTTGGCAGCAGTACCACAGCACAAGGATTTGCACTGTGTTACTGAAGTTAAGGCCCAGGGGTTGCGCAGCTGTCCTCCAGCACCACCTTCTGAAACCTACCCTCCAGGTAAGAGTGGAACCACCACAGGATGGTTCCTCCTAATCCCAGCCCAGTCTGGAAGGATACCATGGTCAATACTATCAAAAACTGCCATGAAATTCAAGAGAATCAACAGAGTCTCGCTCCCTCTGTCCATTTCACAGCACAAGTCATCCACCAAGGCAACATAGGCTGTTTCAGTTCTATAACCAGACCTAAACCCAGATTGAAGAGGATCAACAATTTGCCTGCTTTAGGAAAGTTTGTAGTTGTCCAGCCACCACCCATTCAATCACCTTGCTCAAGAATGGAACATTTAAGACTAGCTGATAGTTACCGACATCTCCTGGGTTGAGGGTAGGCTTCTCTAGAAGTGGAGGTACCACAGCCTGTTTCCAGATGGGGGTGACCATACCCCTCCTAAGGAAGCCTTAACCACCTTTTGGATCTAGCCAGTTATCCCTTCCCCCCAGCAGATTTAAAGAACCAGGAAAGGCAAGCAACTTGAGAAATTGGCACCCTTGCACAGAGTCAAAGCTGAACAGACCTTGCACAGAGTCAAAGCTGAACAGACACAAGAGATTTCATCAGCAAAGTGCTAACCAAAATGGTCAAAGCAGGACACCAACATACCTCTAACTGCTTGAAACAGCTCAACTGTCCTAAAGTTTGCAGATTCAACAGTGTTGGGAAAGTGCTGTTTCTTTGCTACCATCACCACTATGGAGTACACTTTACTCAAGTCTTATTGAAGTCATCCTGAGTCTTCCTCCACTGTTGTTCCAGCTGTCCCCCTTGTCTTTCATTGCCTGCAGCTCCTCAGTACACCAAGGGACCACCTGCGCTCTGAGGTCTGACAGAGTGCACCTGGGAGCAATTTTGTCAGCTGCCAGAGTCATTACCTCATTCCAGAGGGGAAACCAAGGCATAAACAAGAGCACCAATCATATCAACAGGAAAATCCTCCAGAGCCATCAGAAAGCCATTCAGATTCATCTGGGTTTAGGAGCAGATATTTTTCATAGATTCCCATCCCCCCACCCCGATCCCTACAGAGTCTTTGTATTCCTATTCATAGCATGATACCTTATTGTAAAATTGGTCCTGTTTTTAAAAAGTGCATAAAAGTCAGTTGCAAGACAGTGACCAGCAAGCTGATTATGAGGAAGAACATGAATTTGATAAAAGATGAAAGCGAAGCTATATAATGAAGTTTCAAAAGATATTTAGATTACTGGAAGTAAAATGTTAAGGATGAAAAAACACAACTGGACAAAAGGAAAAAAAGCAAACTGCAGAGTAATGACCATCAGTTGCTACAGAAACTCTTCGATAGAAACTGAGCAGGAGACTCCTTGGGCCTTTCTATTTAAGGGAAGTAACAGCTCCTCAAATGTAGATAGATGCAGCTGGGCAGCTGTGTTAGTCTGAAGCAGTAGAACAAAGTAGGAGTCCAGTAGCACCCTAAAGACCAACAAGTTTTATTCATAATGTAAGCTTTTGTATGCGTGCATACTTCATCATTCAAGGTGCTACTGGACACCTACTTTGTAGTTGCTCAAATGGTTTTCCTTGTCAGATGGTGACAACATATGTTAGAGATTGGAAATTAGTACTGATTCATCATAAATTGGTTTCCAGCAATTATTCAGCACTGTAGGGTGTGCTTCCTCACTTGGATATTAAGCACCATTTCTTATCCCTTTGGAGCCGTTATCTGCAGCTTCCTCACCATTGTTGATATCACTTATTTTGTAACTACATGAACATTCAATGAACAGCACAAAGTCATTTGTTTATAATTCCTAATGGTTTGCTTCCCCTTTCAAATGTGTTGTGAGCTTGGAACTCTTCTCTGCTTTCTCATGATGTACATTCTTGTGGCTTCTTTGGATTATAAATGTAAGAACCTCTAAATAATTCACAGACAGCAAAGATACCAGCTCCATGTTCTGTGACCATGATGCATGCTTTAAATTATAATATATTCCTTCTTCCCAGGTTCCATGTACATTAACAATGCAATGCATTATGCTATTAGAGGTGCTTTTGTTTCCTATTTTAAAAGAATATTGAAAACAAGGTCCTAAATAAATTATGCACAGAAAGAGGGGGATGTGGGATGTGAAACAAAACTGTACAGCAGGAATAGCTTTTTAAACCTGGAGCACAATCCTAACCAGAGTTACACCCTTCTAAGTCCACTAAAGTAAATGCATTTAGAACAGTGTGACTCTGCTAAAGATCACACTGTTCTTGGTTATTGATTCAGCATTTTTCCAGGGCATAATGCTGGCTGGAGAAGGACTATGGCTATGTAGAGCACATGGAGGGTCCAAAGTTCAATACCTATCAGCTATTAATTATGAGAGCCAGTGTAGTGTAGTGGTTAAGAGACTAATATCTGGAGATCTGGGCTTGAATCCCCACTTGTGCCATGGAAGCTCACTGGATGACCTTGAGCCAATCACATTCTCTCAGCTTAACCTACCTCACAGGGTTGTTGTGAGGATAAAATGGGGGAGAAGATGTAAGCCACTTTGAATCCTCACCAGGGAGAAAGATGTGGGTATAAATGGATTAAATAAAAAATTACTTCCTTTCTTCATTAATACCCTACCGTTCTCCCCAGTGTGGGGCCCAAAGTGTCTTACAATATTTTTTCATATTATCCTAGTAATTACAACCCTTTGAGTGTGACTGGTCCAAGGTCACCCAGCAGAGTGGGAATTTGACCTTGGCTCTCACAGAACCTCGTTCCACACTAGCTACTACACCATGTGGGGTTTGGAAAGATCTACTTGAGATTCTGGAGAATTGCTGCCAATCACAATATTGGGCTAGTGAAATTTCCTTTTGAAGAGTCAGAAAGTCACTAAATTTTACTAACATATTGCTTTGATTAGAAGGGACAACTTCTGATGTGGCTTCTTTTTGTTTGGGCTGAAACTGCAGTTGTCTTTTTTCTTATGTAGGCTAATGGCATTTGAAAAAAAATAAAACCGATGCCCTTCCCTCATTGGCAGGGTTGCTGGTAGGTGCGTGCAATGTGCCTCTATGTACAACACACAGGGAAAAATAATGTGCTAAGTCTTCTTGTAGTATACAAGCTCCCCACCCCTTTTATGTACATTGCCCACTCATTTTTGCTAGTGAACAACCAAAGTTAACATTCACATAGAACTCAACATTTTCATATATAGTACCTGAGTAAAACATTCAATAACTTTGCAAGGAAGATCTGGGTTATTATAATATATTGGGTTCAACACACACTTGAGCTCTGGGAGAGAGCGGAAAAGGAGTGCTGTTGCAAGGATGAGTGTTTGGCTTTCTAAACAGCTGGGGGAAGCTGCTGAGAGTCTGAATTTGTGTGGTTTGTGTGGTTGCTGGGGAACTGCTGTTTGTTTGTTTTGAGTGGGCTGTAGGTGATTGTTGCTGGTTGTAGGTGATTGTTGCTCATTGGGAGTGTCTGTGTTGCCTGGGGCAGACTGAGGCCTCACCCTCTTTGCATTTGTTAGGCTGCACCTTGCCAGAGGCGCGAGGCTTTGGCACGAGAGAAGGGCGAGAGTTAAAGGGAGCCTGGGGGCACTTTAATAAGTTCAGGAGGGACCAGGAACTCAGATCCCTATTTTCCTTGTGTTCCCAATAAGGTAAGTAGACTTTCCAGAAGAAGAGCCACATAAACACAAAAAGTTTTAAAGGGGGGGACTGTAAATTTTAGAAGCTATTATGAAGGTAGAATGCCAGCAGGGGGGTGGGGGCTTTCCAGTGTTTTGCACGGTCACATGTATGACTATCTGCTGACTGGTCAGAAGTCTTGGGTGTGTGCTATGCAAGGAGCTCCTGGTCCTCAGGAAATGAGTTCAAACCCTTGAGGCCAAGATGGCTAACCTGGAGAAACAGAGGCAGTTAGTTAGAAACAGAGGCAGTCAGAAGACTCTCGGGGACTTGTTAAATGAGCCCCACTCTGAATATGGCAGCCCCATTGCTACCAGGGAGCATGAGGGTCGAGAGGGAACAGGGCACCATGCTGAGGATAAGGGGAATGCGCCCTCAGAAGGGAACTCTTCTTCAGTTGGTGAACAGGTATTCTTTCATGCCAAGGAACCATCCCTGGGCACGGCGGGGGGGGGGGGGGGAGGTCTTGGTAGTTGGTGATTCAATCCTTATGCAAGTAGAAAGCTGGGTGGCAAAACTGCATACTGCCTGCCTGGTGCAAAGGTAGCGGATATTATGCATGTGGTAGATAGGCTGATAGTACTGGGGAGGAGCCAGTGGTCATGGTGCATGTTGGCACCAATGATGTGGGAAAATGCAGTTGTGAGGTCCTGGAGGAAAAATTTAGTCTGCTAGGCAGGAGATTCAAGGCCAGAACCTCCAGGGTAGCCTTCTCAGAAGTGCTACCTGTTAAACATGCAGGGCTGGAGAGACAGGCACAAATTAGAAGTCTCAATGTGTGGATGAGACGATGGTGCAGGGAGGAAGGGTTTAAGTTTGTTAGGCACTGGGATGCTTTTTGGAACAAGTTGGAGCTGTACAAAAGAGATGGTCTCCACTTGTCCCCAGAAAGAACCAGGCTGCTGGCGCTTAAAATCAAAAAGGTGGCAGAGCAGTTTTTAAACTGAATCTTGGGGGAAAGCCGACAGGAGATGAAATGTCTCTGGTTCGGGAGGACTCATCTCAAAGAGATGAAGGGTTAGCTGTTACTTTTCTACCAGGCAATGGATTAGAATTGTCCACTGAGATGGTGACAAAAAGTATGGTCTGTATGCCAAAGTCTCGAGGCAGCAGGAGGAAGGTTGCGGGCCTAACTTGCCTGGGAAATTATATATGTTTGTATACAAATGCTAGAAGTGTCCAAGGTAAAATCGGGGAGTTGGAATGCTTAGTGTTGGGGGAAAATATAGACATTGTGGATATTTCAGAAACTTGGTGGAACGAGTAGAATCAGTGATTCCTGGATATAAGTTATATCGGAAGGATAGGGAGGGAAGGGTTGGAGGTGGGGTGGCTCTGTATGTCAGAGAGGTTATACAGTCCATTAAGATTGAGAAGGTCAGAGAATTAGATTCCCTTCTAGAAATGCTTTGGGTCGAAATAGAGGGCCCAAAAGGAAATTTAACTATGGGAATTTGTTATCACTCACCAAATCAAAAGATAGAGGATGATTATAATATGATGGAAGGATTAAAGATAGTGGCTAAACGTAAAAACTGTGTCATAATAGGTGATTTTAACTTCCCGCAGATTGATTAGATCAATATGTGTTCTGGTCGGGAGAAAGAAATTGAGTTTCTAGACACTCAATGACTGTGCTTTGGAGCAGATGGTCACAGAACCTACCAGGGGTGGGGCGATCCTGGATTTGGTCCTAAGTAATGCCCAAGTCCTGGTGAGAGATGTAAAAGTGATTGCACCACTTGGGAGCAGTGACCATAATGTTATTGATTTTACCATTTAAATAGGAAGTTGCCCCAAAAGACCAACACAACCACTTTTAACTTTAAAAGGGGTAAATACTCTGAGATGAGGAGGCATGTGAAGAGGAAACTGGAAGGAAAGAGTCAAAATCCTTGGGGAAGCTTGGAGACTATCTAAAACTACAATTCTAGAAGTTCAGATAAAATATATACCACAAGTTAGGAAAGGCACAAATAGGTATAAGAAAAAGCCTGCATGGTTAGGAAAAGAAAGGTCCCCTGTGCAAGCACCAGTCGTTTCCGACTCTGCGGTGAGGTTGCTTTCTTTTTACGGGGTGGTTTGCCATTGCCTTCCCCAGTCTTTTACACGTTCCCCCCAGCAAGCTGGGTACTCATTTTACTGACCTCGGAAGGATGGAAGGCTGAGTCAACCTTGGGCTGGCTATCTGAATACAGCTTCCGCCAGAATCAAACTCAGGTCGTGAGCAGAGAGTTCAGACCACAGTACTGCAGTACTGCTGCTTTACCACTCTGTGCCACAGGGTACCTCATGGTTAACAAACAAAGTAATGGAAGCTGTAAAAGGTAAGAAGGAATCCTTTAAGTGATGGAAATCTAGTCCAAGTGAGGTTAATAAAAGGGAACACAGGCTGAACAAATCAAATGCAAAACTATGATCAGGCAGGCAAAAAAGGAGTATGAGGAGCATATTGCAAAAAACATAAAGACCAACAATAAAAATTTCTTCAAATATTTTAGAACCAGGAAACCAGCCAGGGAGGCAGTGGGGCCCTTGGATGACCAATGGGCAAAAGGATTACTGAAGGAGGATAGGGAAATGGCTGAGTTGAATGCATTTTTTGCCTCCGTCTTCACTGTGGAAGATAAGTGTTTGCCCATTCCAGAACCGCTAATTTTGGAAGGAGTGTTGAAGGACCTGAATCAGATTGAGGTGATGAGAGAGGAGATCCTACAACTGGTAGACCAATTAAAAACTAATTTCACCAGGCCTGGATGGCATACATCCAAGAGTTCTGAAAGAACTCAAAGGTGAACTTGTGGATCTCCTGACAAAAATATGTAATCTTTTATTGAAATCTGCCTCCATTCCTGAGGACTGGAAGGTAGCAAATGTCACCCCCATCTTTAAAAAGGGTTCCAGAGGAGATCCAGGAAATTACAGGTCAGTCAGTCTGACTTCAATACTGGGAAAGCTGGTAGAAACCATTATCAAAGAGAGAATGAGTAGGCACATTGATGAACAACAGTTATTGCGGAAGACTCAGCATGGGTTCTGTAAGGGAAGGGAGAGCCAGTTTGGTGTAGTGGTTAAGTGTGCGGACTCTTATCCGGGAGAACCGGGTTTGATTCCCCACTCCTCCACTTGCAGCTGCTGGAATGGCCTTGGGTCAGCCATAACTCTGGCAGAGGTTGTCCTTGAAAGGGCAGCTGCTGTGAGAGCCCTCTCCAGCCCCACCCACCTCACAGGGTGTCTGTTGTGGGGGAGGAAGGTAAAGGAGATTATGAGCCGCTCTGAGACTCTTCGGAGTGGAGGGCGGGATATAAATCCAATATCTTCTTCATCTTCATCTAATCTGTTAGAGTTCTTTGAGGGGGTGAACAAACATGTGGGCAATGGGGGCCCAATAGATGTTGTTTACCTTGACTTCCAGAAAGCTTTTGATAAAGTTCCTCATCAAAGGCTGCTTAGTAAGCTCGAGAGTCATGGAGTAAAAAGAGAAGTCTTCTTGTGGATCAAAAACTGGCTAATTAATAGGAAACAGAGAGTGAGTATAAATGGGCAATGTTCGCAGTGGAAGATGGTCAGCAGTGGGGTGCCGCAGGGCTTAGTACTGGGTCCCATGCTCTTTAACTTGTTCAGTAATGATTTGGAGTTGGGAATAAGCAGTGAAGTGGCTAAATTTGCAGATGACACTAAATTGTTCAGGGTGGTGAAAACCAGAGAGGATTGTGAGGCACTCCAAAGGGATCTGTTGAGGCTGGGTGAGTGGGCGTCAGTGTGGCAGATGAGGTTCAATGTGGCCAAGTGCAAAGTAATGCACATTGGGGCCAAAAATCCTAGCTATAAATACAAATTGATGGGGTGTGAACTGGCAGAGACTGACCAAGAGAGAGATCTTGGGGTTGTGGACTGTAAATGTCAAGACAGTGTGCGATTGCAATAAAAAAGGCCAACACCATGCTGGGAATTATTAGAAAGGGAATTGAAAACAAATCAGCCAGCATCATAATGCCCCTGTATAAATCGATGGTGCGGCCTCATTTGGAGTACTGTGTACAATTCTGGTCGCCACACCTCAAAAAAGATTTTATAGCACTGGGAAAAGTGCAGAAAAGGGCAACTAGAGTGATTAAAGGGTTGGAACACTTCCCTTATGAAGAAAGGTTAAAATGCTTGGGGCTCTTTAGCTTGGAGAAACATTGACTGTGGGGTGACATGATAGAGGTTTACAAGATTATGCATGCGATAGAGAAGATAGAGAAAGAAGTACTTTTCTCCCTTTCTTACAGTACAAGAACTCATGGACATTCAATGAAATTGCTGAGCAGTCCGTTTAGAACAGATAAAAGGAAGTACTTAGAATCATAGAGTTGAAGAGACTTCCAGGATCATCTAGTACAACCCCTTGCACAATGCAGGAAACTCACAAACACCTCCCCCTAAATTCATAGGATCTTCATTGCTGTCAGATGGCCATTTAGCCTCTTCTTCACCCAAAGGGTGATTAACATGATGAATTCACTGCCACAGGAGGTGGTGGCAGCTACAAGCATAGACAGCTTCAAGAGAGGAATGGATAAGCATATGGAGCAGAGGTCGATCAGTGGCTATTAGCCACAGGTATAGATGGAATTCTCTGTCTGGTGCAGTGATGCTCTGTATTCTTGTGCTGGGGGGGGGGCACAGTGGCAGGGCTTCTAGCCCCACTGGTGGACCTCTTGATGGCACTTGGGTTTTCTGACCACTGTGTGACACAGAGTATTGGACTGGATGGGCCATTGGCCAGATCCAACATGGCTTATCTTATGTTGTAACGCAATGAAGAGGCGAGGTGGTAGTGATTATAGCTCTTTTTATTATCACAGCAAAGTATAGGGCTCTGCTCTAAGACTGAAGACTGGGCCAACAGGGTCAACTATATATACACTCAAGGTTCCCACGCTAGCATACTATTGGACCATTCAAACCAGCAGGGGGCCATGATTGGAGCAGATCCGCAGGGATTTGGATCCTATTGTTCCCGAGTCCCCAGGCTCAGCCCTACAGGCTCCAATGAGCCAGACAAGAACACCCTACTTTATACATATATATCCAATCACATATACAACAGTTATTCTGATATTGCTGCTAATTGGTAAGAGTCATACAGTGAATTCATGGCAGAGGCAAGATGTAAAGCGGAGACTTTCTGGTTCACAGCTCAGTTTCCCAGCCACTCTATTACAACAGCCCTTAATACTGTTATGTGTGGGTGAGAAGAAGGGGGATTTCCCTTATTCCTTGTTCAGCTCAGTTAACCAGCTCAATGAGAATTCTGCTAGCTTTCTTCTTGAAACCTGAAATCTGAGAAATGCTGTATCATCAGGTGACTTCTTCATGGAAGGCCAGTCCAATCATACAAACAGCCAATCTCATGGCAAAGCTATTCCTAGGCTGTACCATTTCAGATTGCATGTGTAAAGGCTGGATAAAAAAAAGAAAGGAAAATGACATGTCAGGATAGAACACTCTCCTAGTTCTCTGTGTGCAAGAAGGATGTTTTTTGTTTTGTAATATGAGAATGGTAGTATCCTATTGCATTTCTCAGCAGTGTACTTTATAGCAGTTTTGCAGCACTGTAATCAGCAAAAGAGACTACTGAAGAATACCTTACTTACAGTCTGACTAGTCTACAATTAGAATAGTAAAAAACAGCTTACAGTTCAGAAACAAGTTTACCATGTGATGTTTAGGTAGGGTTGCCAGGTCTGACTCAGGAATATTTGGGAGCAAGGTTGTGACAAGCATGACTGAACTCTGAGGGGAGTTCTGGCCATCACATTTAAAGGGACCATGCTCCTTTTGAATGCCTTCTCTCAAATGGAAATACTGGGGAATAGGCAGGGCTTTTTTGGTTTAAAAAAAAAAAGCCCAGCAGGAACTAATTTGCATATTAGGCCACACCTCCTAACATCACCATTGTTTCACAGCAGGAACTCATTTGCATATTAGTTCACATCCCTTGACACCAAGCCAGCTGGAACTGCATTCCCGTGCATTCCTGCTCAAAAAAAGCCCTGGGCAAAGGGACATCTTTTTCTGAGGCTCATAGAATTGGACCCTCGGTCCAATTTTTTTTAAACTTGAGGGGTGTTCTGAGGAGAGGCACTGGATATTATGTTGAAAATGTGGTGCCTCTATTTAAAAAAACTGCCCCCCAGGCTCCAAATACCCATGGATCAGTTCTCCATTATACCCTACGGGGACCAGTCTCCATAGGGAATAATTGAGTGCTCAGTGAACAACCCCCTCCTGCTTTCTGTTAATGCCAAAGTGGGGGGATGGCCTCCAAGCCGGGGGATCCCCTGCCCCCAACTGGGAATTGGCAATCCTATGTTTCAGGCTGGGTCTGAAAACAAAAAACACTTTTTAATGTACTTTGGTAGTGAATAGCAGCTTTCTTTAATTTTCCAATTCTGACCCTCCAAAATTGTGAAGGAGAGGACATTTACCATGAGTATGTCTCAAGACCAGTTTTATTTGGTTGGAAGACTTGGGAGGTGAATGTAATTTCCAAATGCCGGGCCTGGTTAGGACAGTGTGACAGCAAACATATAGCAGTTGTGTTCTCCAGATCTCACAGATCCTGGGCAAATCTGCATAGAGATTGAATTAATTAATTGTCTTTCTGTTTTAGCAACATTGGGAAAAAAAGAAATGTCATGCATGTCCTCTGGAAAAAAAAGGAAGATGACAGTTGCACACTGACAATATTTCAACTATGAAATAGAAGGTGTTACTACTTGAATTGGCAGTGAAGCGTATGCGGAACACTAGTCTCCTCAAATCTCATTTTGTCTGTATTGAGATTCCTAAGGATTTTCTTCCAAGCATGTAAGATTCAGCGATAACTCTAGGGCTTGGTCTTCTCAGGTGCATACAACACACAGCTTCTTCATTTACTTTCCTACAGTGCATCTAGCTAGAGCCAGACTACACGTTGCAGTTTTGTGTAGCTTGTGGCTGAGTTCCCTGGTCTGACTTTTAGTCAGCACCAAACTAGATAAGACAGAGTGCCCAGGTCTGCCCTGTGAACACATAATTGTTTTATAGTGCGGAGTTCTCACTGGGGAACACCTTTGAATTAGGGTTGCCAAGTCCAATTTAAGAAATATCTGGGGACTTTGGGGGTGGAGCCAGGAGACATTGGGGTAGAGCCAAGAGCAAGGGTGTGACAAGCATAATTGAACTCCAAGGGAGTTCTGGCCATCACATTTAAAGGGCCTGCACATCTTTTAAAATGCCTTCCTTCCATAGGAAATAATGAAGGATAGGGGCACCTTCTTTTGGGGCTCATAGAATTGGACCCCCTGGTCCAATCGTTTTGAAACTTGGGAGGTATTTTGGGGAGAGGCGCTAAATGCTGTACTGAAAATTTGGTGCCTCTATCTCAAAACACAGCCCCCCCCCCCGAGCTCCCGATACCCACGGCTCAATCTCCCATCATTCCCTAGGGAATCGTTCATGGAGGTGCATAATGGCTGTGGGGGTGGGGCTTCCCCCGTCGGCCAGCTGGCTGGGGGAGGGGGGAAGCCTGTAAAACCGGGGGTTCCCCCTCTGGGACCTGGGGATTGGGAAGCCTACTTTGAATAGTGCTTGGGGGACCAATTCTGACTGGGAACACTGTGATACAAAGGGAGCTCTTGCAGAGCTCTGTCAAATCTCAAGTTTGATGTTGTGTGTTGGAGCACTTCCAGACAGCAAATAATGCCTTTTGGCACTGTTTGAGTTCCAGAAAAAAGTTTAGGGGTAAGGCAGAAAACCCTTCCTACCCTGTATTGTGGTGCCCCAACTTGAATCATGCCCCAGTGCTTTTAAATGGCGTTTCCTGGTGGGAATTCACTTCTACAAAATGGTGGCACTGTCACATCCCCAAGCTGGATTCAGGCATGCCATCTTGACTAGCTTAGCCCAGAGTCATGCAGTTGCAAGTCTATGCTGGGATCTCCATTCCCAAGAGTACTGGCCCCAGTTCAGACTGGTACTGTATTTTGCAGAGTTGTGACAGCCCCACCCTGGACAACTGGATCATGGAAAGTTTGTTCACTTGCCATGAAGTTCCTTTTTTAGTGGTCCCAGGGTAGAGCAGTGTGACATGGTTTCCTGACTCAAAATGGCTGCAAGGGGATGGGGGGACTGGGAGGATAAAATCGCCCCTCCCTTCCCATTCCTCTTCTCTCACCATGCTTCTCTGCGTTAGGTGGGGATGAGCAAAGATAGCCTCATAGATGAATAAAGTTAGAAACCTGGGTCTAGCTCAAACCATTACATCATACCTGTTCACATTAATCTGTGAGCCATGCAAAAACAACTGAGCAGACAGGTTAAAACGGATAAAAGGAAGTACTTCTTCACCCCAAGGGTGATTAACATGTGGAATTCACTGCCACAGGAGGTGATGGCGGCCACAAGCATGGCTACCTTCAAGAGGGGTTTAGATAAAAATATGGAGCAGAGGTCCATCAGTGGCTATTAGCCACAGTGTGTGTGTGTGTGTGTATATATATATATATATACACACATACACACTGTATATATATTTATATATATAAATATATATATACACACACACACACTGTATATATATTTATATATATAAAAATATATATATATATACTTTTTTTTTGCCACTGTGTGACACAGAGTGTTGGACTGGATGGGCCATTGGCCTGATCCAACATGGCTTCTCTTATGTTCTTATGTCTGGACACAAGCAACATGTTGTCTTGAAACAACATCAGCCCCTTCTGTCACCTGATCACTCTTGAGTTTCCATACCTACCAACTACAAGGGTGCAGCTTTCAAAGTATGCCCAAATTCTCCCTTTTAGACAAGCCAACATTCCACAGAGAGTATGTAAGTTCCATTGCTAGGTTTGTCCCAGGGCTTTTATTTCACCCCAGGGAACCCTACCATATGCATTTAAAGGAAGGAATGGTTGTGACAGATCATTTTCATTTTCTTCGTCTTCTTCAGAATTCATGGTCCATCAGTTTCTGAGTTCTTTTTTTTTTTGGGGGGGGGGGGTTCCTTGACCAGTTGCCTGATTAAAAATTGTAATGAGAAGCAGAAGAATCGTTTTAAGTAGTCAGGAGTAACATTTCCCTCCTCCTGCCAGCCATTGCTTATTCATTCCACTGCCACCAGAGAGAGGATTCCTTAAATGAAATCTAGTAAGGGAAACCAGTGATATATTGCTACATGGTCCTTGCTTCCCCAAGCAGCAAGAAATCCAGGGTAGTGTTCGGTTTCCTTTGCATGAGAGTGCACAGGAGACTCTCAGCGTCTTTGTAATGTTTCTTTTATTTATGAATATACAAGTAAAGCAGAGGGGAAGCAATTAAGACTTTTACACAGAGCTTTGAAAAGCTGCTGATCCTGCCTCAGACTCCCAGAGAGGCAGCCACAGTTGATGTCTCTCAAGGCCTCACTCCAGCATCAGCTAACTCCAGCAAAATCCTTCCAGCTCTCTGTCATGGAGTCCAAATTCAAACCTTTCCTCTAAATAGTTTCTCTGCCATCTAGCTGGCAGGTGTCACCTTCCTTCCTAAATTCTAATGCATGTGTTCCCAATATGGTGCTTGTGGGCTCCATGAACCCCACTGACACCTTTTCCGGCTCCCACAAAGCGTTTGTAGAAAGAGATCTGGGCCAGATGGGGCATTTGCCCAGCAGGGCTTCTGATTGGCCTGTAAAGATTTGATTGGTTGTGCAGATTTTTAAAAATGTTGCTTTGGCAACAGCTGTTACCACAACACAAGGATCTTCACTGTGTGACTGAGGGTAAGTTTCATCTATGCAAGGAAATATTTTACAACAGAGCTGTCATTTAAAAGGCATCCTGTTAAGCAGAGTTTCTACTGAAATATTGAAGATTTACTATGAAAGTTAAGCATATCCTTACTCCCTGATATTTTGTGGTTGGCTCTGCCTCCTGTGGCAGCCATTTTGTAGCTGGCTCTGCCTGTTATAGCAGCGATTTTGTAATTGTGCCCACCATCCTGTGTCAGAATTGCATAGGTGTCTCAGGCTCAAAAAGGTTGGGTAACCACGCTGTAATGGATCAGAAGAACATATTCTGAGAAGTGAGTGTGGAGATTTGAGTGGAGTATTGGATTAGGTCTGAGTTTCAAATGCCTACAGCGATAAAGCTCACTGGGTAACTGTGGGCTTGTCATTCCCTCTCAGTTTGACCTATTTTACAGGGTTGTTGTGAGAAAGGGGAAACGATGCATGCTGCTGTGGGTCTGTCACAGCAAGGAAGTGATCAGTACACAGATCTCATGTCATTAACTCCCAGTGATGAACAATTACTTGCTTGTGCTGAATATTAGCCAGGTACCACTTAAACAAGAAGGATACCTCAGATTACATAACAAGATTGTTGTGGCACGTTATGCCAAATGAAGAGATAAGATCTCTCTCTCTCTCATAGGGCTGTGTATTTCCTCTTAGGGTCAAACAGGATATGATTATCACATGTTCGCCACAGGGAGTGCTAACTGTGGTAGCTGCCTATAAATATGGCACATTGGCCCAATTCTGATTGGAACTGCAACAGGGCAGGAAGGAGCCTCTTGTCCCTCTTCACTACAGACCTGAGCAGATTTGGCCCCCTATGGTACATTTATAGGCAGCTTCCACCAGGGATTAGCAGTCATGTATTCCCATGGTGAACATGCGACAAATGTCCTGTCTGTTTTGGGCCTTAGATGATGGTAAATGTTCTGTTTCTTTCATGGTCTCTAATAGCTCTTTGTTTAGTCTGTCAGACTGCACTAATTCCGAATTCCTTGTGATTTTTTATTCCTGCCATTTCAACTTAAAAACTGGAATCTGCTTTCATGCCTCTTTTTCCTTATGTATAATTTCTTCTGTGCTGTGACACATTCTGGAAGGAACTTCTCTATTATATTCTTTGTCCAGTGCTTAGAAGAAGTAATAAATAATCATCGTAAAGTCTGGTTTTGTGCAAAGGATGAGGAGGCAGCTTTTCAGGTTTTCTGTGCACAGATCTTTCATTAAAGTGCATTTTGCCTTGCTTTAGAGCTGGATGCTTAGGGTTCTTTTGAGTGGATGTCTTTCTGAGAGCCTATGTCAGAAATTTAATAAATTGGCAATAAAGCCTGTGTTTTCAGGCAACTGAATGTTCTGCTGCTGTGCCATCAACACTGTGATCTTACTATTTGAATGAAGAACTTGTAGGAGGGGGAAACATGACTTCAGTATGGTCCCAGGGATTCATCATTTGGTGCTAGAGAATCGTTACTTGTCAGTAGGCCAGGGAATAAAAGGAACTGGTGCTCCCAAATGATTCAATTTACCTTGAACATAGGCAGATGGAAGCCCAAGCAGGAATCAGGAACAACCTTACTTCCATGTGGTTAGTGATACATAGCTGTGTCAATGCACAGATCATTTTGTGTTCCTTTCTCCCTTCCCTGCAGGAACAGGCAGCAGGACAAGTTTAAAATTGCTGAGTTTCTTATTTGTTTAGTGCCAGCTCTTTCCTATTGCACAAAATGGTTCCTTATTTACTATTACTAGAAATACTCATGGAAGAGAAGACACATGAGTTTGCCATTATTCTCTGTTCAGATAGATACTTCTACTTCCCTAATGATGTCTGGGACACTACAAGGACTTTGAATCAGACTGGAGTTGCAAATCAGTTCCCAGATGCATGTCTAAGGTTGCCAGTTGGCAACCCCTGGGGAATTTTGGGAGGGGGGAATAGATATTGCAAAATATAATGGTATAACGTCTGGTTGCATAACTAGAGGTGATGTCATGGCATTGACATGATGCTCTAGCAATTTTCTATGATTTTGCCATAGAGATTTGGGGGATTGCTAGAGTGTCACAGTGATGTGTGCCATCACTTCTCATCATGTAGCTAAAAATGACATTATGACATCACCATGACAGCACTTTCCCCTCCAGAGGGAGGTCTGGCCATCACATTTAAAGGGACTGCACACCTTTTAAATGCCTTCCCTCCATTGGAAAAAAAATGAAGGATAGGGGCACCTTCTTTGGGGGCTCATAGAACTGGACCCCCTGATCCAATCTTTTTGAAACTTGGGGAGTATTTTGGGGAGAGGTATTGGATGCTATGCTGAAAGTTTGGAGCCTCTACCTAAAAACCAGGGGCCCCCCAAGAGCCCCAGATACCCGCGGATTCCTTCTCCATTATTTCCTATGGGAATCGGTCTCCATAGGGAATAATGAAGTGCCCAGCAGACATTTCTCTCCTCCCTCCACTTTCTGATGACTCTGAAGCGAGGGGAGGGCCTCCAAACCGGGGCATCCCCTGCCCCCACCTGGGGTTTGGCAACCCTAGTGTCATGTGGGGGTGGGGTCAGAGCAAACCTTTTTTTCAGGGGCCAGTGATGGCTGTCAGCAGCCTAGCCAGCTGCTATAGCCTTGTTGCTTCCACTGTGGGATCACTGGGTGTGTAAAAGTGAGACATCTCTGAGAGGAGTTAGGAAGTTGTGTTTAATGAGATGCAGCTGTTGGCAGTGAGAGGCAAGTTTAAACAGAAAGGGGGGAATCCTAAGGATTTTAATGACAGTTCTCTCTCCAGCAGATGGAAGGATTCTCTTCTCTTCTCTCCACAAACAAAAGCACACAGCTCTATCAGTCAGTCAGAGCTCTACAGGTTGTTCCAATTTCACCACTGCATTGTATATTTATTTCAAAACATATAGAGCCTGCGTTTCTGCTGAACAAAATCAGATCTTGAGGCAGCTAACAATATAATTCCAATAAAACACAATCCAGCAAGATAAACATAGCATCACACAAAAGAATTGTATATTGTGAGTGATTTGAATTAGAAGGTGCTTTGGGAACCCATGTGATAAAAATCAGGGAAAAATATTAACAATAACAGTATAAAACAAGGTGAAGGAAAGCCCAAGAGGGTTAAAGAGGAGACCTCCACCTCCATCCCTTTTTTTAAAAAACCAGACCTATCAAACTCACTACTACATTTGGAAGCCATCCTCACTTTAGTTCCTTCCATGGGCTTAGCTCCCCTCACTCTCCTCTCCTCTCCTCAGCTGCCTGAAGTTCACTTCCTCTCTGTCATAAGAGAAGTCATAGAATCACAAACTTGGAAGGGGCCATATAGGCCATCTAGTCCAACTCCCTGCTCAATGCAGGATCAGCCTAGAGCATTTCTGTCCAGGAGATAGTGTTGGTGATGGTGTTATGTCACTTCTGGAGAAAACTCCAAAGTTACATCACTTCTCTCTGGGAATCACCAGAAAGTATGGTAAAACTGCAGAGTTTCTGGCAATTCCTAGAGAGGACCAATGACACTTCCAGATTTTCCATGGATGTTATGTCAGTAACAGTGATTTGTTTATATTTTTCCTTTCACTATTCTGAGCATTGGCAGAAAGAAAGGGTTGCCATATAAGGAGACCTGGCAACCCCACTGACACTGGAGTAAAATAAGGAGAATTTGGCAAAATTACCTTAATCTCCTGTTACGTATGTGAAGGCATGCCTGGACATGTTGGGTGTAAGCTCCTGCCTGGCTCATTGGAGCTATAGGACTGAGTTTAAGGCACATCACAATAGACTGAGAGGATCCTAGGATCTGCCAATGAGGATGCATATTGAAGGATCCAGAAAGGGCACAATCACAGATAAGTTTCTGTTTCTTGGTGGCTGGGTTTCTCCTGCCCCAACTGTATATATTGCCACATGTTCTGGTGCTTAGCAGTAGTTTGTAGTCACTTAGTAGCAGGCCTCAGATTCAGTGGGAGCTCACAGAAGCGCAGCTCCTGAACCTTTATGAGAGTTCCACCTCCTCCTTCTGAGAGTTCCACCTCCTTGTACATTGAATAGTATGGGCAGCTGCAAAACAATCCCTGGATGAGCTCCACCACCTATTTTTCTACAAAACAACCCCTGCTAAGTAGACATGCTGAATCACTAATAAAGAGCTTTAATCACTTCGCAAGAGCCTTCTCGTGTATCAAACCCAGCATTTAACATCTCCCTTGTGCTTAATTGGTGAGTGTACTGGTTGTGGTGTGGGGAAAGGATTCTGTGGCAACTGCCCACTGAATTGAAGAATGTCCATCCCCCTCGCCCCTGCCAACATCTCCTATGGATCCTTTAAATCCCAACCAGGTAAAAAGAGGGACACAAGCTTTGATTAAAGGGGTCATAGCAGGTAATGCCACATAAAGTTCCCTTATTTGGAAACTTCTGGACCAAGGGTGTAATTATCTACGAGGTAAGTAGGAATTGCTTTTTCATAGGCGTTTGACTAGACAGACAAGACCCAGATAAAGAGGAATAGAACATAATTATTAACAGAAAATAAAGTATTTAACATGGTAAAAGTTTTGTGTGAATTACTTCAGTATATAAAAGTGAAACTGGTTCTCAACTTCACTCCTATAAATTATAAACTTTTCCCAATTAGAATAACCACTTCATAGCTGAGCCTCAGTTAATGTAAGTAAACGCTGAGGGAAAATGTAATTCTCCTTTCTCTGAACAGGTTACCTCAGCTTACTAGTTTTCACTGGAACCTATTTCCATAACAGACAGGATCCTCTCCACATTCAAGATGGCTCCCTTAACACAGATAGCTCCTGTCCAAAGAACCTGCACATATAAGTTAGGAATGACAGGCCCTTTCTTTTTCTAATTAAAGATGCCTTTTTTTCTAATTAAAACAAGCTTCCCCCCCTAAACAGACCCCCAACCCTAGCTAAAAACCAAATAAACTGGCCAAACTGACACTCTTTGGCATCAGGCCAAAATAGCAAGGATTAGTTCAGAGACCTGGAGAAGAGGTGGGACTTTTGGGGCTGATTGCTCTAGTAACCTTATTGCATCATTCTTACTGTCCCAGCGTAAGATGGAGAGGGAGGCAATTTTGCCTGATTCCCTTTTCAAACTGTAACTTTCCATGTAGTGATGCATATTATTTGTGAGGGTTCTTTGTTCCTTTGCTGAGAATACACAAGAATGTGGGGAGAGGGGGAGGCAAAAAGGGGAAAATCTGCTTCTACAAGGTTTTTTTGCTTGTATTTCCATATGATCCGTGTGTATCTCTGTATCTGAAAACACATTTCATTCAATTGAAGAAGTACTTTCTAATCCACAAAAGTTTAGACCAGAATATTTCTGATAGTCTTTAATGTGTTGTAAGAATATGTTTATGTTTTTTGTTGCACCAAAAGAAATGTGATACAATCCTGTAATACAGCCACATATATTTCGTTTCCAACAAGAGTTTTATCAATGCATGTGCATCCATGGGCAATGTAGAGAAGGGAAAGAGACAAGAAGGAACTGATGAAACTCTGACAAACCAGGCATACACAGAGCTATTTACAGGATTTAGAAATGAAAAAAAAATGTATTGGTTCCACTTCAGAAAGAAGTCTGGATAATTTCCAGTGCCATGGATAAACATATGGAGCAGAGGTCCATCAGTGGCTATTAGCCACAGCATATTGTTGTAACTCTCTGTCTGAGGCAGTGATGCTTTGTATTCTTGCTGCTGGGGGGTGGGGCTTTTAGTGTCCTGGTCCCACTGAAGGACCTCCTGATGGCACCTGTTGTTTTTTTTTTTTGTTTTTGCCATTGTGTGACAGAGTGTTGGACTGGATGGGCCATTGGCCTGATCCAACATGGTTTCTCTTATGTTCTTATCCTGTGCCGATTTACAACCTTCCGACTCCCTTGAAGCAAACACGTTTAGAAAGGAGAAACTTTGTACAACTACTAGAAGATAAATCTTGGGAGAAATTTGGATTAGAAGAAACACAGTACCATGGAGGTTTTGGAGCAGGTGATGGGAAAGAAAACATCCCTGTTAAGTCAGAATGCTGGGTGCTCCTTTGCTTTGCAGCCTCTAGGTGAGAGTTCTTGACAATATGCTCTCACCAATGGCTGGTTTGCTGTCACCCCCTTTACAGCTGGGTTCCATGTAGAGATTCCATGAACAAATCATGGCATGTAGCTGGACATCTGGCTAGATTTGTTTTCCTCTGGTAGCTCTGACCTTTTTCTAAAATTGAGACAAGGTGACTAGCATTTCTGACTTTTCAATATCATGTCAATAGCCAGAAGATAGAGACTAGTTTCTATTGCAGGAAAAATTGCTTACGAAAACATTGGAGAGATAATATTACAGGATGCAAACACATAAGTGGATTTTACTTTCCTTTACGCACTCTTCTGCTTCTGAGACATGCTGACAGTTGCATTTCTTATTTTCAAAAAAAACCATTTGAATGGAGCAGATAAATGCCAGTTTATATGGCAGACAAATATGGACTTACAAATACAAAATTGGTAAAGAATATTATATGAGGTGATAAAGAGTCTGCAAAAGGAAGAATGTCTCTTGTCTTACAATTACCTAAAAAAGGAGGTCAGATGAAACCTACTGCCCTGGGGAAAATGATGAATATAAGGGGATGGGGAATTTGCAGAATTATGAATGACATGGAGAGTGTACATGGGGAATTTTTTTTCTCTCTTTCACATAATATTGCTAATCAGGGTTACCTAAGACTGGATCAGAACAGACCAAAGGAATAATCTCTTTACCCAGCATATAAATGACCTATGGAATTCACTGTCAAAGGCAGAGGGTTGGTCTAATAACAGTTAGTTAGAGGAAACCTCCATGGTCAGTGGCAAATTAGAGGTGGAATATTGCTTTCATGTTTATTGCAGAGGTTTTCCACACCTCAGGATGAACCTCCTCTGCTTCATTAAACAGTTCAGGTTTGTGGATCTTCTCTACCTCCCTTCTGCTGGGGCAACTCCTTGAGACCAGCAGAAGGGGGGCAAGGAGATCTCCCTTCCTGGGAGATCATCCCTCCCTCTTTTCTGCTGGCTGTGGCTGCTTGTTGCCAAGAGAATGGAAGCGGGGGGGGGGGGATTTTCCAAAACCCATTTAAAGGGAACATTTCCTTTAGAGGGTTTTTGCATGGGAGTGGAGTCCAAGTGGCAAATTCACCACCTTCAGGTGAATTAGTCACTTGGACTCCACTCCTGTGTGGTGCCCACTTGCAAAATCCATTTAAAGGGAACATTTAAATGCCTTCCCTTGGCATTTAAACAAATCAACAAAACCAAAAAGGAATTTAAATGCCTTTTCAGTTCACTTCATAGTCTCTTTATATGCCTTTTCCAAGCCCTGCCACCAGCACCAGCACATCTATCAACACAAACCACTTACCACACAAACCCATGTGGGGCGTTCATGGGGCTTGTGAGGGTGAGATGGCATGAACTGAGGTTCACAAACTACAAACTGAGCCTGATTCATGACAAATTTTGGTTTGTAATTTGGTTTGTGCCTATCCCTAGTAAGGAGCTCCATTCTGATAAAAGTTCAATCCTCCTTTTCTATTGGTATTTCTAAGCATATTAAGTTTCTTGCTGATGATATACACAGTCCCTGCTGATCTCTTTAAAATGCAAATAAAAGGGAAGATTAATAAATATACAGAGGTCATTAAAAACTGCAGTCATTTTCTCTTTCAGGAAAGAGAGTCAATAGTAGAGTAGTGGTATACTGGAATCTCCCTGTAAAGATTTTTTTTTTAAATTTCCCAACATGGTTATTCTTAGTCAATAGAGACAAGATGATTCACATTTCTATGCTAGAAAACAAACAAAGGGGAATCAATCATTTGTGAGCGTGTTTCATTCATCACCTGTATTATACACATTCCTAGTTTGGTCTGCAGCCATTCAGAAATTAAAGTAACATTGGGATCATAGCAAGCATTGAATTACCTCTGACTCAGCACAACTGCCTCATCATCAATGAACAAGGCACAAATTTGTACCTACTCCATTCTCACAGAGATGATACTGGATGACATTTAAAATTGTAATATTCCCAAAGCAGAAACAGGCATATTCAGAGTTTGTTCATGGTCTTGGATCTTCTAGGGTTTGATTGAGTCACAGTGTGGACAAGATGTTTTGAAAGACTGGGTGCTGCCACTGAAAGCAGCAGGAGCTGCTGCCAGAGGCAGATTGACCATTAAGGCCACTTTGAAGAGCAAGGAATGAGATGTGCCCACCTGGCCTCACCTCACCCAGTGAAGGTCCACCACTATCTTAGCCACATCCAAACTGGCTAAACATCTAATGATTAAGGCTGGCCAGGCAGTCTCTCACTCCTTTAACGGGCAGTGTTTGGGCAGAGGCAAGGCAGAGCCACCCCCACAATCCATCCATGATTCCACATCATGCATCACCCCATCTCCATTCCATAGTATTGACTGATTCTGCTTTGGTGCTGCTGGCTGTAGGTAATGTTCAATATGTTGGATGCAGCCACTTTCCCCACTGGTTAAAAGGGAAGAGGGCATTCCCTTTGACCACCCAAAAGTTTATGCTGGGGATCGTGATGTCTATACCTGGAAAAGTTTTAGAACAAATCATCACTCAGTCCTGGAACATTTAGAAAGAATGGATGTGATTACTAAGAGCCAGAATGGGTTTCTCAAGAGTAAGTCATGTCAGACTAACTTGATCTCTTTTTTTGAGAAAGTGACTACCTTGCTGGATCAGGGGAATGCTATAGAAATAGTTTAACTTGATTTCAGTAAGGCTTTTGATAAGGTTCTACATACTATTCTTGTTGACAAGTTGGTAAAATGTGGTTTGGATCCTGTTACCGTTAGGTGGATTTGTAACCAGTTGACAGATCGCACCCAAAGAGTGCTTGTGAATGGTTCCTCATCCTCTTGGAGAGGAGTGACAAGTGGACTGCCTCAAGGATCCGTCCTGGGACCTGTTTTGTTCAACATCTTTATCAATGATTTGGATGAAGGAATAGAGGGAATGCTTATTAAATTTGCCAATGATACTAAATTGGGAGGGGTTGCAAATACAGTAGAAGACAGAAACAGGATACAGGATGACCTTGACAGGCTGGAAAACTGGGCTAAAATCAATGCAATGAATTTTAACAGGGATAAATGTGAAGTTCTGCATTTTGGTAGCAAAAATCCAATGTATGGTTATAGGATGGGGGAGACTTGTCTTAGCAGTAGTATGTATGAAAAGGATCTAGGGGTCTTAGTGGATCATACGCTGAACATGAATCAACAGTGTGATGTGGTTGCTAAAAAGGCAAATGCAATTTTGGGCTGTATCAACAGAAGTATAGTGTCCAGATCATGTGATGTGATGGTATCGCTTTTCTCTGCTCTGGTAAGACCTCGCCTGGAGTATTGTGTTCAATTTTGGGCACCACATTTTAAGAAGGATATAGACAAGCTGGAATGGGTCCAGAGGAGGGCGACGAAGATGGTGAGGGATCTGGAGATCAAGTCCTATGAGAAAAGGTTGAAGGAGCTGGGGATGTTTAGCCTGGAGAGGAGGCAGCTGAGAGGTGATATGATCACCATCAAGTACTTGAAGGGCTGTCATATAGAGTATGGTGTGGAATTGTTTTCTGTGGCCCCAGAAGGTAGGACCAGAACCAATGGGTTGAAATTAAATCAAAAGAGTTTCCAGCTCAACATTAGGAAGAACTTCCTGACTGTTAGAGCGATTCCTCAGTGGAACAGGCTTCCTCGGGAGGTGGTGGGCTCTCCTTCCTTGGAGGTTTTTAAACAGAGGGTAGATGGTCATTTGCCAGCAATGAAGATCCTGTGAATTTAGGGGGAGGTGTTTGTGAGTTTAACCACTACACCACTACACCAAACAGGCTCTCTGAGAATATCCCTGCTGGATCAGATCAAAGGTTTATCTAGTCTAGTGGTTCCCACAAGTCTAAATTTACTTGGTACGGTGACCCATCTAGGGCTGGACCAAGCTTTTTTGTGGCCCTTGGAAAACTATGACTTTGGCATCCATCTAGCTCAGTATTCCATTTTCTACAATGGCTAACCAGATTGAGAAACCAACAAACATCACTCAAAGGGTGCAGCTCTCCCATGAACCCCAAGCAAGTGGCATTCCCACATATCCAGCCTATGCATATGGAGATGACATTCCAGCCTTTGGCCTTCTGCTCCTCCGTTACCCCCTCTAATCCCCCCTAATATTCTCACATCTATATACAGGGAAGAAAAAAATACCAACTAATGTATGACATGGAAAATACTGTTTTCAGGGTCAGATCTTGGTATCCGAGATAAAAAAGAGAGCTATGGAAAGGGCAGGGGTAGCCATTAGGAGGGCTGGCTTGCAATTCACTTGCAGAGCCTTTGTGACCTACTTTGGGGTTCTGACCCAGAGGTTGGAAAAGACTGATATATTCCATCATTTTGTTTTCTACAGTGGACAATTTGATTCCTTCAAAAAAAAAAATCTACAAGTATAGCAGGAGTTTTGATATGATTTGATCTTAAATTTTCTATTTTGCTAACCAATGCCTTGAAATGCAGAAAGTAGCTACTTGTAGCACACTTAGAATGTCTATTTTCACACATGGCTATTTTGCACTACTATAGAGGGACAAAGAGCTGTTTGTCTGTTGAAAGAAGAAACCCCTACTTTGTGGAAGATAAATCCAATGTCAGGAAGTAAGTCTGACTGACATCTTAGAGAATCACAAGCACAATAACAAAGTTTGTGGTCACAGAAAAAAAAGGCCCTAATCTAGCTATACAGAGAGACAAATGGGTGTATGCTCTTTTAGACGAGAATAGAACAGGAGTAAAATAATGTTTCAGTAATATAGCTCAAGGCAGTTCTTTCTTACATGACAATAAGAAATAGACAGAAGACCACAAAGGCTGAAATAACCATAGCAACCATGAGAAAACGAAAAGAGGGCTAAAGCCACAATGCTGTTTTCTTCTTCTTTCCTAAATTCTATCTGGTTGGCCTATCTAAAAATGTGAATGGTACAACCATTTTTTAACTTTGTGGTGTCACTAATGATTATCTGTTAAGACTGCCCTGGCATATCAATGTCTGAAATGTCCAGGGAGCTATGGTTCAAATCAGGGATACAAGAAACCTTCTCATGTATTGTCAAGGCCATTTCAATCCTGAAGAACATCAGTATTGATTTGCAAAAGGTGACATGATTGAAATGATAATTGAAATCATGGTGCCTCTCTGTTACACACTGCAAGTTCAAGTTGTGAGCAATTGTGAGGTGCTTTTGAGGGCCAAAAGGATTTTAGAAAAGACCAGTGAACTTTCTCAGAGGGGTTCTTCAGACTCCTAAGAGATCTTGATCTTTATTCAGGTAAACCATACACCAAGAAAATCATTTAAGAATTAAAAACATAACAGTAAAGAAAAATTTAGCAACATCAACTGTTCAAGCTTTACATAAAACACTCAGAAATAATCTTAATTTATGAGTATCAGAAGTGGTTGAATATTTTAATAACCATTTTGCAAGAAATTTCTCCCTGACAATGAACAATAAAGAAAGTCTTGCTATGACAGACCCCTTCCACTTTCCTCCCTCAGAGGCTAGATTTTCCCTCTGTTTTTCTGTCCCTTCACTGACTGAACAGCCCTATGTTTTCTCACTTGAAGAAACTTTGGCTGTCTCACCTTGTGTCGGTAAGATATAGTGGATATTTGCTCAGCCCCAGGAACCCGAGGGAAGCAATAAGATCACCCTTTAACTTAAACCACTAAAAATGGCACTTGAGATCATTTTAAAATTCAAAAATAGCAAAAGGTTTTATTGAACATCAAGGGTAAAGGTCAGATGAAATCAGGGCGGAAATTAGAGGTAAAACTAGCAGACGCACAGACTTTTCTTAAATATCAGGCTAATGAAAGCTTCTTAAACTATTCACATATATTGAGAGGTTTTTGTTCCAGTATTTCCCCAACCACTTTGTATAATCACTCTTTTGGGGCCCAGAAAGCTGGTACTCTGTTTCCAGTACCCAAACCCCTGACTTCAAAGTCTCTCTCTACAGGCAGTTTCTAATCACACCAGACCAAGGATCTCTGTGCTTCTCAGAGATAACTCTCCCTGTTTGACTGTAGGGATTCTTGTCTCCCTGAAAAATCTATCCTCTTTCCTTTGGCCTGAATGGGAGTCTTTTCTACTTCCCAAACCTCCTTACCAAACTTTCTTTCAGTTCTCTGTCTGTGTTCAAACTGCTCTCATCTAATACTGACTTCAGACTGTGGGCAAGGCTGCAATCCAACTTTGTCAACATTAAACCCTTTTCCTGTCAGGGCTAGATTCAGATGGTCTCTTTACACACCTTTTCTTAATTAAGGCAGAAATCTGACTCAGTCTCCTCAATAGTCAGCTCTCTTAGCTGATTTCTACTCAGCTGATGCCAGCCAATCAGATTGCCTGGAGCAGCCTGTCACCAAGGCTCTCTGGCACTGTGAAGAATTAACTCTTCATAGTCTTTTAGTTGTTGGTACAGCACTTCTAAGGCTATTCAAAAGTGCAGTCCATCACACATGCATTAACAAATCAACCATTGACAAGGAGCAATCATGAAAATGTTCTGAGGGAATCCTGGCAAAACACCCCTTCCTCTTGTCCTGTACGTAGCACATTATAGTGTGTAGACATATATGGCCATCTTAATTTGATACTTAAGAGATGTATTTGGTCTTCAGGTCTCTGGGATGGTTGACTTTGTGTGACTAATATGAAGGTTTCGCAGTGTTGATGTGCAGATAGTCTTATCTTTTGCAGAAGCCAGAACAATATTCTGGTTACCTTTTGATCATTATCATCAGATCAGATCACTTTATGCTTCTCTGACTTCCTTTATCAAGCTTTTAACAGACTCGCCACTGTGACTGAAGTTGCTTGCTTTGTACCATTTTATTAATGAGGTACTCTGAACATAATTGGTAGATATAAAGCTATAGCAGAAATCATGTCAAATGCTCATGGTGGCAATCTGAGAACTGGCAGCTATGAACATGTGAAACTGCCTTACAATAGCCCTGTTCACAAGATACAGTGAATGCATGTACAATTTGTGTACAGTATATGCTTGATTTTTGTTGATATGTGTGTTGAGTAGTTGTCACATACAGTTGAGCATGTGATTTTAAACCACACGTAGAGCCACAAGTCAGTGTTTGAAGTGAAACAGAACCAAAATTAAATCAGAGAATCTCTGCAGTGGAAACTTAAGATGTGTGTGTGTGTTGGGGGGGGTCACTTTTGCAAGCCAACAAAATCAGTGACGATGTTAAGAAGCCCAGAAGAACCCAGTGCCACTGAACAGAAGTAATGTCAAACCAGAGAATGTCTACCCTTGAAACTGAAGGTGGAGCAGGGACATTTTTGCAAGCTCAGCACAACCCAGAGCCACTGTGGCAGTGCAAGTCTGACAGAACAAAAGTCAAACCAGAGAACCACAGCAGAACAAATCCAAGCAGTGCAAGGAGAGGGGGAGTTTACAAGCCCAATGGAACAAAAGGCAATCTGTAGGATCCCAGCACAACCTAGGGCCACTATGATAGTGCAAACTCAACTTGACTAAGTCAAATCAGAGAATCACAGAAGAACAAATCAAGGGAATGGGGTGTGTGGATTTTGTAAACCCAACAGAAAAAATGGCAATCTGAAGAAGCTTAGTAGAACCCAGTGCTACTGTGGCAGTGCACTCTCAACAGGACTAATGTCAAACCAAAGACTCACAGAAGAATAAATCCAAGCAAAGGGGGAGGGATTTTGCAAACACTGTGCAATATTTAAAAAAAATGTGAATGGGCACAAAAAAACCTCTGGCAAAGAAAAAAACAACTTTGAAACTGACAAACACACACAAGAAACCTGACAAGCCCTTAGAAACCCACAGGAGACAGGGCAACAAAAGGAAAACAGAAAAAGAAAAAAGGAAACAAAACAGACCATGGAAGCCTGCAAATGCTAGCTTTGGATCTTTCTGGTCAATCCTGAATATTTACAAGACTTTTGGGGGCCATTTTTTCTGTATCCTGAAAAATTCCTGGATATATATGGGATGTCAAATATACCCCTCAAATACTGATAAGGTATTTTTGGGGGCATATTTTTGTTTCAGGTATATCTGAAGGTGCACTCTGAAGCCATGAATCTGATGATGCTTCCTCATTATCTTGTATAGTTATTTTAATATGATCCCTTAAGGAAAAACCCTTGGCTTCAGTTTCACTTTTCTCTTCTATTGTGGTTTGTGGTTGTGGCTGGTTATGGTCTAGCAGGGCCCAAACCAGACCCTGCCTCTGTTCCAATAAAGTTTTGAACTGTTTGGGTCCCATGAATGTGGAATTACAGCTCTAATGATAGGAAAAAATACCCCAATAAACAAAAACAAACTTACTGTTGATTTGCTCATCTAGTCCCCAAAGCGGCCTTCTGTACCGCCTGGAGAAGCTCTGATGTGATGCAGGTTATTTTCTTACTGACAGATTTTGAAATGAATAATGTTGTTTCTTGTGTCTTAATGAATATCATATCCAGAAGCCACCTCCATGCAGGGTGCCTAGTGAAGCCTTTGATGGATTAGAAGATGACATTCCTTGAGGATCATATCCAGTGCATTTTTTTTTGCTCCTAGACAGTTATTAATTCAAATTCTGGTGCATAATTATGCTTGTACAAGTTCTCTGACTTGTATTTTTGCTCCCTTCACTTCCAAGTTAATAAGACTTCTTTCCCTCTTGGTGGCTTCATTGCTCACCAGGTGCTACCAAAGTGAATTAATTCTGATCTCTTGATGCCATCTGAGCTTCACTTCATGTGTACCAATTAGTACAAAAGAGAACTCAGGGAAACTCTACAAAAGTAAAGGCAGTCTCTCACCCCAGTTCTTCCTTTTTGAACTGCAGGAGAAGACTAGGAAAACAGACGCTAAAAAGTGATGGTCTGGAATCACAGGGGTGTGTCTAGCCAACCATTCCTAAACTTTGCACAGTGGGGTTTTACCATTTTCCTTTCTTGCTGCATCCCATTGACCTTCTCCTGATTTTAAGGGGAGGGGCATCAGCAGAACCACTGGAATAGCACAGGAGGCAAAGTGGGAGGGAGTAATTGGTTGAAATTGGGAAAGAACTGAAATGTCTTAATTGTGAACTTATGTATCCATCCATCCAGTTTTGGGAAAGGATGGTTGGTTACATAAGTTCACAATCAAGAAATTTCAATTTTATATCAGTATAAATGGCATGACTTTTTCCAAAGAATCAATGGATTATAATATGCTAAAGAAACCAAGAAGACCCTGTTATAGTAGCATAAGCTTTCGAGAAACACAGCTCTCTTCCTCAGAAGAGAAATGACCCCCTCTTCTGACAAGGGCTCTCCAAAGGAACACCATGACAGCTTGGCAGACACCCCAACCATATCAGACAAGGAAGAGAAGTGTGTCCACACCCCTTACAGCCCCCCATCCCAAGGGCAGAAACATACATGTCCAGAGCATACTCAGCAACCAGGGTGTATTCTTCTACTCTGCAGGAAAATGAAAACACATTGAGCTGGCTGGGCCACCCCCAATTCTCCAAAGGTAGATTTTGAATGACAGAAAGGTAGACATGACAATAATTCTGAGATTGGCTTCCCAAAGTAACCCCATGACAGCTTAGCGGGCACCCTAGCCACAGCAGGCAAGGATGGGAAGCATGCCCATAACTTTCAAAGCCTGCCCCCAAGGGCTGACACACACAGGTCCAAAGCACACCCAGCCACCGTGCTGCATCTTCTACTCTGCAGAAAAGTGGTAACACATGTTGAGCTGACTAGGCCACCTTCAAGTCTCCAAAGGCAGGTTCTGAATGACAGAAAAGGTGACGTCCCCAGAGTTTTGACAGGGGCTCCCCAAAGAAGCTCCACAATAGCTTGGCAGGCATCCCTGGCAAGCACTGAAACCCAGCAATACTCTTAGGCTCCTGTAGGATGAAACACATAGATCCTCTGGCCACTGCCCAGACTTGGCTCAGGAGAATTGGTGAGGTAGTCCCTCACCATCATCTCTGCTGAATCTGTTGCATGCCTGGCATCCCCACTGCTGCTGACTTCCTGGTTCACCACTGACAAACAGCAGTGGGGCTTCTCCTTGGTTGGGCTCTATGGCAGAGGTGCTGGGCTATGGTGCCCCCTCCTCTCTAGCCTCTTCCTCCCTCTCTTCCCTGTTTGTTGTCCTGTGACCTCCATACTTCTTTGCAGAGCTCACACTTTAATTGCACAAACTCTGCATTCCAAAGAGCAATGCCTTTTATCCAGGGGTCACAAATACAGGCCAGCTTGTACTCACCTTCCTTGCAGAGAGGATGCAGTCTGGTGTGGATGGCCCTGACTAAGCCAAGGCCCTGACCCATGGAAGAACAAACATCCCTTTGGGGCCTGGCTCCAGTGCAGAGGCCATTGCCCAATCCATCCTTCAAATCAGGCTGTATGGGTGTAGAGTACATTGGTGGTGTTCTGGAAGGGCTTGAGGACATGTACCACTTGGAAGAAGGTCAACCAGTCCTTGGAGCTGATGCTGAACTTTTCTGTGTGCAGGATGACCTTAAAGAAGAAGAAGATTGCAGATTTATACCCCGCTCTTCTCTCTGAATCAGAGTCTCAGAGCTGCTTACAATCTCCTATATCTTCTTCCCCCACAACAGACACCCTGTGAGGTGGGTGAGGCTGAGAGAGCTCTCACAGCAGCTGCCCTTTCAAGGACCTGCATTAGCTATAGCTAACCCAAGGCCATTCCAGCAGGTGCAAGTGGAGGAGTGGGGAATCAAACCCAGTTCTCCCAGATAAGAGTCCACACACTTAACCACTACATCCTGCACTATGGCTCTTCTGCTCCACCAAATGTGCAGTCATGGCATAGGGGGAGTTCCAGAGGTTGGGTAATTCTAGGATGAGCCAGTCTTCAAGCTCTTGCCTCTTGTGCAGCAGATGGGCAGACTTGATGCTGCACAAGAAATGGGTGGCCAGGTGCTGACAGGTCTCAAGCAAGGTCCACATCTCAAGGATGGCAGTGTTCCAGGTGGCCTTGGCAATGCTTCCCAGGCCCAGAGCATCCTTCACCACTAGGTGAAGCATGTGTGCCAGGCAGACAATGCCCTTCACCACTGACAGCATATTGATGCTGGCATCCATGACCATGTAGCTATGGATAATGTTGCTGCCCCCCCTCCCTCAGGCTACTCTGTATCACAGCAGCAAAGTTTAGCACCTTGTGGTCTGCATCCTTCCCTTGCACATGGAGCAGAATCAGTTTGTAGCCCACTGGCAGGACTGTCCCTTCCTCGGGCTACAGCATGCCTCAACAGTAGTGCTGGCTACTCCAGAGGTCTGCCAAGAAGTGCATGGTTCTGCCTTGTGTTCTGGGATGCTAAGCCTGATCATTGCCATTGCAGAATGGTGCATGGGGGCAAGGGAACACAGTACCAGGGAGCCAAATGTTGTAGCAGCTATTGTAAGGCTATGTCCTCCATGCAGGAAGAGGGTTGGTCATCCAAAGCAATCATTTCACCAACAAGGTGAGTGACTGCTTCCTGGGCCCTCCACATAGCCCTTCTGGATGGCACTGTTGGCATCCCTGAAGCTCTTGAAGGGTGGCCTGCCTTGATGTTCCACCCACAGCACCCCAAGTGGAGGGAGCCTTTCTTGGAGGGGTGTACTGCTTCCCCTCTGCTTCTCCATGCTGAAAGGGATCAGGACGCTTCCTCCCGCTGGCTCCCACTCTTCCCTCTGGTGGCAACATACTAGGGTGCACCCTTTGTCAGTTCCTGTGGAGGGCAGCTGTTGAGGGTTTCCCCTCCTCTGGACATGGGCATGGCACACCTGGCACTCTACCACACAGGAGTCACTGGGGAGGATGCAGGAATGGTTCCAAAGTGTCGGCTGGAAATGGGGCCCCAGGATTGGAGAAGCCTGGAAGGTACAGCTGCTTTGTGGTGTTGGGCAGGAGTAGCAACAGGAAGTTGTGATGTGAAAGGGAAGGATGCTTCCACCAAATCACTTTGTTCAAAGTCATCCTCTCCAAAGAGTGTTAACAACTGCTGTTGTCTGAGCAATGCTAACAACTCTGTTGCCTCCTTGGAGAACCCCATGAACAGATCAGGGAAAGGAGGCTCTGAGACCCCTGGTGATTTTCTGCTATGGCCAAGCTCCAGTGGACCTGCATGATGCATTAGGGGCCTTTTCACACTTACCGGTGGAAACTGGAAGGGAGTTGGTATTGTGCCGCCTTGCAGTAATCCGAGACAGGGATGGGAGTTTTCAGACACATGTTTTTTTTCCCGGTAGGGTTCCGTGATTGAAGCAAGCCATTTCACACTGTTCCGCTTTTATCTCGCTTCCACCGGCACCAGCCGTTTTCGCCTGCTGGCGCGCGATCTCCGGCTTATTTTTTTTTTTGGAACGTTGGGCAAAGATTGCTATAGTGCTATAGTGACGTATCACAACAGCACCACCATAGAGATCACTAGGCTCCATTGAGATAAGTTACCAAGTTTCAGCGGCGGCGATCTCTGGCATCTTAATGGAACCCAGGCATCCCTATATATTAATTTATATATATCTATATTTACAAATTTTAGCACAGTAACTAGGAATGGTGGGAGGGAGTATTTATTTATTTATTAACTGTGCTGGAATCGATTGAATTTATAATTTCTTATTAATTGATCAGAAGGGGAGATTGGGTTGGGCTATTAAATTAATTAAATTAAGATGTAATTAGTGAGTTAGCAGCCAAGAATAGGAGGAGTTGGTAGGGGGGGGGGACAAGTTAAACAACAGGTAGGGATAGATTAGGAGATCAATCGTAAGAGGACATACTGTGAGCTATCCGGACAAGTGCGGATGTCTGCCCAAGGGATTCCAGTGCTCCTGGGGAGGGGAAGATATGACGGTGGGAATAGACAGATACACAAGAGAAGGAGACAGAGACAAAACGGTGCTCGGCCACCTTCTAGTCTACTTCCCATCCCAACGGTGGTAGGTAGTGGGACCAAGAGGAAATGCCCGTCTCCGTCACTGGTGTTATGCAACGCCAGGTCTATTAACAACAAGACCTCGACCCTCAAGGAGTTTCTACTCCAACAGGATGTGGACCTGGCTTGCGTGACCGAGACCTGGGTGCGGGACGGAGAGACAGTAGCTCTCTCCCAGATGACCCCCCCAGGCTACTCGGTCTTTCACCAGTCACGGAATAACGGGCGGGGGGGAGGGGTAGCGTTGTTCATACGGGAGGATTACACCTTTCGGGCTCTCCCGGCTCCAAGGATCGATGGCATTGAATGTGCCGGCCTGACGTGGGATGTTGGAGAGGGGTTGGCGATCTGGCTGGTGTACCGTACGCCCAACGCACCAGCCAGCGCCTTACCATCACTATTGGAGGCAGTGGCGGGCTGGGCATTGGAGTTCCCGGGGCTTATGGTCCTGGGTGACTTCAATGTCCATGCCGATGACACGGCCTCCACTCAGGCGATGGACCTAGTGTCTTCCATGGCGACACTGGGGCTCTCTCAATTTGTCACAACTCCCACGCATCAGGCCGGGCACACATTAGACCTGATCTTTGCATCCGGGATTTTGGTGAACGATATCGCGGCTGAAGCGGTTCCATGGTCGGACCACCTAGCCCTTAAGGCCCGTATGGAGACGTTGCCCCAACCCTGTATGGGCGGAGAGCCTATTTTGGCTCGCCCCCGGGGCTTGATGGACCCGGAACGGTTCCAAACAGCCCTGAGGGATCCCTGGCCCACTGGCAATTCTCTCGATGACCTGGTGGAAGTCTGGCAGGGCCAGCTATCCAGGGCTATCGATGAAATTGCACCTCGGCGCCCTCTGCGCCCTCGCAAGAGGCTGGCACCATGGTATACCTTGGAGTTACGCCAGCTGAAACAAGGGCTCAGACGACTAGAGAGACGGTGGAGGCATACTCGGGACGAAGCGACGAGAACATCCTATAGAACGCTTATGAGGTCTTATGAGATGGCAGTCAAGGCTGCAAAGAAAGAATACTTCGCAGCCAAGATTGCATCTGCAAAATCGCGCCCAGCACAATTGTTTAGAGTAATTGGAGATCTTATAACATTGCCACAAGGCAAACCAAATATTAGGGAATTAGAAATAGGCTGTGAGGCATTTGCGAAATATTTTGCAGATAAAATCTCATCGCTCCGCCAAGACCTGCCTATCACATTAGACACAGTAAGTGAAACTGAGGCTCCGCGCCTGTCTTCAGATTTAGTACTGGACCACTTCGACCCACTCAGCCTGGAGGAAGTCGATGGAATTCTCTCTGCTGCTCGCCCAACAACATGTGATTTGGACCCTTGCCCCTCTTGGCTGATTAAATCCTGCCAGAGGGAGCTTAGATGTCCTCTACGGGACATCATAAATAGATCCCTCTTAGAGGGGCATTTTCCAGCGCCTCTGAAAGAGGCCTTGGTCCGGCCCCTCTTGAAAAAACCTACAGCAGACCCGGCCGAATTGGCAAACTACCGACCGGTGTCCAATTTACCATTTTTAGGTAAAATTATCGAGAGGGCAGTGGCGTTACAGCTACAGAGATTTCTAGATGACGCTTCTGTCTTAGACCCGTGCCAGTCTGGCTTCCGACCGGGCCACGGGACGGAGACGGTCCTGGTCGCCTTGGTGGACGACCTCCAGCGGCAACTGGATCGAGGCGGTGCGGCAATACTGATGTTACTAGATCTGTCGGCTGCGTTTGATACAGTCGACCATCGGTTGCTGATCCACCGCCTCGCCGACATAGGGGTTGAGGGGCTAGCCTTACAATGGCTTTCCTCCTTCCTCATGGGTCGGGGACAGAGGGTGGCGATTGGGGGTGAGCGATCCCAGAGGCGCACACTAGACTGTGGGGTGCCCCAGGGAGCAGTTCTCTCCCCGATGTTATTCAACATCTATATGCGCCCCCTCGCCCAGATTGCCCGGAGATTTGGGCTGGGTTGCCATCAATACGCAGATGACACCCAGCTCTATCTACTAATGGACGGCCGGCCCGCCTCCGCCCCGGGGAACCTGGATCGGGCTTTGCGGGCTGTTGCAACGTGGCTTAGACTGAGTGGGCTGAAGTTAAATCCAGCGAAGACAGAGGTTCTCCATGTGGGTCGTGGCACTCTGGGGAAGGAAATATCTCTCCCGGCCTTTGACGAGGCGCCGCTGAAGACGGCGCAGCGGGTAAAGAGCCTGGGCGTCTTACTGGAGCCTTCATTATCAATGGAGGCCCAGATAACAGCCACTGCCAAATCAGCCTTCTTCCACCTGAGGCGGGCGAGGCAGCTGGCCCCTTTCCTAGAGCGTCAGGACCTAGCAATGGTGATCCACGCGACGGTCACCTCAAGATTGGACTACTGTAACGCTCTCTACATGGGGCTGCCTCTGTACCGGACCCGGGAGCTGCAACTAGTGCAGAACGCGGCGGCCAGGCTGCTACTTGGTCTCCCAAGATGGGAGCATATACGGCCAGGGCTGCGCGGACTGCACTGGCTGCCAATCGTATACCGGATCCAGTACAAAGTGCTGGTCATAACCTTTAAAGCCCTATATGGCCAAGGACCGACCTACCTGAGGGACCGTCTCTCCCCATATGAGCCCCAGAGAGCACTGAGGTCAGTGGGGAAAAGCAGACTGAATATCCCTGGGCCAAAAGAAGTTAAACTTCAAAGCACCCGCACCCGGGCCTTTTCTGTTGCGGCCCCACAACTCTGGAACCAACTCCCAGAGGAGGTGCGGGCCCTGCGGAACTTAGACCAGTTCCGCAGGGCCTGCAAGACCGCCCTCTTCAAACAGGCGTTCACCAATAACTGAATTAATGTTTACCGCCAGATTAGTAACGTTTACCGCCAATGTTGACTTAGGAATGTTTTAATTAATTATTGATTATTGACTGATTTTAATGTGAATTTTAATGTGAATTTAATGTTTTTATTACTATTGTTTACCTGAAATGCTGTTAGCCGCCCTGAGCCTGCTTCGGCGGGGAGGGCGGGATATAAATAAAATTTTACATTACATTACATGGTGATGCTGTTTTGATACGTCGCTATAGCACTGTATCTTAGCCCGACATTCCCCCCCCCCAAAAAAAGACGGCGATCATGCGCCGGCGGGCGAAAAATGGCGCGAAAACTGCTCCCGGATTAGATACTGGACATTTCACACAGTGCCCCATACCAATTTCAACCCGGAAGGAGGGGTTGAAAACTGGAAGAAGCTGCTCTTTGTTAGTAATGACTCAGGCATGCCTCACTATCGGGACAGCCGCGGGACTGTGTGAAAAGGTGACAGTATTCCAGTAGCAGCCGGTTTCTGAGTTGGGTCTGTCTGAAATGCCAGCAGAAACCCGTTACTGTTCAGTAACTGACCAGCTTCCATACCAGAATACATAGGTTGTGTGAAGAAGTTCTAGGTGTCCAGTGATGGTTGTCTGTGGTATGGGGGTGGTGGTGATGGAGGATTTCTTCCCCCCTCAATGAGCACACTTTGCACCTGCTTTTGCCCTCATGGCATAGATTTGTTCACAATTAGGAGTGTATAAACGTGGGTCCTCAGCTGAAGTACTCAGTAGCTAAGACCCTCCACCTGGCATGAGCAGAGAAATTTATTTTATTTTATTTACCTTTGATTTATATCCTGCCCATTTCAAAAGCAGATTCAGGGCAGCTCAGAGTCCTGAATCCACCTAACACCCAAACTCCAGTAGGGGAGAAGAGTTCAAAATCAGGAAAAATGTGCTCTGCTTTCAACAAGTTCCCTGCCTCTTTAACTGCCATCAGCCAACAGAGGAGAGTGTGTGGAGCCAAGCGGAGGATATAGATATTTAATTTAATTTAATTTATTTATTTACATTATATTTATACCCCGCCTATTCTGTGCAGACTCAAGGTGGCTAACAACATAAAATACACAATATAGCAATAAGTGATATTAAAACAGTAAAACAGTAAAGCAATTAGATAAATTGCAATGGTGTTACTTCAGGCATATAATATTTCCTTTCTCAACGCGTACAGACCTTAGGCCCATACCTCCTGACTATCTGGGCAAGGGGGGCGCATATAGATATTAAACAACATTGGAGAAAGAACTGCCCCATGGGACACCCCACAAATAAGTGGGTGTCTCTGGGACAACATTTCCCCAATCGCTACCCTTTGTCCCCAACCTTGGAGGAAAGAGGAAAGCCACTGTAAGGCAGACCCCTGTATCCCCAAGTCGGCATCCATTCATGAACCATGAACAACCACAAACAACATCAAAGTTCGTGGAATGTTTGTGTCAGCTGCCCTTCCATGGACATCACTTACTGAACCATAAACTGGCCAAAAATTGCGATGAACTTTAGTTCATGACCTGGTTCATGCCCATACCTTGTTTCAATAAAGCTTTCCATTTGTTAAAAGGACCCTTGCCCTGAGCTCTCCTTTTGTCTATTGTTGACGCAGGACCAGAGGTCCAGCCTGTCTGAAGGTCTGATAGACCCTTGGAGAGAGGGTAAACAGGCCACAGGTGCAATTTTGTACCTGACATTTTTTACAAAATGAATCCCATGACCAATAATCATTCTGTTCCTTTTTTGTCTCAAAATATTTGCTTAGTTCAAAAGGTCCTACCTAGCAATAGTAAACTGCTCATAGTTCATTGCCAAGATACTTACCATGTCCTGACTGATTGATGAAATGTATGAAATACCCACCAGAGACCAAATATCATAGAATTTTTACATCAGTGGATGACACAAATGCTTGTTAAGGGAACTGTTCTTGCATTGAGCTGTGAATCATTAATGTGATATCAAGTGACATCTGTGGATATGCAGATATGTTATTAGATCTGCATATTGCAGGAGGAAAGGAATTTCCATGTTAGGAAGAATGCTATTTTATTTGTAGTGTAGGTATAGAGGGTACCACCATGACACAGAGAAATATAGTGTTCTGGGGCTCCCTTCTCCTGCAGCCAGGTTTAAACTGAACTGCAGGAGAAGTGAGCCCAGCCAGCATTGGCTGTGCCTCTGGGGAGTAGATTGTTCTCTGCCAGCTCAGCTTCTCACTAGCTTTTCACTGTTTTTCTTCTCTGATCTATTTTGTGGCAATCCTTTAGCCTCATCCCAAGGTGACACATCCGTGGTTCTGAGCTCCAGAATTTGACTAGTGCTCCCTGCCATACATCCAAAGATGAGGCCTATAGCCCTATGGCCCAGGAAGGTGAGGCAGTCCCAGTTCTTCCTAACCCCCATAGCCTTGAAAGCATATCCTAAGGAAGTTGCTTTCACCCTTTCCCAACAAATGAAGTATCTTTGTAGTCATATTATTTGAACTGCCATTACATTCTGGTAGAAGATGTGCATTGGGCATGATCTTTCATTTAACAGTTTTACAACATTGTGCGAGGACCTATGCTAATATTATCTTTATATATTCAAACTGTATATTGAAGTAGGCAGTTTTTATTGCAAAATATTCCATATTATCCCAAGGGGGTTAGTCTATGGAGTGCTAATAATCTTTTTGGATAAAGATACCTTCTTGATTTACAAGTACTGCAGCTTACCTTCACATAATTGTGAATGTGTACCATTTATTGGTGGTGGGGGAGAAGGTTCACTTTAGAGATTATTTTACATGTAACACTCAATAGTATTCTCATGCATATTTCACATCTCCAGGCTTTCTCCTTGGCAGTTGTCCAGAACAGAAGAGAGAATCCTATCCATCTGAATGGCAATGTTGTTGAATGGCCCTCCAATGTATATTTTTATGTGATAGTCCACATTGTTAGTGCAAGATAAACAAAGAGAATACAACATGGCTGACTAACCAGTATTAATTAGTGACAGCTGCTGTGGCGCACCCTATGCTAAACTGAAGACACTGTTGCTTAGAGAAGAGAGGCCTGTAATGCAGAGTTGGATGTTTTTAAACAACACATTTAAAAAAAAAATCAAGCATGTACGTTTCTGCCAATGTCACTCTTCTCCATTCAGCGGCATTGATCTATGAGTTCCTATGGGGAGGGGGACTTCATGTCTACTTGAGATAATATTGTGTCTTTTATATGTTGGGGCATTTGGAAGAGGAGAGCCAGCAGCATCTGGCTTCTTAACAAAAGGCTTTATAAAACTGCAGTGGAAGAAAAAAATCCAGCATGATTCTCTTGTAGAACTGAGAGAGCTCTCAGCATCACAGTATGAACAGAGCTAGCAATTGTTGAGGTAGACTGATTCTGTAGTAACATTTGTGTTTTGTAGTAACTTCAGAACTTGGCCTAACTTAAACTTAAGTTGACAAATGAAGAAATCCAACAGGAAGAAAATGGACTCATTTGAAATATGGTGGAAGAGAGTTTTATGGATACTGCAAAAAAAAAAAAAAAGTGGGTTCTAGAACAATTAAAGTCAGAATTTTGCCTAGAAGCTAAAATGACTAAATTGAGGCTGTCAAACATTGGTCACACCATGAGAAGGCAAGATTCACTGAGGTGTGTGTGTGTGTGTGGGGGGGGAGAGCTGAAAAGCTGAGGGCAGCAGGAAAGGAGGAAGGCCCAACATGAGATGGATTGACACAAGAAAGGAAGCCATGGCCTTCAGTTTGCAAGACCTGAGCAAGGTTGTTAATGATATGATTTTTTTTTGTCGGGTCATCATAAGTCAGAAGCTGCTTGACAGTACATAATACACACACAACTTAAATGCAAAGTTTTCTCAAGCTAAACTCTAAATTGGGAAGAACAGATTTGCATTACTTTCTTGCTTTTGAATTTTTCCTTGTGCCATATACCACTCCTCCCTAATTCTGGGTTACCTAGGAGAAATCCTAAAATTTAATTCCAGAATTGCCACAGCATTTAGTTCTACTTGGAGCAGCATTGGCTTGCTCCAAGGCTTTAAGAACCTGAAACTAGAGGGCAACACAAGCTCAGCCTAGATCTTAAACAGCTGGCAAGCATCATCTTAAAATCCCCCTCCGTGTGACTGGAAATGCTACTTCTGTTTGTGGACCTGGATACACTGTGCAGGGACGTTGCTGTGTACAATTCTGGTCACCACACATCAAAAAAGATATTATCGCATTGGAAACAGTGCAGAAAAGGACAACTACAATGATTAAAGGGTTGGAACCCTTTCCCTATGAAGAAAGGTTAAAGCCCTTGGGGCTCTTTAGCTTGGAGAAACTATGACTGAGGGGTAACAGATGTTTACAAGATTATGCATAGAGAAGTTAGAGAAAGAAGTACTTTTCTCCCTTTCTCACAATACAAGAACTTGCGGACATTCAACGAAATTGTTGAGCAGTCGGGTTAGAACAGTTAAAAGGAAGTACTTCTTCACCCAAAGAGTGATTAACACATGGAATTCACTGCCAGAGGAGGTGATGGCAGTTGCAAGCATAGATGGCTTCAAGGGAAATTGGATAAACATATGGAGCAGAGGTCCATCAGTTGCTATTAGTCACAGGTTATAGATGGAACTCTCTCTCTGGGGCAGTGATGCTCTGTATTCTTGGTGCTTGTGTGGGGGCAACAGTGGGAGAGTTTCTAGTTCCTGATCCCCCTAGTGGACCTCCTGATGGCACCTGGGTTTTTTGGCCACAGTGTGACACAGAATGTTTGACTGGATGGACCATTGGCTTGATCCAACATGGCCTCTCTTATGTTCTATTAGTTCTTTTACAATTGTTTCTTCTCTAGGATACTAATGTACACTGATGAAGCAAATAAGAAGTCTTACTAGAGTTATACCATGACTGGTGATTTGCCACTGTTTTAGTGCATAAGGAGGAAGAGAAAAGATTACTCAAAGGAACTGAAATCTGAGACAATTGCATGCATGCACAGTGCCCTGTCCAAAATTTGGCAGTGCAAAAGGGAATAAGGGAGGATTTTTAATGCATTGGCTTCTCTTCAGAATTAAGGACAGCTAATTTCAAAATGTAGTGAGAAAATTGTATTGGATTGTTTTGGAATTATCCAACATATATTGATGCAGTCTGAGCCCAAGGAACGGAGGGAAGAGGGAAAAAAATCACCTCATATTCTGCTTTTGAAATGGCACATGAAATGCTTTTGAAAGTTCAAAATAAACAAAATGTTTTCTTTAACTTGGAGGTGAGAAGGTCAGGTGGAATCAGGTGTAGGATGTATGAGGGGAACAGATAATAAAACTGAGGTAACTTTGTAGTCACACAAACACCAGATAATTTGTCAACAAGTATTTCTGCTATTCAAGAAGATCTTTAAAAATTTGAGGAGAGAGGGTTTTTTCCCATTTTTTGCCTAAACACTCAAGCATACGTTTCTGTGTTTCACTAACACATAAAGTGCAGAAGATAAAAACAGACAACCAAGTTCCCTAAATCCTTTTTTTAGACACAGGCCATGTCAGTGTGTGTGGAAGTTCTGCAGTTATGAGTGCCCTGATAAATGCAGCCACCAGTAAAAGTTCTATGAAGACAAAAACTTCAGCAAGCCAGTTGAAACAGTTATATTTGGTGTAAGGCAAAGAGAGTAGTAATAGTCAGTCCAGATAGTCAATACACAGTAAGTTCAGTCCATCCAAGTTAGCAGTACACAGTCACAGTCCAAGAGAGTAGTCTACACATACCAAGTCATCATCATCATCAATCAGTCCGACAGAGTAACAGCCTCTGATCAAAATAGCTCTCCACTCCTCTGCACGTCCTCCGTATTCATCAACCCACAGAGAATGAGAGTTAGGCTCTCTGTTGATATAGTGCAGCTAGCCAATCATGTTACCCAATTCTTAACTAGCTGCACATGCTTCTCACATGCATTTCATTAGCAGGTATAGTAGGAGTTACATAACAGTGCATCAGCACTTTCCCCCTTAAAGTGCCCAATGCTGTCAGGCCAGGGATCACTCCTCTTTTCTAGAAGTGATTTCCTTTCTTAACTAGGTGGTGATTACTTATCTTAACTAGAAGCTATTTCTCTTTTTTGGCTTGAATAAAGATCTTCCTTGATCCACTCACTCTTCTGGCTTCCTTCCCAGTCTACAGTCAGTGCTTAACTCCCTTTTCTTCAGCTCTCAAATGTAATTCCGTAACTGACTCTCTCAAACAAAATTCTGTTCAAACAGCCTGTCATGCAAAGGTTCTCAGACTCTGTTAGGCATTAACCCTTGACAGTCCATCACCCTTAATCTATAGGTTACTTCAAGAGGGGACTGGATAAACATATGGAGCAGAGGTCCATCAGTGGCTATTAGCCACAGTGTATTGTTGGAACTCTCTGTCTGGGGCAGCGATGCTCTATATTCTTGGTGCTGGGGGGGCACAGTGGGAGGGCTTCTAGTGTCCTGACCCCACTGATGGACCTCCTGATAGCACCTGTTCTTTTTGGCTACTGTGTGACACAGTGTTGGACTGGATGGGCCATTGGCCTGATCCAACAAGGCTTCTCTTATGTTCTTATGTTTGTCCCACTATATGTACATACCAAATGAGTGGGTGGAGCTCCTTATGCTAGCCCATGAGTCCTTTTAAAATTCCAAATAAGAACCTTATTACAAATGGATTGCCACCCAAGGGATCAAATGCTGCTCCTAGAAACAAAAAGTTGATTTGGAATGGTATAGTAGACAGATTTCATTAATAATAAGGTCCTTATTTAAAATTGCAGGGATTTCGTAATATCTCAGAAACTAAGGAGGGTACTTAGATGTGAGACCCCAAAGGAACACTTTGCCAAGGAAAGCAATGGCAAACCATCTCTGCTTAATCACTTGCCTTGAAAGCCCTATGAGATCAGTGTAAGTTGGCTGCAACCTGATGGCACTTTACACACACACACACACACACATCTATATAAAAAGCCAATTCCAACATGGAACATTTTTTCTTTTCATTCATATGGCTGTTTCCAGTCCAGACAAAGAGGGACGGAATTCTACAGCTGCATTCCTGTTTTCATCTTTTAAAGGCTAACTGCACAAGTTCTTTACTGGAGGTGCCATTTTTTGTTGTTGTTGATATGATATGTTGACATCTGGTTGAAGGACTGAAAGGCATGAAATGGAAGCAGAAAGCTATCTCTTTTATTGTAAAGCTACCATGGGGGAAGGGAGAATAAGTGGCATACTGCTTTTTCCCAAAACCACACAGCAAGTGCTTTTAAGCAATTCCATCAATGATTACACAGCACACTCGTAGGGCCCATTATTCACTGACCTGGAGCACTCATGAGGAAATCTTTGAACATTATTCCTTTCACTTACTGGGAATAAATAGAAGGAATTACCAACACAGTTGTTTGAATGCTGCTTTAAAAAGAGAAATCATATTGGATAATGTTTTAATAGATGATATTGCTTGATATTATTAAATTAAGACTTCATAACATACCAATGAATAAAGCTTGTATTCTTCAAGTTTAAATATGTTTTATCCAACTGTTCTGCCAGTGGATATGGATTTTTTCCTGCCTTTCATTTCCTGTATCTGCTTCTTGGGATCTTCCACAAGAGGCATTACAGACAAGAAGCCACATATCAAGACAGCCACTCTACCCCCTTTCAACTGTGGAACAGATGCAGTCCCTGTGAGACATCTGACCCATGGAGAAAGGTTAGGGAACAGAGAATTTAGAAAATAAAATGTGAGAGCAGCCTAGTGATGATCTGCATGGAGAAAAAGATCTTTCAAATTCATCTCATATACAGTGAGCTTATTTCAGTTAAAATAGGAATGGCTTTTAGGTTGTTATAGAGGATGTGAGAGACATGGGAAATATTAGTAAATAGGTGAACACAAACACACATGAGGCTGCCTTATACTGAATCAGACCATTGGTCCATCTATATCACTATTGTCTATTTGGACTGGCAGCAGCTTGCTGAGATCTCATGTAAGAACATAAGAAGAGCCCTGCTGAATCTGATCAATGTTTCATCTAGCCCAGCATTCTATTGCATGGTCAACCAGTTCCTCGGGAGGGCCAACAATGGGGCATAGAGGCCACAACTGATGTTGCCTCCTGGCTCTGGGATTCAGAAGTTTAGTGCCTCTAAATGTGGAGGTTCTCCTCAGTCACCATGGCTAGTAACAATTGATAGACTTATCCTCCATGAATCTATCTAATCCCCTTTAAAGCTGTTTATTCCTGTGACCATCACTACATCCTCTGGCCATGAATTCTATGTGTTAATCACTCTCTATGTAAAGTATTTTCTTTTGTCTGTCCTGAAGCTAGGGCCCATAAGCTTTTTATTTATTTATTTGATTTTTAGTCCGCCCTTCCCCATAATGGACTCAGGGTGGACCATAAAACAATAAAACAGCAAAATCCAATAATAAAATCATAAAACAGTCAATGAACAATCATATGATGCAACATGAATGGTACAGCATGTATTATAGGTTACAGTACAGGTATCCTAGGTGTCATAGATGTCAGAGCTGTAGGCCCAATATCTAGCAGTCTGTGTAAGGAAGTCTGCTAGATGATGCCAGCAGTAAGGTAAGGATGCCTGCCTGCCTCAGCCCAAAGCCTGGTGGAACAGCTCTGTTTTGGAGGCCCCACAGAATGGCAACAAATCCGGTAGGGCCCGAACCTCCATAGAGAGCTGATTCCACCAGGTCAGGGCCAGGGCTGAAAAGGCCCTTGTCCTGGTTGAGGCAAGCCAAATGTTCTTTGGGCCAGGGATGGTCAGAAGATTTTGATTTGCTAATCATTTGCTAATCTCTGGGGCTCATATGGGGAGAGGAGGTCACGCAGGTATAAAAAAACTTATATTATATAGGTATGTTGGTCCCAGGCCATGCAAGGCTTTAAATGTCAATACTAATATCTTGAAACGAATCCGGACTCAATCAGTAGCCAGTGCAAATTGTACAGGCAGTTCAGTCAACAATTGTGCTGCCACATTCTGCACCAACTGAAGTTTCCGGATCAGCCCCAGGGGTAAGCCTGTGTAGAGCGAGTTACAGTAGTCCAGCCTGGAAGTGACTGTTGCATGGATCACTGTAGCTTCATTTGATGTCATCGAGTTCTAGTATTTTTGGGAGAGGGAGAAAAATGTTCTTTGTCAACTTTCCATCCTTGAATAATTTTACAAACTTCTATCATGTCTCCCTTTAAGCTTCTCTTTTCTAAACTGTAAAGTCCCAGGCTCTTCCTTCAGCCTTTCCCTAATCATCTTGGCTGCCCTCTTCTCTACTTTTTCCATCTCTATGATGTTGTTTTGAAAGATACAGTGACCAGAACTGTACACAGTATTCCAAATGAGGCAGCACCATAATATCAGCCTATTTATGTGCCTAATAACACCTAACATAGCGATAGAGGTCTACATGATCCTCTTAAATGGAAATATCATGTATTGAACTTGAGACCCTCTGCATGTCAAGCAGATGCTCTAACTGGGGTTACCGCGTCCTTCCTGACAAGTGGTGGGGGATCGGGGTGGGGGGAACTTACTGGAAACAGGAGGGAGGCTCAGTCAACATTGCAGTGATATGTCTATGTCACTTCTGACATGTCCAGGAAGTGATATCATCATGCAGTGACATCAAGGTGATGCTTTGGTATTTGTGCAAAAACTCTATGGTAAATTTGGGTTCTTTCATAGAGTTTTTACCAAATACCAGAGCATCACCCTGATGTCACTGACAGGATGCTGTCACTTCTGAGTCATGTTGGAAGTGATGTAGATATGCCACTGAAACATCGACTGGGCCTCCTCTTCTTCCTTGTAAGTCCCCTCACCAGCCAGCTGACCAGTGGCAGGGCAATGGAGCCTGGTTGCAGGGGACCCCAGCCTTCACCAATGGGAGTTTCTGGCTAACCTAGCACTACCACTAAGCCCCAGCCGCCCCCCCCCCCCAAGAATTCTGTGAAACACAGGAGAGTGTATTTTAGCCTAGTTTCAAAACAGACTTTTATAACACTGACAAAATGGTGAATGGCAGTTAAATAAAGCAATTATAAAACAAAGCAGCTCACCCTTTTAGACTCCTCTGGTCATCAGGGCAGAGTCAGTGTCAGCATGACTTGGCTTCTACAGATGTCCATAACCAGGCAAATGGCCCACTGCCAGTCAGAGATGCTTGTCTCATTCGGTTCCACTCAGTAGGAGACAGTTCCCAAAGCCACTGAAATGTTGCCATAGGTGCAACATCCACCCATGGTTTTGGTGCTTTCCTCTGGGATCCAAAGTTGCTAACAAAAATAGTTTAAATACACTCCACCCTGCATGCAAACAACTAAATTCTGAGCTGGTCCTGGATGCATTCAGGGCTACATCCAGGCATATGCACCTTTAACGGGAATGGAAAACAGGAACCTAGCTTGGATCTTACACAGCTGTCAGTGATGTTCCCTAAAGGACAAGACCTCGTTAAATCAATGCATTTCAAGAATCTGCTTGCACATTTAGAACTGACTTAATTGTTTACTGGAACAAGTTAAAATCTTTTGAGAATGTACAATAAAGAATATTGGCTATTGCATGATGCAGGCTTTGTTTCTTTCAGTTTTGTTTTTTATTAAAAATTCAGTGAGAATGAGCAGGTGAGCGGATGAGTCAGTCAGTGAGCCCCTTGTGTCCCAAAATTCAGGCAAGATTAATAAAACATATACACTGCAATCCTAAACAGAGTTCCAGCCTTCTAAGGCTATTGACTGCAAAGGACATAGAAAGATGTAACTTTGTTTAGGATGGCACTGCAAGTAACCATCAAGTGCACTACCATACAAATGTCTAATGTACTGGAATAACACATATAAAGCTCTAGTTCAAGCATACGCAGAGAAGAATGTAACATCGAATAATGTCTTGCAGGTGTGAAAGAGAGATTCCCAGAACACCACAGGCAGTGCTTTCGTGTTATGCCCCATCACCTGAAGCGCAACAGTTTTCAAGGAGGAATTTTGCATTTATTCATGAGGCTTATTAGAATATTAGAATTGTGCATGAAAGTTTAATTTCTTTTTATTATTATTAATGCCAAAAGTGCTGCTTTTGTACTGGTTTGCTTTGTGCGATTTTGTTTTGTTATTATTTAAAAAATTACTGTTTCATTTTGGTAATTCTGTTTTGTTCTTATTTTCCCCTGGAAAGAGTGGACACCCCCTTTTCCCAGGCGATGCAGAGAATCTTTTTGTGTAAGGGATGAAGTCCCACAGTAAGCTCTTCTAGATCATAGTCCCAGAGTGGAGGGAACAGCACCAGCAGCAATAACAACAATAATTTTCTTTGCTGCCCATAGCCGAAGCTCTCTGGCCAGTTAACAACATATGCCATAGGAATATAAAGTACTAAGCAAACATTTCCCTATCAAGCGAGATGAAATCAGTGTGGTCTTGTAAGATGTGGGGACTGAATATAAGTCAAAGGCTTAGAGGACAGGAAAGCATGTTGAACACGCATACAGAGTACAATAGACCTGAATGAAACACAATGGTTGCTCCTTAATTTTTGGTCCTGGGGTTCGGGCTGCCTCCACAACAGGGAAGATTCCTCATTTTGCTTTCATTGCCTATGCACATTCAAAGGCATTCACAGCAGCAGTGGAGCTTCTGCACAGGTGTTTTCCCCCTTCTTGCTTTTCCTTGTGCCCACCATTTCCTCTTACATACCTCAATGATTGGACACTGTTATATTGTTAGGACACTATAGCCATATAACTGCTACCAATAAATCTACAAACAATAAAGGTGTCAAAAGCCTCTCTGAGAGTTTACATTGGGGAGATGGTGGGTGGGAAGGGTGATGGTGCTGGATAGGGTGCCAGATATAAGTGAGGAGGTGGAAATCTGCATCTTCCCAACTATTTGGTGGGCAAATTGCTTTGGGTACAACCTTTTAAAACAGCATACAAAAGTAGGTTTGAGAAAGGTTGTAGCAGAGTCAAGAAAATACCCAGAAGGAGAACATTGCCCAAACATTTTGCAGGGCATCCCCAAACAGTTTGAAGTGGAAAAACTTCTTTGTTTGAAGTGAAAAAACAAATCAGCCAGTATCATAATACCCCTGTATAAATCGATGATGCGGTCTCATTTGGAATGCCATGTACAATTCTGGTCACTGCACCTCAAAAAGGATATTATAGCACTGGAAAAAGTGCAGAAAGGGCGACTAGAGTGATTAAAGGGTTGGAACACTTTCCCTATGAAGAAAGGTTAAAATGCTTGGGGCTCTTTAGCTTGGAGAAATGTTGACTGTGAGGCGACATGATAGAGGTTTACAAGATTATGCATGGGATAGAAAAAGTAGAGAAAGAAGTACTTTCCCCCCTTTGTCACAATACAAGAACTTGTGGGCATTCGATGAAATTGCTGAGCAGTCGGGATAAAATGGATAAAAGGAAGTACTTCTTCACCCAAAGGGTGATTAACATGTGGAATTCACTGCCACAGGAGGTAGTGGCGGCCTCAAGCATAGCCAAGAGGGGGTTAGATAAAAATATGGAGCAGAGGTCCATTAATGGCTATTAGTCACAGTTTGTATATATATGTATATATATAATTTTTTTGGCCACTGTGTGACACAGAGTGTTGGACTGGATTATTGGCCTGATCCAACATGGCTTCTGTTATGTTCTTATGCTCATGCTGCATTCACTTCCTTTTAAACCAGCATAATATTGTACCAACAGCATTTTTATTCATTCAGTTCATACAGATAACAGAGGTTGTGACTGGTAATCAAACAATTGCGCACATTCCATGAAAATCGCATAATCTTTGGTGAATCTAGATAAACAGATTACCATGTGGGGCTTGGAGAAGGTTTTTTTTTTTGGGGGGGGGGCTTTTAAAATTTGTTCTAAATTTTCAGTCCCTACTTGCATCTGGACAATGGACGTGCTGCAGGTGGGCCACAAGCTGCAGCTGGGTTCCTTTGCAGGGGGCAGAGTTGTGTTGGCTGGCTTCACCCCCACCCTCTCAGTCTTGCCTCATGCTCAGCCTACCCTCCTACCCTATCTGTAGTGCAGGCTTTTGCTGGTTGCCCAATTCCCGGGTAGGGAATTTTTTGCCCTTTCCTGATTGGCTTATTGGAGGGGTGTTTTTCTCTACCCTGCAATGTGGGTCAGTGGATTATGGAAATAGCTGGAGTGATATTGTTGAATAGGTTGGTCACTTTATGTTGGGTTGTATTCTGGTTGTTACAGAATTTTTGCGACTTGGTGAGCGCCATGCAGCAACCACATTTGGGCTGAGAGGTCTTGCAGTATCACCCCCGAGGCTGTGCAGCATTGGGAGGGTGGGGGGTGGGAGGAGAAATGCAGACTGTCTTTTGCGATGACCATGATAGATCTCCACTTAAGCTGTGAGGTTGTTTTTTTTTGGGGGGGGGGGGGGTCTCTAGGGCTTATCCCAAGTGCTGTGCCAGCCTGGCGAGAGCCACTTAGAGTTGGCTCCACTCAGGGGCAGGGGGGCTCACCCACTGCTTGGCAAGGGAGGGGTCTAGGAATGACCCTTGGCCTTGACTGTGCTGCCAGTTACTGTTTGCCCTTGCTGTTTGAATTGTTAATTTAATTAAAGTGGTCCTTGGTTTTCGCAATTTATGGTTGTCAAGTCTCTTTATTCCCACTGGGGGGGGGCAATACTGTAGTAATTTTGTAATGTTCCATGGTTACTTTTGTGGCACCTCTTTCTTCACACTTACTACATGAGATCCTTTAATTGGAGATGCCAAGACTGCTGCTGGGAATTCTGTATTCAGAGGATATGCTTTACTATCTAGTCATAAGCCCTCTTTATTTTCAACTTCTACCACTGAGCCATAGCCCCCTTTATGTTCTACTTCTAGTTACTGATACATTACTCTGGTATGAGGTTAGTTTTCTCTATCACTCCACTTTTTTGCAGCATTTAGAACCTACTTTTGGGATCTTTTATGGTGCAGGATGTTTAGACTGGGGGTTAAAACAAACATCTACAGTATATAATTTAAATTAACTCGTGTATTCTTTATTCAACAGAATTTTTAAAATGATTCCTCTGTTGTGCACATATTTAAATGAAAAAAAAAATCCCACAAGGGTTTGTTTTAAACATTAAAATCAAAATTAAGTGCACATACATATATAACAAGGTGCTGGTTAATTAATTTATTTAATTCCATTTATATCTTGCCCTCCCCACTGAAGCAGGCCCAGGGTGTCTGGTTATGACCTTTGAAGCCCTATATGACCAGGGACCTACTTACCTCCGGTACCACCTTTCCCCATATGAGCCCCAGAGAGCACTAAGATCAAGTTCCCAAAATCTTCTACAGTCCCTGGGCCAAAAGGTGCTTGGCTGGCTACCACCAGAGCTAGAGTCTTTTCGGTAGCAGCCCTAGCCCTGTGGAACACTCTTCCCGAAAATGTCAGAGCCCTGTGGGACTTGCCACAATTCCGCAGGGCCTGTACAACAGAATTGTTTAAATTGGCCTTTAATAACTAACAGGGAAGCGACCACTACACCACAGCATGGATATTTAAACCCATCCCAGTATAAACACAGAGCGCCTAACAATATTCAACATTATTGCATGCAGCGCTAAATACGAACTAATAATACTGATGCCATCTTGGATTTCAGGATTGTAACTGTATTATGTATTATATGTATTTTAATGTCTTTTAATGATTTTGTTGCATTCTATTTTAACATTATGTATTTTAACTGTTGTTAGCCTCCCTGAGTCCAATAGGGAAGGGCAGGATATAAACAAACATCAAAGACATCTGTACATCAGATGAATAAATAAAACAGCAGGCATTATCAAAGTATAGTTTCTAGGAAAAGAAAAGAACACCAAATGCTTTAATACATAATTATATAAATAAAAAGCAGCAATATATCATGTGAAATCTGCATGTACCTATTTTCTAAAATCTGGAAATTGTGGGGAAATAGCTGGGAAGATAACTTGGTTCTTAAAAAGAAGACTTGAGCCATGCCACTGACAGCTCAGAGGAATATTTCCCTGTCTTAAAGTTATCCATCATGTATAATGCAGATCCCTATGTGATTATGTGGGAAATAGGGGGGGAGGGGTAGTCCTACTGCATGTACAAATGCATGTCAACCTCCCCACAACATATTTGTAAGAAGAGATGTTTAAGCAATTACATGGTAAGAAACTAAACTGGTAGTTTGTATTCACCCTCTTGGCCAGACGAACTCCTGATCGCTAAATTGCTCTACTACATTAATCATTATGATATTTTGCTCAGTAGAATCTCTTTTTGTGATGTCTCAGTTGACAATGATATGCTGTTGTACACCTGAGTTTCCACATGACATTTTTACAAAGTCAAACCACAAACTTGGAAAGAACTTTCAACATGGATTTACTGTTTCTTACTCATCATATGTACAGAATGCAAATTCCGTCTTTGAACATTTGGATCAACTGTAAATAGCTCCCCCCCAAAAAAATAACATACAGTTGTTATTATTTTCACTGGTAACTCCCTGAGCCTTCCTCTCAAACCAATTGCACACAGAGTAATTTTCTTACAAACAAGATTACTGACAAAACAGAAACAAATATTCATTCATCATATCCCAAGGGAAGATGGGAAAATCTGGTGTTTAGATTCATTATGACAATAGTTGATTGCTGACGTATTATGGACTCATCTATCTTCTCTCCATTTCTCACAGAACAAATTTTCAAATCAGATCATATCCCTTGCAATTAATGTTCTTAGAGGGCATCCCTGGGCAAGCAACTTCAATGATTTCCAAGATGAAACATAAAGAAGATAACCATAACTTCACAAAAGCCATGTGGTACAGTCTGCCCAGGAATTCCTCCGAGAACTGTATCATTTCAGAAAGCAGGTGGAGCACCATAAATGTGGGTGTTTTCAAAGGTTACTTCTAGAGTATGATAGCATCAGAATTCTATATAACTCCATAGTCTGAAAGAATTTCAAGAGAAAATTTAATCTGTCTGTCTGAGTCAGCACAGTGTAGTGGTTCAGAGTGATGGACTCTGATCTGGAGAACTGGGTTTGATTCCACACTTTTCCATGCGAAGCCAACTGGGTGACCTTGGGTTAGACACAGCTCTTTCAGAGCTCTCTCAG